>NC_059333.1:149980000-150285000 GCF_018350155.1 Leopardus geoffroyi
TCACTACAGTGTTCTCCTCTGGGAGCCAAGTGCCAGACCAGTTCTGCCAGTGCTAATCATGGGGGTCTTTGGACCACTCTGGGTTTGGAGGAGCTGCGGCAAGTTTGTTTGTAAGATACTCTCATATGCAGAGTCCCTTCAGGTTTGGGGCAAAATTTCTTTTAAGGTTTATTTACTTTTTGTTGGTTTTGTTTTCTTTTAAATTTTATTTTAAATTTTTTTAAATTTACATTGGGGCGCCTGGGTGGCAAAGTCGGTTAAGCGTCCGACTTCAGCCAGGTCACAATCTCACGGTCCGTGAGTTCGAGCCCCGCGTCGGGCTCTGGGCTGATGGCTCGGAGCCTGGAGCCTGTTTCCGATTCTGTGTCTCCCTCTCTCTCTGCCCCTCCCCCGTTCATGCTCTGTCTCTCTCTGTCCCAAAAATAAATAAACGTTGAAAAAAAAAATTTAAATTTACATCCAAATTAGTTAGCATATAATGCAACAATGATTTCCGGAGTAGATGCCTTAGTGCCCCTGACCCATTTAGCCCATCCCCTCTCCCACAACCCCTCCAGTTACCCTCTGTTTGTTCTCCATATTTAAGAGTCTCTTATGTTTTGTCCTGCTCCCTGTTTTTATATTATTTTTCCTTCCCTTCCCTTATGTTCATCTGTTTTGCCTCTTAAGGTCCTCATATGACTGAAGTCATATGATTTTTGTCTTTCTCTGACTAATTTCACTGAGCATAATACCCTCCAGTTCCATCCACGTAGTTGCAAATGGCAAGATTTCATTCTTTTTGATTGCCGAGTAATACTCCATCATATATATACATATATATACGTATATATGTATATACGTATATATATGTATATACATGTATATATATGTATGTATATATATGTATATATATACATACATATATACACACACATATACACACACACGCGCGCGCGCACATACACACACACACACACACACACTACATTTTCTTTATCCATTCATCCATCGATGGATATTTGGGCTCTTTCCATACTTTGGCTTTTGTGATAGTGCTGCTTTAAACATGGGGGTGCATGTGTCCCTTCGAAACAGCACACCTGTATCCCGTGGAAAAATGCCTAGTAGTGCAATTGCTGGGTCATAGGGTAGTTCTATTTTTAGTTTTTTGAGGAACCTCCATACTGTTTTCCAGAGTGGCTTCACCAGCTTGTATTCCACCAACAATGCAAAAGAGATCCTCTTTCTCCACATCCTTGCCAACATCTGTTGTTGCCTGAGTTAGCCATTCCGACGTGTGTAAGGTGATATCTCATTGTGGTTTTGATTTTATTTCCCTGATGATAGTGATGTTGAGCATTTTTTCATGTGTCGGTTGGCCATCTGGATGTCTTCTTTGGAGAAGTGTCTTTTCATGTCTTTTGCCCATTTCTTCATTGGATTATTTGTTTTTTCGGTGTTGACTTCGATAAGTTCTTTATAGATTTTGGATACTAACCCTTTATCTGCTATGTCATTTGCAAATATCTTCTCCCATTCTGTCGGTTGCCTTTTAGTTTTGCTGATTGCTTCCTTCACTGTGCAGAAGGTTTTTATTTTGATGAGGTCCCAATAGTTCATTTTTGCTTTGGTTTCCTTCTCCTCTGGAGACGTGTTGAGTAAGAAGTTACTACAGCCAAGATCAAAGGGGTTTTTGCCTGCTTTCTCCTCGAGGGTTTTGATGGCTTCCTGTCTTACATTGAGGTCTTTCATCCATTTTGAGTTTATTTTTGTGTATGGTGTAAGAAAGTGGCCCACGTTCATTCTTCTGCATGTCGCTATCCAGTTTTCCCATCACCACTTGCTGAAGAGACTGTCTTTATTCCATTGGATATTCTTTCCTGCTTTGTCAAAGATGAGTTGGCCATATGTTTGTGGGTCCATTTCCGGGTTCTCTGTTCTGTTCCATTGATGTGAGTGTCTCTTCTTGTGCCAATACCATACTGTCTTGATGATTACAGCTTTGTAGTGTAGCTTGAAGTCTGGGATTGTGATGCCTCCTGCTTTGGTTTTCTTTTTCAAATTGCTTTGGCTATTCAGGATCTTTTGTGGTTCCATACAAATTGTAGGATTATTTGTTCTAGCTCTGTGAAGAATGCTGATGTTATTTTGATAGGGATTGCATTGAATGTGGAGATTGCTTTGGGTAGTAGCGACATTTTAACAATATTTGTTCTTCGTATCCAGGAGCATGGAATCTTTTTCCATTTTTTTGTGTCTTCTTCAGTTTCTTTCATAAGCTTTCTATAGTTTTCAGCGTATAGATTTTTCACCTCTTTGGTTAGATTTATTCCTAGGTATTTTATGGTTTTTTGTGCAACTGTAAATGGGACCGATTCCTTGATTTCTGTCTCTGTTGCTTCATTGTTGGTGTATAGGCATGTACCCAATTTCTATGCGTTGATTTTGTATCCTGCAACTCTGCTGAATCAATTCTAGCAGTTTTTTGGTGGAATCTTTTGGGTTTTCCATATAGAGTATCATGTCATCTGCGAAGAGGGAAAGTTTGACCTCCTCCTGGCCGATTTGGATGCGTTTTATTTCTTTGTGTTGTCTGATTGCAGAGGTGAAGACTTCCAATACTGTGTTGAATAACAGTGGCGAGAGTGGACATCCTTGTCTTGTTCCTGACCTTAGGGGAAAAGCTCTCCGTGTTTCCCCATTGAGGATGAGATTAGCGTTGGGTCTTTCATATATGGCTTTTATGATCTCAAGGTATGCTCCTTCTATCCCTACTTTCTTGAGGGTTTTTATCAAGAAAGGATGCTGTATTTTGTCAAATGCTTTCTCTGCATCTATGGAGAGGATCATGTGGTTCTTGTCCTTTCTTTTATTGATGTGATGAATCACATTGACAGTTTTGCAGATATTGAACCAGCCCTGCATGCCAGGTTTAAATCCCACTTGGTCGTGGTGAATACTTTTTTTAATGTATTGTTGGATCCGGTTGGCTAATATCTTGTTGAGGATTTTTGCATCCATGTTCATCAGGGAAATTGGTCTCTAGTTCTCCTTTTTAGTGGGGTCTCTGTCTGGTTTTGGAATCAAGGTAATGCTGGCTTCACAGAAAGAGTTTGGAAGTTTTCCTTCCATTTCTGTTTTTTGGAACAGCTTCAAGAGAATAGGTGTTAATTCTTCCTTAAATATTTGGTAGAGTTCCCCTGGAAAGCCATCTGGCCCTGGACTCTTGTTTTTTGGGAGATTTTTGATTACTAATTCGATTTCCTTACTGGTTATGGATCTTTTCCAATTTTCTATTTCTTCCTGTTTCAGTTTTGGTAGTGTATATGTTTCTAGGAATTTGTCCATTTCTTCCAGATTGCCCATTTTATTGGCATATAATTGCTCATAATGTTCTCTTATTATTGTTTTTATTTCTGCTGTGTTGTGATCTCTCCTGTTTCATTCTTTTTTTTTTCCCTGTTTCATTCTTGATTTTATTTATTTGGGTCCTTTCCTTCTTTTTGATCAAATTGGTTAGTGGTTTATCAATTTTGTTAATTCTTTCAAAGAACCAGCTTCTGGTTTCATTGATCTGTTCTGTTTTTTTGGTTTTGATAGCATTAATTTCTGCTCTAATCTTTATTATTTCCTGTTTTCTGCTGGTTTTGCATTTTATTTGCTGTTCATTTTCCAGCTCTTACTTAAGGCATAAGGTTAGGTTGTATATCTGAGATCTTTCTTCCTTCATTAGGAAGGCCGGGGTTGCTATATACTTTCCTCTTATGACCACCTTTGCTGCGTCCCAGAGGTTTTGGGTTGTGGTATTATCATTTTCATTGACTTCCATATACTTTTTAATTTCCTGTTTACCTTCTTGGTTAGCCCATTTATTCTTTAGTAGGATGCTCTTCAGTCTCCAAGTATTTGTTACCTTTCCAAATTTTTTCTTGTGGTTGATTTCGAGTTTCATAGCGTTGTGGTCTGAAAATATGCACGGTATGATCTCGATCTTTTTGTACTTACTTAGGGCTGATAGACCCAGTGTATGGTCTATTCTGTAGAATGTTCCATGTGCACTGGATAAGAATGTATATTCTGCTGCTTTAGGATGAAATGTTCTGTATATATCTGTTAAGTCCATCTGGTCCAGTGTGTCATTCAAAGCCATTGTTTCCTTGTTGATTTGTTGATTAGATGATCTCTCCATTGCGGTGAGGGGGGTGTTGAAGTCTCCTACTATTATGGTATTACTATCAATGAGTTTCTTTATGTGTGTGATTAATTGATTTATATATTTGGGTGTTCCACATTTGGTGCATAAATGTTTACAATTGTTAGGTCTTCTTGGTGGATAGACCCCTTGATTATGATATAATGCCCTTCTGCATCTCTTGATACAGTCTTTATTTTAAAGTCTAGATTGTCTGATATAAGTATGGCTACTCTGGCTTTCTTTTGTTGACCATTAGCATGATAGATGGTTCTCCATCCCCTTCTTTTCTTTTTTTTTTTTTTTTTTTTTAATTTTTTAGCATTTATTTATTTTTGAGGAGAGAGAGAGAGCACGAGCGGGGAAGGAGAGAGAAAGAGGGAGACACAGAATCTGAAGCAGGCTCCAGGCTCTGAGCTGTCAGCACAGAGCCCGACACCGGGCTCGAACTCACAGACTGCGAGATCATGACCTGAGCCTAAGTCAGGCGCTTAACCGACTGAGCCACCCAGGCGCCCCTCCATCCCCTTATTTTCAATCTGAAGGTGTCTTTAGGTCTAAAGTGGGTCTCTTGTAACAGCATATAGATGGATTTTGTTTTCTTATCCATTCTTTTACCCTGTGTCTTTTGCTTGGAGCATCGAGTCCATTGACATTTAGAGTGAGTACTGAAAATTATGAATTTGGGGCGCCTGGGTGGCTCAGTCAGTTGGGCGGCTGACTTCGGCCCAGGTCATGATTTCCCAGATCGTGAGTTTGAGCCCTGCGTCTGGCTGTGTGCTGACAGCTCAGACGGAGCCTGCTTCAGATTCTGTGTCTCCTTCTCTCTCTGTATCCCTCCCACACTCATTCTCTCTCTCTCTCAAAAGTAAACATTAAGAAAAATATGAATTTATTGCCATTATGTTGTCTATAGAGTTAGAGTTTCTGGTGGTGTTCTCTGATCCTTTCTAATCTTTGTTGCTTTTGGTATTATATATATAATAATTTATCGTTTATATTTATAAGTTTTATAAATATTATATAAATATATATATATTTTTCCCATCTTTTCTCCCCTCAGAGAGTCCCCCTTCAAATTTCTTGCAAGGCTGGTTTAGTGGTCACAAACTCTTAATTTTTGTTTGGGAAACTTTTTATCTGTCCTTCTGTTTTCAATGACAGCCTTGCTGGATAATGCAATCTTGGCTGAATATTTTTCTAATTCAGCACAGTGAATCTATCCTGCCACTCATTTCTGGCCTGCCAATTTCTGTGGATAGGTCTGCTGCAAACCTGGTCTGTCTTCCCTTGTAGGTTAGGGGCTTTTTTTCCCCTTGCTGCTTTCATGATTCTCTCCTTGCCTGAGTGTTTTGTGAATTTGACTATGATATGCCTTGTTGATGGTTGGTTTTTGTTGAATCTAATGGGAGTCCTCTGTGCTTCCTGGATCTTGATGTCTGTGTCTTTCCCCAGGTTAGGAAAGTTTTCTGCTATGATTTGCTCATGTAACCCTTCTACCCCTATTTGTCTCTCTTCTTCTTCTTCTGGGCCCCCTGTGATTCAGATGTTCCTTTTTAATGAGTCACTGATTTCTCTAATTCTTAAATCGTGCTCTTTTGCCTTCATCTCCCTCTTTTTTTCTGCTTCATTTTTCTCTATAAGTTTGTCCTCTGTATTGCTGATTCGCTGGTCTGCCTCATTCATCCTTGCCGCCGCGGCATCCATCCGTGATTGCAGCTCAGTTATAGCATTTTTAATTTCATTCTGACTAGTTTTTACTTCTTTTATCTCTGCAGAAAGGGATTCTAATCTATTTTCGACTCCAGCTAGTATTGTTATTATCGTGATTCTAAATTCTGATTCAGACATCTTGCTTGTATCTGTGTTGGTTAAATCCGTGCCTGTCATTTCTTCTTGCTCTTTCTTTTGGGGTGAATTCCTACCGAATTCAGTCGTTCAGGTTGTGCAGATTGTTGTGTTCATCCTCCAATCAGTTTTCTAGGTGTGTAAGATGGTTTAATGTTGGTCTGGCTCCATGTCATGGACGCGAGACACACAAAAAACTTCCATGCTGTTCCACCATCTTGGCTCCTCCCAAGGTTTATTTACTTTTGAGAGTGACAGTGTGAGTGGGGGAGGTGCAGAGAGAGAGAGGGGTACAGAGAATTTGAAGCCGGCTCCCCACTGAGAGCAGCGAGCCTGATGGGGGCCTTGATCTCCTGAACCGTGAGATCATGCCCTGAGCTGAATGAAGTCAGATGCTCAACCGAATGAGCCATACAGGTGCCCCTGGGGGGAAATTTTTTAATTAAAACATTAGCCTCTGTCATATTTGAGAAGGCCCAGCCTCTGACCATGAAGTTATTCCAGTATACAGGTTTGATAGATCACTTTATTTCAGTAGAATACACAGTTTTCTGTTGTCCAGTCATTTATGTCAAGTGAAACTTGTCCAGTGTCCCTCTCCGAAGTGGGGAAAGCCGGACTCCCATGGGCCCTGGTGTTTGGGCAGGGTGTGAGGGGGAAGGCTTGTGATGCAGAGTGGAAACCAATGCTCCAAGGCAGGGGGTGTGCTGGGGGGCACAAATACATGGGGAGAGTTCAGGCCAGGGCACGGTATGGACACCCAGGATCTCTTAGGAAGGGGCTGGCATAAGAGGCAGAAACCTGCACTAAGATAGTTCCTAAGTTTATAGCCCGAGAGATGGGACATATTTTCATTTGGGGTCGTGTCTGTGTGGGGGTGGCTGCTCATTAACCCTCAACCAGAACAGGTGTCGTGTACCTGGGCGCCGTGGCTCAGGTTCGCAGTCCACAGATGCCTCCGTTCACCCTGCTGGTGTGCCCAGGATGGGCCTTGCCACTTTCAACTTCTGTGATTTTCTGTTTTTAAAGACTTTTTTTTTTTTTTAAATTTTTTTTTTCAACGTTTATTTACTTTTGGGACAGAGAGAGACAGAGCATGAACGGGGGAGGGGCAGAGAGAGAGGGAGACACAGAATCGGAAACAGGCTCCAGGCTCTGAGCCATCAGCCCAGAGCCCGACGCGGGGCTCGAACTCACGGACCGCGAGATCGTGACCTGGCTGAAGTCGGACGCTTAACCGACTGCGCCACTCAGGCGCCCCTAGTTTTTCTGTTTTTAAAGCAGACTTTTAACTCAGCTGGTTTGTTGTGATTCTGCATTTGGTGGTACAGCACTGATCAATTTGGGAAAGAACAATTTTCCCCCATCAGATTTCACGGATGCCTTTATACTCCTCTTCCAGATTGTCTGCTCAGGTCGACTTTAATGAATCCTAGGGAAATGGCCACATGGTTGCATGATGCAAATACAGAATTATCCACAAGGAAGCCTCAATTTGGGGAGGTTACATTTGAATTTAGAACGTTGTATTCAAATCATAAATGATAGAAATATAAGTTGCTTTCAAAAGCTTGGGATTTCAAAGTAATACTCTCATATTATCTCTGCAACAGATTTTGAAAAAGTAATACTGTAATCAGGACACAATGACCGGAGCTGGGAACAGCTCATGCACATTAATATTCCCAGAACATTAAACACTTGAAAATAACTTATGGGGATGACTCCTTTAGAGATTTGCTTATAATTAATACAAAATAATTCTTAGATTTTTTTTTTTGATGAGTTGGTTGTAATTAAACGTTTATTTATTTTTGGGACAGAGAGAGACAGAGCATGAACGGGGGAGGGGCAGAGAGAGAGGGAGACACAGAATCGGAAACAGGCTCCAGGCTCTGAGCCATCAGCCCAGAGCCCGACGCGGGGCTCGAACTCACGGGCCGCGAGATCGTGACCTGGCTGAAGTCGGACGCTTAACCGACTGCGCCACCCAGGCGCCCCGAGTTGGTTGTAATTAATGCAAAATAATGCTTGGGTTCCATGGCTTAATGAGTTTTGATTTCTTTTGGAAGTGTTAGAGTGGAGTATTAAGAAGTTCTTACGATGGCGTTGGAGCAGGGGGCTGGGAAATGCTAGAGGGAGCACCATGTCAGATGTCTTTGTACAGCATCTCTCTGGAAGCTTATGCACAAGCAAGGCAGAAACCTTCTTGTGCTGGTCTACCTAGAGGGCTGCTTTTAGCTTTACTTCCTACCTTAGGTCCACCTGCCAGACCAGAAACAGAGTTGCCTGTGGCTTTCCCTGGGTGTTTGCCTCAGTGTTGAGACATCAGTCTTGTAGCTCACCACCCATGAAGGAGGGTCTCCCTTTTCCCTTCACACAGGTACATACCAGCTAGCATGGATGGAGAGAGGCAAGAGACACAGCAAGGGCCTGTGCACTTGCCCAGGGGTCTGGAGCAGAGCTGACCTAAGCCACAGATAGCTACTAAATCCCAGACTGGGTCTGGATGAGAGAGGAGAGGAAGAAAAAAAAAAAACCCAAAAAACAACAAAAGAGTGTCCAGGCCTTTCCAAGGAGTGGAGGCCTCTGGCTATGCTGTATACCAGCCTTCTTAGTGGAAGAAGAGAGTGGAAAGAGCCATATGTGTGTGTCCACTGACAGTCAAATCACTTGGAAAATTTTCACTCTGGAGAATATAGCCCTGGAAATATCCTTGAACTTCACTTTCTTTGGAGGTGGAGTATCTTTCTCTTGATTAGCACTTCTCTGTGGAGAAGAATGAAAGAACAGAAGTGGGAGAATGTTAACTCCCTTTCCTTCCCTTTGCCACCTCCTTAGATTTTTTTCCTCCACTTTAGTAAGATGCATCGTGTTTTATCTCATTCACGGAACTTTGCCAGTATTAGCTATCTAATCCTTGAGTCCCTTGGCATAAGGTGAGGGGACAAAGAGCAGTATCTCGCTTTGCTCCATTATGGCTGTCGGCAGCTGGTGTTGTCAGCCTTGTGCAAATGCACGTTCAAGCCCGCCCTTCTAAGAAGCAATATTTCGTGGGACGCCTGTGTGGCTCAGTCATTTGAACTTCAGACTTCGGCTCAGGTCATGATCTCACGTTAGAGTCCCACATTGGGCTCCTTGCTGACTGTGTACAGCCTGCTTGGGATTCTCTCTCTTTCTCTCTCTCTCTCTGCCCCTCCCGGACTGACTGCCTGACTGACTCTCTCTTTCTCTCTCTCTCTCTCTCTCTCTCTCTCTCTCTCTCTCTCTCTCTCTCTCTTTCTCTCTCTCTCTCTCTCTCTCTCTCAAAATAAATAAGTAAAACTTTAAGAAAAATGGTATTTCCTAACTCCCTCTAGGGGGAAATTCTGGACACAGTGTGGGAGCAGATATGTCCAAACCTACGGGTTTATGGGGAAAGTGCACCAAGAAAGATTGACGTCTTGAAGTTTGACTTCGGGCCACAGGATTACCAGTGGCTAGCGTCAAGGGCCTGGAGATGATCCAACTGGTGAACTTGCCTCAGGCTTGGAACTGTGGCAATTAAACACCCTTGACACCTTTTTCTTCTTAAATTCTAGTCGTTCCTTTTTACCTATAGCATGATTATATTGTCATGATTATTCCTTTATTAGTACCTTTTCTTTCCTCTATAACCCCTGAGCTGTCTGGGGTTTTCTCAATGCTCCTTGTCTTGCTTGTCTGTCTTGACTACTGTTTGGGAACTTTTCCAATTTCCCTGCTCATCTTTGACTTCAGCCTTTCCCAGTCTTGACTGCCATCTGCTTTCTAGGTTTTAATCTCCAATTGCTTTTGGGCTTTGGCTTTTGTATATTATCTCAAACTTACCGTGTCTTAAAAGCTCACTTGTGATTTCTAGAATACTCCCCATTTCTTCCAGTTACGATATAGTTCTATTCTTTATTGACCCTTTATGGCCCTACCCACTATTGCGGTCAGGTTGCAAATCACGCTTCTTTAGTGATGTGTCTGCCTTCCTCCTTGCTCCCCCCGCCCCACTTGATTATTGCATGACCACAGCAACCTACTCCTTGGCCTTCTGCTCTCATTTCCCCACTGGTGGGTCCCAAGGGGCTCCATAATATTTATAAAAGTACATGGACTTGGGAGTTATACATGGGATCCATTCACTTCTGTGTCTTGTACTTAACTCTGTGACCTTGAACACGTTACTTGAGTACTTGTTACTTGAGTTTTTGTTTTTGCATGTATGAAATGGAGATCTCAGCATCTGCCTCACAGAGCTGTTACAGAAGTCAGGTGAGGTAGTAAGTGTAAAAGCCAAGTAAAGGCCTATTGCCAGACACAGAGCAAGTGCTCAGTAAATGCTGCTATCATCCCAGCACAGACTGCATCTTCAAAGTATGGGAGATTTCCATCATCATAGAAGGTTCCATCCTGTCCCTTCCTTAGACTAAGCGACTACCATTCTGATCTCAATCCACATGGACACTTTTTTTTTCAGAACCTTAGGTAAGTGTATTCATACCACTGAGTTTATACACCTGTTTCTGGTGTCTATCAGCCTCCTTTTTGGGATTCATTCATGTTGTTGTGGGATTCAGTGGCTCATTTCTTTTTATTGCTGACTAGGATTCCATTGTATGAGTATATCTTAATCTATTCATCCATTTTCCTAGTGATGGACACCTAGGCTATCTCTGGCTTGGGGCTATTTCGAATAAAGGTCTAATGAGACTTTTTGTGGATACATGTTTTCATTTTACTTGGAAAAATACCTAGGATTGGAATTTCTAGGTAATATACTAACTGTATGTTTAAATTCGTAGAAACTAACTGGGGGCGCCTGGTGGCTCAGTCGGTTAAGCATCTGACTTCAGCTCAGGTCATGATCTCACTTTTCGTGTGTTCAAGCCCCACAGCGGGCTCTGTGCTGACAGCTCAGAGCCTGGAACCTGCTTCAGACTCTGTGTCTCCCTCTGTCTCTGCCCCTCCCCCACTCATGCTGTGTCTTTCTCTGTCTCTTGAAAATAAATACATGTTTAAACAAATTATAAATGAAAACTGCAACTGTTTTCCATTAGTAGTATATATGAGTACTGGTCACTCCACATCCTTACTAACATTTGCTGTTGTCTGCTTTTTTCATTATAATTATTTCTGTTTGTGTCTGGCATCTCGTCGTAATTTTAATTTGCATTTTTCTCATGACTAATGATGAACAATTTTCATGTGCTTATTGACATATCTTTTGTGAACTGACTGGTTAAGTCTTATACCCATCTTTAAAATTGATTGTCTTTTTATTATTGAGTTGTAGGAACTGGTTAGGTATTCTGGATTTAAGTTCTTTATTAGATACCTATGTTGTAAATATTTAATTTTGTGATGAAGTTTAATTTACTCATTTTTAAATGATCCATGCTTTTTGAGACCTTAGAAATCTTACCTGCCTCCTAGTTACAAAGATCTTCTCTTACATTTTATTCTAGAACCTTCACAGTTTTAGCTTTTATGTGTAGATCTATGATTCGTGTGAAAGTAATTTTGCATAGTATATGATGTAGTGGTCAAGGATTCCTTTCTTAATATGGGTACTCAGTTTTTCTATCCCTTTTTGTTGAAAAGAATTTTTTGTAAAGAATTTACTTGTTGAAATGTTTGTGACCATATACGTACGGGTCCATTTCTGGACACTGATACTGAAAATATTTGCATGAAGTCATTATTTTTCTCTAATAGGTGTATACTTCTTATCTCTATCTACTTAATCAGTGACTCAGTAGCAGAGTCACTGGTGCTCAGACCTTGGTTTCTAAATACAGTTTCTTCTTGAAAGAAACTAGGGATTCTTGGAGAAGTAGCTAATGCTCAATCTGAGGCAGGGATTTCTTATTTTTTGAAACCCTTCATAAAGCCTTTTATTTTATTTTAATCTATTTTATTTAATATTTTTGAGCCAGGAATTCTATTTACTTATTTATTTTAATTTAATTTTTTTTTTTAAATTCACATCCAAATTAGTTAGCATATAGTGCAACAATGATTTCAGGAGTAGATTCTTTAATGCCCCTTACCCATTTAGCCCATTCCCCCCTCCCATAACCCCTCCAGTAACCTTCTGTTTGTTCTCCATGTTTATGAGTCTCTTCTGTTTTGTCCCCCTCCCAGTTTTTATATTATTTTTGTTTCCCTTCCCTTATGTTCATCTGTTTTGTCTCTGAAAGTCCTCATATGAGTGAAGTTATATGATTTTTGTCCTTCTGTGACTAATTTCACTTAGCATAATACCCTTCAGTTCCATCCACGTAGTTGCAAATGGCAAGATTTCATTCTTTTTGATTGTGAGTAATACTCCATTGTGTATATATACCACATCTTCTTTATCCATTCATCCATCGATGGACATTTGGGCTCTTTCCATACTTTGGCTATCGTTGATAGTGCTGCTATAAACATGAGGGTGCATGTGTCCCTTCGAAACAGCACACCTGTATCCCTTGGATAAATACCTAGTAGTGCAATTGCTGGGTCGTAGGGTAGTTCTATTTTTAGTTTTTTGAGGAACCTCCATACTGTTTTCCAGAGTGGCCGCACCAGCTTGCATTGCCACCAACAATGCAAAAGAGATCCTCTTTCTCTGCATCCTCGCCAACATCTGTTGTTGCCTGAGTTAATGTGAGCCATTCTGACAGGTGTGAGGTGGTATCTCATGGTAGTTTTGATTTGTATTTCCCTGATGATGAGTGATGTTGAGTATCTTTTCATGTGTCGGTTGGCCATCTGGATGTCTTCTTTGGAGAAGTGTCTATTCGTGTCTTTGAGGTGGGAGTTCTTAAGATGAACTTGGGACATATTATAGCAGAAGTTAGGACACTTTCGAGGGGATGTCAGTAGCCTAAAATGGAAACAAGTTGAACATTTTTAAAAAAATGATTGAATCAGTTGAAATCCATAAAACGTATTCTTTAAACATCCACTATATTCACAATGATGCTACAAAATGAATTCATTAGTAACTGTTGGTAGTTTCTTGCTCCCTCACCCATTCCTCCATTAGTCACATTTGATAATTGCTGATACTCCAAAATCATTGGTCTGAAAACTGGTAAATGGCAACAAAGAAACATTTATCAAACATCTCTGTTGCCTTTCCTTTACAAACCGTATTTTATGATAACCAAATAGTTAAATGAAGATTCCTTATAGAGCAAAATGAGCTGAAAAAAGTACAAACAGAATGATAGAATTTGAAACTTACTATATTGCCACCTCTAATGAAATGATGGGACTAGACAGTGGTCGTTAGTAGGTAACATTTGATGGGGAATTTTATAATGATTGGGTTAGGCTAACAACCCCTGACCTTGATCAATTTTAACATTGTTAAGTGTGGAATAGCCAGACGGTATATCCTTCCAGATATGATGCAATACAACGTGCAGAGTTCCAGCCCCAAGTATTATTGCCAAAATAATTGAACCTGAATTAAATGGAGTCTCCGGTCACTGTAATTACCATTGTATAGGAAATACAGGGATAGAGGAATACCACCACAAGAAAATCTACAGGACAAGTGTGTTCTAACTTTTCCAAAAATAAAAGGCATGAAAATTGCAAGCAGAAGAAAGACTGTTAGACATTAAAGGAGACTTAAGGTCTGCAACCAAATGGAATGTGCGGACCTGGTTTATATCCTGATTTCAACAAACTAATCCTACAAAAGACAGTTTTGAGACAGTTGAGTTTTGGACGTAGGCTGTGTATTGCCTATATTAAGTAGGTTTCGTTTTATTGGGTGGTAATAATGCTAAAGAAAAGAACCTTTCTCTGTAGACTGTACAGAAGTGTTTACAGGAGAAATAAGATGATGTCTGGTATTTGCTTTAAATTCCTGAAAAAGATGAGGATAGATTAAACAAGATGAGCAAAAATGCTGATAATCATCAAAGGACTGTCTTGTGACTTTCTTTGTTTTCATAATAAAAAGTTTAAATGAGAAAAATGTGTGCTTTTGACCCTGAAGTGAACGTTCTGGAGATGAAGAACTTTGGATATATGGCTGGGAATAGACCACTTGACATCGTACTAATGAGCTTGCTGGCATTATCACTGCTGTGAAGAAATATTTTGTGTCCTGCTTCATGTCTAATCTCCTGTGAGCACCTTCCCTGACAGCTGGTGACTTCAGTGTGTCAAGTCAGAGCTTGGCATTTGTTGCCTGCTTTTTCACACAGCACGCTGGGAAGACTTTCCATCCCAGCAGGGACACGATGGCATTCGTTGTTTGCCCTCTTTCCTTGAAGACTGAGTGAGGTCGGGTAGATTGCTCCCTGTTGCCCACCAGCTGTTTAGTCTGAAGCAGCCTGGAGATGGATGTCCAAGGGTCCACTGCCACCTTCTGAGGAGTCATGTCCTTCTCTGCTGTTCACAGAGTGAGACTTCACCAGTACTCACCCCTCTGCACCTCGGACCATCTACATGGTGGTCACAAAGTGATCACGACCCCCCAGAGGAAAACGTCTTGCAGCATGCGGTTACCACGTCCTGTGTTTCAAAGCCCTTCTGCCCTATCTGCAGCCCATGAAGGCCAAGTGCTGATTCATGGCATGTGTATTAGCGATGCTGCCTAACTCAGACAAGAGCCCCTGGTCATGGACATGCCATAACGATCGCTTTGCTATACTGTGTGTCATTGGTGATACGTGTGATCACACCTTGTCATTGATAAAGAAACTTTGCCAGTAATTCATTCTACCTTCTCTTCAAGTGTATTTACCTTCAGCTTTGTGACTTGTACCGGTCTTTGCCATGAGCAGTACAACTTTGGATGAGGCCTTTGTAGTTTTGGTTCCTCTCTGCCGTCAGTGACAAAATTAATTACTTTCAAAGTCCAAGATTTACTCTGTTTACTTGTCTAGGAGACCTAACTTGCTTTACTGGAAATGGCAATGGCAGTGCTTGGAAAAGACAGTAAGGCTTAGATGGCTGCATTTGGCAGAGTTCCCATCCAATTGATCATCTGGGAACTAGGGACAAATGGATTGCAGGACCAATGAAATCCAGCTTATGGTACAGCTCCTTACCATGCTCCCCCCACCAACTGCTGTGTAAAATACGCATTTTTGAAGATTCACTTTTCCTAGAACATTCAGATGATCTCCTGATGCTAAAGGTCCTATTCACCATTTTAGGTTTGTAACGCTGCAGTGCTGTATATTCACCGCATTTACATCTGAATTGTTTTTTTTTTTTAATTCAAAGGCTAATGCTACATAATAGTATCAATAAAAATGCCAAATTAAGTGTAAACAGGAATGGCCCCTACCTGTGAAAATGTATTTTTTGTGACAGACTACATCAAACTGAAAGGTGCAGACCACCTGCACTGTTAATTTAATATGAGGTGTGCAGAGACACAACGATAGAACCTGGAAGTTTTTAAATTCCAAATTTCTTAAAATCATAATCGATCTTATATTTCAATATATTTTTGGAATGCATGCAAAAAAAAATGTCTCATTGGTTTATCCTCTTGGAATGACCCAATTACTCGTAGATCCTTATATCCCCTGGGTCCACCTGTCGTCCCTGACCTACACTGTGAAGAACTACTTTCAGAGAACCTGGGAGCAGGACGTTCATATGCAGCACGGGATCTTCCGGCGTCAGGCAGCCCTCTGTCCCTGTGAAGCCTGTTCATGTAGGATAGTGTTTCTCAAAGTGTAATTTGGGGAACCTTTGCATCATATCACTTGGGGAGCTTATTTAAGACGCACATCCCTAGGCCCTGTCGCAGGCTCCTGAGCAGACTCTGAGAGTGAGGCCTGGAAACCTGCATTTTTAAAACTTTCCCAAGGGTATCCGGTATGAGTACAGTTGAAGGACTGCTTAGAGTTTATACAACATAGAATACATATGCCTTTTCTGTTGGGTTTTTGTGACACTTTATTTATTCATTTATTTATCTGTTGAGAGAGAGCGAGCGAGCGCGCGGGAGAGAGGGAGAGTGGGAGAGAATCTTAAGCAGTCTCCACGCTGAGCATGGAGCCCGACTCAGGGCTTGATCCTGTGAACCTGGGATCATGACCTGAGCCGGAATCGAGAGTCGGATGCTCAGCCAACTGAGCCATCCAGGTGCCCCTATTTTGTCGTTTATGAGGCATGTTTTACCCTTCTTTTTACCCTCAGGACTGGTCCGTCATGTCTGTGACCTGTTCACTGAAACTGCCACGCTGTGCTTGGATGTGGATAACAAGAACCACAGTGAGACGGCCGCCACCCTGCTCTTCTCCCTGCTCGATATTCTGCACGGCATGCTGACCTATACGGCCTGTGTCGTACGGCTGGCTCTGCAGGTATGGCACCTCCCCTCCCACGTCTGGAGCACCGCACCGTGTGGTGCTCCTTGTCTTTCATCGTCTCCTACCTAAGCTTCCTCTGTTGTGTCTTTATGTTTGAAAAAGAACGTATGATGCTGTAGAGAAGGACTACCAGGTAAGCCGTCTTTGGGCGACCAAGGTCAAGGACGGATAATGTGATCACGGAATCTGAGAGGAAAGCAGGAGAGGCCTGTGGAAAGACCTAACCAAGCTCTGGCTGGGGAAGTCCCCCGATGGAGGGGATCATTTGCCTTACAGGCACCCTAGGGCCGGCCACGCATTGTGCCATCTTTCCTGTCTAGGGGTGGCGCTCCAGCCCACCCTCACCAGGATGAATTAGCTTGTTAGGGTCAGTGGATTGAGATTTTAGGCACGCGCGCACGCACACACACACACACACACGCAACACACGTGTTTGTGTACACACACATGCATACATATACAACACATAAACTCTCTCGCTTTCTCTTATGAGCAGTAACTAGGACTTTGAGGACTAGAAGTGTGTTCAGTGCCCATGGAAAAGTCAATTCACCCCAAACTATAACCTGGATTTACTTAGCATCGTGCTATAAGGAAGGCCAGGGATGTGGGTTTATTGAGTACTTTCTGTGTTGGATGTTAAGTGCCTGCACATGCCTATTTCTCTAACCAACTGAGTCTGCTGATACTTAGATTATGTGAAAGCACACAGCCAGTATGAATCCATGGCTGTATTTTAAATCCTGGTAAAATTACAAAAGATGTACATCAGGTGGTAGCCGCATCTCGCCTTGGGTGGGTGCAGAAGCTCGAGTTGAAACCAAGCTGTTTTGGTTCTTTGCCAGGAGTCCTAGCAGTGGAGCCAAGAATGATTCCCCAGACCCCGGTTAACCTCTGTTATTCATCATTCTGATAAATGCTATCGTTTATCCCCAGTTGAGCTGGTCAAGTCTTTAGCTTGTCTAGTGTGGTTTAATAAATAATTCCAAGATCCCCTCAGTAAACATAATAGCTAGTGTTTAACCCAATCTTGAAAAGCCGGTAGATGGAAATGGCCTTCACACTACCTGGTTGTATTTATTTGCTCATCTTTAATGTTAACAGCACTGTTAAGTACTTAGGAAATCCCAAATTATGGATTTCTCTTAGCTTGTCCTCTCTTTTCTAGAGGTTTTTTGGAGAATGTTGTTTCTTATTCCAGTTTTTTTTAATGCTTTTATTTATTTTTGAGACAGAGAGAGACGGAGCATGCACAGGGGAGGGGCAGAGAGAGAGCCAGACACAGAATCCAAAGCGGGCTCCCCACTCTGAGCTGTCAGCATAGAGCCTGACGCGGGGCTCGAACTCACGGACTGTGAGCTCATGACCTGAGCTGAAGTCGGACGCTTAACTGACTGAGCCACCCAGGCACCTCTCTAATTTCAGTTTTTGTAGTGATTTTAGGTAATTCTTCAAGGTGCAGTCAATAGGTACTCTTGCAAGATGCTTTGATGATATCAATCTGTAAAAGATGATGTTTTGTAGATTGTAGATAAAAAGGATCAGACGTTTAAAAATTCCACATTAGAAATCATTTTATTACAAAGGATAGATTTTCAAGGGTTTTTAAAAGAAAGCTCCTTAGTACAAAACATTTTCTAATTCGTTTTTTTTTTTTTATATTCTATTGTACCGATAGATCATTGTGTCTACTTCTTAAATTTCTTCCCCACCACTGTATATTTTACAGCTAACATCTTTCTAAATCCTCCCCCATAACATCTGCCATGTATTGCTTTTGGCCTTGACCACCGACTTTGATCTTCATAATACCTGGTGTCAGTCTGACAGAGGTAGAGTCTTTGAGACTGAATTTGGGGAAAGGGCTGGGAAAAGAAATGGCATGTGTATCAAAGGCCCATCCTCCTTGAGCACAGGCTGTAAGTACTTTCCAAACCTTCAGTCACCTCTTCCATTTATAAACATGCTCCCCACTGGAGATTCTTTTGCATTCAAAACCTGATCTACTTCTAACAGGAACGACTGTAAAGTAAAAGAATTGAGGGTTGCCAGCCTTTAAAATGATAGGCGCCTAGCTTTTCTTTTCAGGGAGGAGAGTGATATGATTGATGCAGGAATATATACCAGGGAGGCAGGGACCATGGGAAGGCGGGTGTTCGAATCTCCATCAGGAGTTCAGTCCCTGCCTCCAACATGCCTTGTGATTCTAAATCGGTCCTAGTTTAACCTCTGGAGGGTTGTGTGGGAGAGATGTGGAAGCAGAGACAAATACATGCTCCAGATTGGCTGGTGTGGTATGGGCCTCGCAGGCTGAAATGCCTTGGATACAAGTCCCAGCCACACCACTTTCTACCTATATGACCCTGGGCAAGTTTCTTCACCTGCTTAGTACTGTTTCTTCATCTGCAGAGTAGAAATGGTAAAACTGGGGGCACCTGGCTGGCTCAGTCGGTCACACTACCAACTTTGGCTCAGGTCATGAGTTGAAGCCCCGTGTCGGGCTCTGTGCTGACGGCTCAGAGCCTGGAGCCTGCTTTGGATTCTGTGTCTCCTTTTCTCTCTGCCCCTCCCCTGCTTGCGTTCTTTCTCTGTCTCTCAAAAATGAATAAATAAATGTTTAAAAAAAAAAAAAAGGTGAAACTGCTGTGCAGGGTTGTCCCAAGACTTTACTGAGAGACCAAAATGTATGCAAATATATGTAAATAGGAGGTGCCTTGTATATACCCGGCTTAGGGAAGGTGAGCAGTAAATGGTTGCTATATCATTAACAGCAAGAAGAAGAAAGGTGCCCGCCTCACATTCCTGTTTACAGAAGGCTTCCTGTGGCCCATGACTTCCTCCTGTCTGTGTCCTGGCACATGGGAGGGTACTCGGGCCATGTTTCCTGACTAAACTGACTCCTAGCAGGCTTGTGAAATAATTTATGGTTTGTTTTTTGTACGCATTAGTCTGGAACAGGGCTGGGTTACCGTGATTTCAGCAGGGATCCAGAGAGGAAGGGTGTTAGCGGTCAAGGAGCTCGCGGTTTCGTCGGGAAGACCGTCACCACACAAATGGGGAGGAAATCATCATCCCGTTACGTTTGCGAGGGTGTGGCTGCTGGAGGTACGGGATGCCGCAGCGTGAAGGTGGGAGAGGAGAGCCTAACTTGACGGGGGTGGGGGGGAGCCCAATTCAGGATTAACATCCAGGTCACCCGACTCCCCAGTCTGGTCCTTGACTATCATTTGTGAAGTGATGGAGAGCCATTCACCTGCTGTTTCCGTGCAGAGTTGGTGTTGCCGAAAGACTGAAATGTGGCCATGAGTCAGTCCTCCTTCGACTCACACGCACTTCAAGGCTATCCTTGGTGGGAGCCGTATCTGTTTGGAGTATATCTTTAATATTATTATTATTTTTAAAAATTCTTTTAGTGTTAGTTATTTTTTGAGGGAGAGAGAGAGAGACAGAGTCAGAAGCAGGTCCCAGGCTCTGAGCTGGCAGCACAGGGCTTGATGTGGGGCTCGAACTCACGAACCACGAGATCATGACCTGAGCCCAAGCTGGACACTTAACTGACTGAGCCACCCAGATGCCCCTGTTTTCAGTATCTCTTGAAATTATCCAGTTGGTCTCCTCTGTGGCATTCCCCTCATTGTTCTTTCCCATGAGCTACCCTCCGCCTGGTTGCTGAATCCAAGAGAGACTTTTCTGCCTTTGCCCATAATCCTCATCATGTCTCTCCTTCCTTTGCAAACTTCAGTGACCTCTCATTATCTGTGATATAATTTTCTAACTCCTTGGTGCGTCATTCAAGGCCTTGTAAGATCCAGCCCCAGGGTGCCTTCCAGCCTTTCCTGCCAGGCCTCCGTGCTCCCCATACCCACCCCAAACAGTCCACTCTCTGTATTTCACCCCATGCCTTTTGTCCTGTGGTTCCCAGCACCTGAAACACTGCTGTCCACACTACTCCCTGTAGACCCCATTCCCACCAACGAATGTGAAGTCACATGTCACCTCCTCTTACTTCCCTCCCGACCACCCAAACTGTGTCTACCTTTGTGGCAGTTTTCACACTCTGCCTTGAGCACAGTTGTTTGTTCTTTGTTTTGTTTTTTAATTTTGTTTAAATTCAAGTTCACATCCAGTATAATAATGGTTTCAGGAGTAGAATTTACTGATTTGTCACGTACATGTAACACCCAGTGCTCATCCCAACTGGTGCCCTCCTTCACGCCCATCACCCATTTAACCCATCTCCCCACTGACCTCCCCTCCAGCACCCCTCAGTTTGTTCTATTGAAGAGAACAAACCCTATGGTTTGCCTCCCTCTCTGTTTTTGCCTTATTTTTCCTTCCTTTCCCCTGTGTTTATCTGTTTTGTTTCTTAAATTCAGTATGAGTGAAATCATATGGTGTTTGTCTTTCTCTGACTGACTTATTTCGTTCAGCACAGTTGTTTGGAAGCATGCTGTTCTTTTGGTCAAACCGTGAGACCCTACAGAGTGGGGACCCGAATTGTGTCATCCGCGGACGGTGAGCACGCGCGTGGTGATAATCGGGGCGCACAGCGAGTGCTGGATTGTCTGGGCCCCACCATTGCAGGCAGCGCTCCATTTTGTGCTTAAGCCTCTGGGGACGTCAGACCTCAACTGCCTGAGGAACTGACTGTCCCTTGTTCTCTACAGATCCTTACTTCTGTGTTAGTTTAACAGACCTCTGTTGAGTACCTACTTGTGTGCACTAGACTCGTGTAGCAGTGCTAGATATAAGGAAAAGTCAGATAAAAACAGAGAGGGAGCCAAGCCATAAGAGACTCTGAAAGATAGGGAACAAACTGAGGGCTGCTGGAGGGGAGGAGGGTGGGGGGGGGGACTGAATGGGGGATGGGCATGGGGGGGCACTTGTTGGGATGAGCGCTCGGTGTTGCAGGTCAGAGATGAATCACTAAATTCTCCTGAAACCAGTACCACACTGTATGTGAACTAACTTGAATTTAAATAAGTAAATTAAAAAAAAAAAAAAAAAAGAATTGTGTTTCCCTGGCCTTTTGTTGACTTTTATTTTTTTCAGCTGTACTCCTTTACCTCATTTTAGACAGTGCTGTGTTGTCATTTAATATTAAAGATGGCTCATAAGTTGGCGTTCCCAGGTTTTATATGTTTAAGACTGTTAAGTTTGTGTTTCTGTCCAGAGTTCTCCCATGAAATGCATCCTTAGAGATCCAGCAGCTTTCTCAAAATGATCGCCAACACAACGCATCCTCACCTCAAATTCAACATTGTTCAAAGCTAACCCTGGGATTTGCCTCCCCCAATCACCCCGCTGCCCCAAGGCCTGCCACCCCCATCCTGCTGTGCAAACGAGCAACCTGGGAGTCATTCGTAAACTTTCTCTCCTTTTCATACTCCACATCTAATCTGTCACCAGATAATGTAGACTTTACCTTAAATACCTAATACGTCCAACCACTTCTCTCAACCCCTACTGCCCCAGTTCAGTCTACCGTCCTTCCTTACTTAGGCTGTAGCTGGGTGGGCCAAGAACATTGGATGGCTGGGAGGGGGGTAAGGTACTGTATAGCAGTGACAGGGGCAAGAGAGTTATGGGCCAGAGGCAAAGGCAGAGGACCTAGATGGAGAGGGTAATAGCGATGTCGTAGCAGAGAGAGAATATTCTTGCTGTGGAAAGGGCCCCTTACAAAATGCACACAGTGGCCCACAGACCCAGGCCATCTAGAGGCTGCCTTTAGGGAGTGTGGTGTTAAGGACCTGGAGACAGACTGAAAGGAGAGGTGGGCCTGGGCCCCTGAGATTGTTATTCAGGATTTGTTTTTCTTTTTTTTCCTCCTACATTCCTGCTGGGATTCCCATGTGCACAGAGCTTCCGTTGCGGTCCCACATTTTTGCAAGGAGATGAGTTTGTATTGTAGTCCTGGTATGAACTTCTCTGTTGTGCAGACAGGCAGCATTCCCCCACAACCCTTGGCAGCTTCGTAGGGGGGTGGTACCTGAGTACTGGTGGGCAGAGTCTAAACGTTTCTTGGTAACAGTAACTAATGACCATGTAGATCTTAGAGGCTGTGGAGGACTACTGGATGTCCCGGTGGGAAGAGTCCCACAGTGTGTACTTGTTCTTGTGGCCCCATCTGCTTGCTCCCGTGTGTTCGGAAAGGAAGCCGTGGCATCGTGCCCCCGCACGGCCTAGGTGCTGGTCTGCAAGACTGTCTTATCTTTCCCAAGAGAGAATCCGTTTGCTCTACAGGGTAACATGTTAGTGAGGAAAGGCCGCGATTCTGTCTCTGCCGTGCTTCAGAAGACGGGATCAACAGCCAAGAATCAGAAGGGTTCAGACCTCCAGGGTGATGCTGCACATTTGTTTTCTGGAAGGAAATTCTACCTTTCTGGTAAAGTCAGTTGGGAAAGCGGGAGGTGTGGGGGCGGGGAGAAGAGAAGGAAGCTCCACGCTACGATTACCTTGGTTCCCCTTGAGTACAGAGAGGTTAAAAGGCAGGTGTCTGCTTTTCACTTGAGCCCCTGTGAGCCAGAGAAAGCAGGCGGCTCAAATTCTGCCCACAGTTATGGGTCTGTTCAAATTTTCTCTTCCTTCCCGGTTGTGTTTTGGTAGTGTGTGAGTGTCTAGGAATTTGTCCATTTCTTCCAGGATGTTCAGTTTGTTGGCATATAATTTTTCATAGTATTCTCTGATAATTGCTTGTACTTCTGACGGCTTGGTTGTGATAAATCCATTTTCATTCATGATGTGATCTATTTGGGTCCTCTCTCTTTTCTTTTTGAGAAGTCTGGTTAGGGGTTTATCAGTTTTGTTTATTTTTTCAAAAAACCAGCTCTTAGTTTCATTGATCTGTTTTTTTTTGGATTCTATTTTGTTTGTTTTTACTCTGATCTTTACGATTTCTCTTCTTCTGCTGGGTTTCTTTGTTGTTCTGCTTTAGTTCCTTTAGGTGTGCTGTTAGACTCTGTATTTGGGATTTTTCTTGTTTCTTGAGATAGGCCTGGATTGCAGTGTATTTTCCTCTTAGCACTGCCTTTGCTGCATCCCCAAGGGTTTGGACTGTTGTATTTTCATCTTCATTTGTTTCCATATATTTTTAAATTTCTTCCTTAATTGCCTGGTTGACCCATTCATTCTTTAACCTCCGTGCCTTTGGAGGTTTTCCAAACCTTCTCCTGTGGTTGATTTCAAATGGTGCTGGGAGAACTGGACAGCAGCATGCAGAAGAATGAAACTAGACCACTGTCTTACACCATACACAAAAATAAACTCAAAATAGATGAAAGATCTAAATGGGAGACAGGAAACCATCAAAACCCTAGAGGAGAAAACAGGCAACAACCTCTTTGACCTAAGCCGCAGAAATTTCTTGTTCCACGCATCTCCAAAGGCAAGGGATTTAAAAGCAGAAATGAACCATTGAGGCCTCATCAAGATAAAAAGCTCCTGCCCTGCAAAGTAAATGATCAACAAACTAAAAGGGAACCGGCAGAATGGGAGAAGATATTTGCAAATGACATATCAGATAAAGGGTTAGTATCCAAAATCTATAAAGAACTTATCAAACTCAACACCCAAAAAACAAATAATCCAGTGAAGAGATGGATGTGAATAGACACTTCTCCAAAGAAGACATCCAGGTGGCCAAGCAACACACGAAAAGATGCTCAACATCGCTCCTCATCAGGGAAATACAAATCAAAACCACACTGAGATACCACCTCACGCCAGTCAGAGTGGCTAAAATGAACAAATCAGGAGACTACAGATGCTGGGGAGGATGTGGAGAAACGGGAACCCTCTTGCACTGTTGGTGGGAATGCAAACTGGTGCAGCCACTGTGGAAAACAGTGTGGAGGTTCCTCCAAAAATTAACAACAGATCTACCCTATGACCCAGCAATAGCACTGCTAGGAATTTACCCAAGGGATACAGGAGTGCTGTTGCATAGGGGCACTTTTACCCCAATGTTCATAGCAGGACTTTCAACAATAGCCAAATTATGGAAGGAGCTTAAATGTCCATCAACTAATGAATGGATAAAGAAGATGTGGTTTATATATACAATGGAATACTACTTGGCAATGAGAAAGAATGAAATCATGCCATTTGCAACAACATGGATGGAACTGGAGGGTATTATGCTAAGTGAAACAAGTCAGAGAAAGACAGATATCATATTTTTTTACTCATATGTGGATCTTGAGAAACTGAACAGAAGCCCATGGGGGTAGGGAAGGGGAAAAAATTTACAAACAGAGAGGAAGGGGGGCAAACCATAAGAGATTCTCAAATAGAGCAAACTAAAGGTTGATGCGGGTAGGGGGCAGGGGAGAGGGGAAAATGGGTGATGGGCATGGAGGAGGGCGCTTGTTGGGATGAGCACTGGGTGTTGTATGTAAGCAATGAACCATGGGAATCTACCCTAAAAACCAAGAGCACACTTTACATACTGTATGTTAGCCAATTTAACAATAAATTATATTTAAAATAAATACATACATAAAATGAAAAAAAAAATGGAAAAAAAAATTCTACCCATAGGCCTGAAGTCTGGAAGGACCTGGGCCTCCATGAAAAGAGTCTGGGAGTCCAGGCTAATAACCTGAGACAGGCAGTCTATACAGCCTTCTCTGAAGGCCCTGGCAGAGGTCATTACTTACAAGTAGTTGTATTTCCTCTGAGTGAAATTAAAAACAAAAATTTGTGAATGAATTGTGCATATACTGCAGCAAACACAATAAATAGTCAGTGCCTTTTTTCAACATAAAATTATTCGCCTCTGTAATGGAGATCGGACCGTTCTGTAAAACTCCTGAGAACAGACACACCTTAGAGCCCCTCACTTCTCATTGCCTTTTTCCGTTGCAGTTTAAGCCCGTCCCTCCTAAGCAGTGTAGACCTATGTCTGATACATTGCACTGGGTCATTGGACAGCTCTTCTAGATGTTATTCAAGCATGTGCACGCAGGGAAGGAAAGCATACCAGAATTATACGATGATGGCATGCACCGTATACTGTGTATGATCATGCTCACGAGAAATGAGCACTCGTGATTTGGATTCCGGCTTTGTCACTCGTTGTCTTTGGGGCTTTCGACAAATTACTTAACTTCTCTGAACTTAAGTTTTCTCACCTGAAAAATGTGCATAAAGGCACCTCATCTCAGCATGGTTGGAAAGATAAAGTCCCATCCACAGTACATGAATGTAAACATCATTCTGTCAACGACGGCCTTGGTCTTGCTTTATCTGTGGGCCATCTGGGTCTGTCTCTGCAGCCTGAGCTGGTGGCAGTGGCACTGAGAGTACTCTTTGTCATGTTATAACACAGCATAACTTCTCAGGGTGCCATGGGGGATTGCTTCCTCCGCCCCCTTCCTCTCCTACACCGAGTGGATCTGTCTCCTCTGGCCAAACTGACTAATTTCCAAGAACCCCTTTCCCTTCTCTTGCTCAAGGCACAGAAGTCTGGCTCAGGAGGGGACACCCAAGCCGCGGAGGACCTGCTTCTGCTGAGCAAACCTCTGACAGACCTCATCAGCCTGCTCATTCCGCTGGTAAGAGCTCACCTGTTCGTGTGTCTTTCAGAGCACTCCTGAGGTGGTAGTAATTTTATTTCAATTTCACGATGCCGTGATTTTTTTATGCTACTTTAATTCTTTTCAAAGCTAGAACCAAAAGAAATTTCAGAAGATTATTTGGCCTAGAAACACTAAATTTCTACTTTATTTTAAAACTAGATGGCTTATTCATTTCAATAGGTATTTAAGGCAGAATTTCTCAAATCCGTCTTGATGAGCGTGAGGTCAAAAATTCAAGAAATGAATTCCAAGAAGGAAGAAGAAATCGCTATTATCAGTATTTCTCAAAAAGATATTTTAGAGTAGTACTCGGCATGCAGGACTCTGCAGGAGTACAGTAGGATGCACACAGGGGCCCCTGGGTAACTCGGTCGGTTAAGTGTCTGATTGTTGATTTCGGCTCAGGTCATGATCTCACGGTTCGTGAGTTCAAGCCTCGTGCCGGGCTCTGTGCTGAATGTGGAGCCTGCTTGGGAGTCTCTGTCTCTTTCTGCCCCTCCCCGCTTTTGCTCTCTCTCAAAATAAACGCACTTAAAATAGGAGTATGCACGCTGACCTAGATAACACTTCCCTAAATTTTCACAAATGTGGGAGATAAGTGAGGTTCAACGCAAACAAGTAAGACTACACAAGACCACTGAATATATGAAAAGAGCCCAGCAGGAACTTGGAGTTTGGACCAACCAACCAGTTTTAACGAAACTTAAAGAGGGCCCAGTGTCTAGACACATGACTTCTACAAAGCATTCAGTCAGAGGGTGGGTTGGTGACATTCCGTGAAGACTCCTGGAAGCCTCTTCAGATTTGGGGAGCCAAGGACTGGGGGCCCCTGTAGCCCCAGGGAACTTAACCTCTTGTGGCCTCCACTCTCCACCGAGTGAAGATGGAGACAGACCTTCATTTCTCTCAGAATTGCTAGGATTTGTCCTTTTCTGCTCAGTGGCTTTCAAAGGAAGGCAAATGTAGTTTGGGTGAATAATTCTGTAGACTTAATTGTGTTCAACAAATGTACGTTTGGTTCAACGGAGTAAAAAAAGTGGGGAAATCAGTCAGTTCTGGGTTATATCAAATAATGGCATATGTGGAGTAAAGCAGTCACAAAAAAAAAGTGTCAGTGGGCTCATAATGAAGTGTGGGAATAGCCCCAACCCCCAGGGAACATCCTCAAACCCAACGGTGGAAGGATCTTTAGTGTAGAAGATCTTTTGTGTGAAGCTACATGGAAAATAGAACACTCACTGCTCAGCTCAGAGTATGGGGACTGAACTCTGACAGCCAGCTCTCTCTTCGGCCAAGGGCAGGAAACAGATGAGGCTCCCAAAAACAGAGGAAAGACTAACACAAACCAGACTCTCTTTTATATAAGAGATTCAAAACAGCATGAAATTAAAAAAATATATGTGTGTATATACACATACGTATAAATTGATGCAATATATGATATATTAGATAATTATATTTATAGAGAATAAAGATTAAACAGGACAGATGAAGAAGATCTATCTTAAGAAAGAAATGCAGAATCCATTACAGGCAAAACTTCTAGAACACTCTTTTTCACATGTATCTTATAGACCAAGTTTTGGTATTTGCTACATCCTCAGATTTGCTTTCTTTTAACAGGCGAATATATTCCAGTTAGATATATTGTTAAACTTGTCTTTGATCTTAACTTTATTGTCTTATTTTATATTTTCTTTCTAAATTTTTTTAAACGTTAACATAAGGCTTAATGTATAAAAAAGTCTTTAACAGAACAAAAAGATGCTACAAAGATCTGGAATAAAATCCACAGGAGTATATACTAGCTATGAACTTTTTGGTGTCATATATTAGAACATAGGACTGTGTAAAGAAAGGAACAAAAATACACCAGAGGAAATCCAAAAAACACTGTAGGATCAAGAGATTTAACTTCTCTTTCTCATCGCCTGACAGACCAAGTGGATAAATATAATGATGTAGAGCAGGAGTTGATAAGCCATGGCCTGCAGGCTAACTCTGGCCCACCGCCTATTTTCGTAAATAAAGTTTTATTGAACAGAGCCACATAGACCTTTTGTTTACATATTGTCTGTGGCTGCTTTTGCACGTTCCTAAGTGTTGAGGAGTTACGGTAGAGACCTTGTAGCTCACAAGCCTATGTTATTTACTATCTGGCTCTTCACAGAAGAAGTTTGTTTATGCCTGTATAATGACTATAAACATTTTAATAAAATGGAGCTAAGAGAAATATATCCGTCTCTGTACCTTGAAAACAGAAACTGTACCTTCTGTTCAGTTTGCCAGACACATCTTGAAAAGTTGGTCTTGCGTTATGTTAAAAGCATATCAATAAATTCCAATAAGGAGGAATTGTATAGACCACATTCTTCAACCATAATGCAATTAAACTGGAAGGAAAAATAAGAATAGAAGATGCACTGTTAGCAAATACTATCTGTGAGCGTAGTTAAAGAATAAACCACTGTGGGGCACCTGGGTGGCTCAGTCAGTTAAGCGTCCGACTTTGGCTCAGGTCGTGATCCCACGGTCCGTGAGTTGGAGCCCTGCGTCGGGCTCTGTGCTGACAGCTCAGAGCCTGGAGCCTGTTTCAGATTCTGTGTCTCCCTCTCTCTCTGACCCTCTCCCATTCATACTCTGTCTCTCTGTGTCTCAAAAATAAATAAACATTAGGAAAAAAAAAAGAATAAACCATTGTGATTGTATCAGTCTGGGTCCAATCAGAAGGCAGAAACCATACAGTGATTTAAATAGGAGAGTTTTATCTTTTTTTTTGTTTGTTTAAATAATATACT
Organism: Leopardus geoffroyi; assembly: GCF_018350155.1. Lineage (NCBI taxonomy): Eukaryota > Metazoa > Chordata > Mammalia > Carnivora > Felidae > Leopardus > Leopardus geoffroyi. The sequence continues at coordinate 150,008,745 of NC_059333.1, forward strand.
TCTTTTTTTTTCTTTTTTTAATCTTTTCAGTTTCTTTATTCTTTGCTTCTTCTTTTCCCATTTTGAATTTAAACTTTAGGTAGTTAACGTATAGTGCAATATTGGTTTTAGAGTAGAATTCATTGATTCATCACTTAAATACAACACCCATGCTCATCATAACAAGTGCTCTCCTTAGTACCCATCACCCATCTAGCCCATCTCCCATCCACCTCTTTCTCAACCCTCAGTTTGTTCTCTGTCATTAAGAGTCTCTTGTGGCTTGTTTCCTATATGTTTATCTGTTTTGTTTCTTAAATTCCATGAGTGAAATAATATGGTATTTGTCTTTCTGTGGTTGACTTATTTCACTTAGCATAATACAGTCCAGCTCCATCCACGTCATTGCCAATGGCAAGATTTCATTCTTTTTGATGGCTGAGTATTATTCCATTGTGTATATGTACTACATCTTCTTTTTCTTTTTCTTTTTTAATTTTCTTTTTTATATTTTAAAATTTACATCCAACTTAGTATATAGTGCAACAATGATTTCGGGAGTAGATTCCTTAGTGCCCCTTACCCATTTAGACCATCCCCCCTCCCACAACCCCTCCAGTAACCCTCTATTTATTCTCCATATTTATGAGTCTCTTCTGTTTTGTGCCCCTTCCTGTTTTTACATTATTTTTGCTTCCCTTCACTTATGTTCATCTGTTTTGTCTCTTAAAGAGCTCATATGAGTGAAGTCATAGGATTTGTGTCTTTCTCTGACTAATTTCACTGAGCATAATACCCTCCAGTTCCATCCACATAGTTGCAAATGGCAAGATTTCATTCTTTTTGATTGCCGAGTAATACTCCATTGTATATATATACCACATCTTCTTTATCCATTCATCCATCAATGGGCATTTGGGCTCTTTCCATACTTTTGCTATTGTGGATAGTGCTGCTATAAACATGGGCTTGCATGTGCCCCTTCAAAACAGCACACCTGGATCCCGTGGATAAATGCCTAGTAGTGCAATTGCTGGGTTGTAGGGTAGTTCTATTTTTAGTTTTTTGAAGAACCTCCGTACTATTTTCCAGAGTGGTCACACCAGCTTGCATTGCCACCAGCAATGCAAAAGGGATCCTCTTTCTCCACATCCTTGCCAACACCTGTTGTTGCCTGTGTTGTTAATGTGAGCCATTCTGACAGGTGTAAAGTGGTATCTCATGGTGGTTTTGATTTGTATTTCCCGGATGGTGAGTGATGTTGAGCATTTTTTCATGTGTCGGTTAGCCATATGGATGTCTTCTTTGGAGAAGTGCTTTTTCATGTCTTTTGCCCATTTCTTCACTGGATTATTTGTTTTTTCGGTGTTGAGTTTGATAAGTTCTTTATAGATTTTGGATACTAACCCTTTATCTGCTATGTCATTTGCAAATATCTTCTCCCATTCTGTCGGTTGCCTTTTAGTTTTGCTGATTGTTTCCTTCACTGTGCAGAAGGTTTTTATTTTGATGAGGTCCCAGTAGTTCATTTTTGCTTTTGTTTCCCTTGCCTCTGGAGACGTGTTAAGAAGTTGTTGCGGCCAAGATCAAAGAGGTTTTTGCCTGCTTTCTCCTCGAGGGTTTTGATGGTTTCCTGTCTTACATTTAGGTCCTTCATCCATTTTGAGTTTATTTTTGTGTATGGTGTAAGAAAGTGGTCCAGGTTCATTTTTCTGCATGTCGCTGTCCAGTTTTCCCAGCACCACTTGCTGAAGAGACTGTCTTTATTCCATTGGATATTCTTTCCTGCTTTGTCAAAGATGAGTTGGCCATATGTTTGTGGGTCCATTTCCGGGTTCTCTTTTCTGTTCCATTGATGTGAGTGTCTCTTCTTGTGCCAGTACCGTACTGTCTTGATGATTACAGCTTTGTAGTATAGCTTGAAGTCTGGGATTGTGATGCCTCCTGCTTTGGTTTTCTTTTTCAAGATTGCTTTGGCTATTTGGGGTCTTTTGTGGTTCCATACAAATTGTAGGATTCTTTGTTCTAGCTCTGTGAAGAATGCTGGTGTTATTTTGATAGGGATTGCATTGAATGTGGAGATTGCTTTGGGTAGTAGCGACATTTTAACAATATTTGTTCTTCCTATCCAGGAGCATGGAATCTTTTTCCATTTTTTTGTGTCTTCTTCAGTTTCTTTCATAAGCTTTCTATAGTTTTCAGCCTATAGATTTTTCACCTCTTTGGTTAGATTTATTCCTAGGTATTTTATGGTTTTTTGTGCAACTGTAAATGGGACCGATTCCTTGATTTCTGTCTCTGTTGCTTCATTGTTGGTGTATACGCATGTACCCAATTTCTGTGCGTTGATTTTATATCCTGCAACTTTGCTGAATTCATGAATCAATTGTAGCAGTTTTTTGGTGGAATCTTTTGGGTTTTCCATATAGAGTATCATGTCATCTGCGAAGAGGGAAAGTTTGACCTCCTCCTGGCCGATTTGGATGCGTTTTATTTCTTTGTGTTGTCTGATTGCAGAGGTGAAGACTTCCAATACTGTGTTGAATAACAGTGGCGAGGGTGGACATCCTTGTCTTGTTCTTGACCTTAGGGGAAAAGCTCTCCGTGTTTCCCCATTGAGGATGAGATTAGCGTTGGGTCTTTCATATATGGCTTTTATGATCTCGAGGTATGCTCCTTCTATCGCTACTTTCTTGAGGGTTTTTATCAAGAAAGGATGCTGTATTTTGTCAAATGCTTTCTCTGCATCTATGGAGAGGATCATGTGGTTCTTGTCCTTTCTTTTGTTGATGTGATGAATCACATTGACAGTTTTGCAGATATTGAACCAGCCCTGCATGCCAGGTTTAAATCCCACTTGGTCGTGGTGAATACTTTTTTTAATGTATTGTTGGATTCGGTTGGCTAATATCTTGTTGAGGATTTTTGCATCCATGTTCATCAGGGAAATTGGTCTCTAGTTCTCCTTTTTAGTGGGGTCTCTGTCTGGTTTTGGAATCAAGGTAATGCTGGCTTCACAGAAAGAGTTTGGAAGTTTTCCTTCCATTTCTGTTTTTTGGAACAGCTTCAAGAGAATAGGTGTTAATTCTTCCTTAAATATTTGGTAGAGTTCCCCTGGAAAGCCATCTGGCCCTGGACTCTTGTTTTTTGGGAGATTTTTGATTACTAATTCGATTTCCTTACTGGTTATGGATCTTTTCCAATTTTCTATTTCTTCCTGTTTCAGTTTTGGTAGTGTATATGTTTCTAGGAATTTGTCCATTTCTTCCAGATTGCCCATTTTATTGGCATTAAATAGGAGAATTTTAATATGAAACATTAGTAGCTATGAGAAAAGAGTAACCATAAGATTCAAAAAGAACTCTATAAGGTATCCTAAAACTGAGTGAGAGTAGTCAAGGAAGGACGGCCTTGACTAGGGACACCCCTACACTGAGGCTGTGGGTCAGACCTTATTGGGAAACGCTTGCAGCCCATAAAACAGTGGACAAGTCTGCTGGGTTGCCCAGGCCAGAGAAGGTTCACCATTCCTGGGAAAACAAGAAGCAACCCTTGAGGATGCAGATGAATCCTAGCCAGGGGGTAGGCATCAGAGGGACGGGGTGCCACTGTTGGGAGGCCTGAGAATTTGTGTAGAGAGGTACCCAGAATTTGTGTAGAGAGGACCACAGGAAACAAAGCTATGCGAGTGGCAGGCAAGCAGGGGGAGTCGGGTGGCCAGTGTCCGTGGGAAGCCTGAGACACACAGGCTCCCTTGGGGAGGGCGACGGGACCATCATCACAGGTCAGACTACAGCTGAGGGTTGCTGAGGGACCACCCATTCTGGACCCATGGTTAGATTGGATCTCCACCAGATGCCTCACATTCACCCTTCCGACTGACAGACACAGCAGGAGAGCGTCCTCTTCCTGGGATGTGTCATCTCAGAGATTTTTCCCCGGCTCTGTGAGACTCCAAACTCTTACTCCTAGCAACTTGATCACCCTTATGTTCTAGTATATGGCCGGACGTCTGCCTAATGTGTGTGAGCTGTGTTGTGTGTATACCCATTGATCACCAGAGTCATTGCTTTTAAAAATGGCCTGTGACAAGAACATTGCAATATATCTTCTCTGGAAAAGATTAACACACATTTATAGCTGTGTATAAAGTGAAGAAAAATAGTACTAAGGCAATTGAGGACCTAAACTAGAGCACATACAGACCAAAGATAAATTTTACAGTGGTTGTTAAAAAATGTAATAGGTTACAGAATGAGGTGCTGGAATTGCTTTCCCATGGGGAGAAATAAACAGGCTCTCAGTTTTCATCTGACGTGGATAATTTTGGAGGTATTTCGCCTAAAGGCAGGTGGATGAACTTGTTGGCTTTTGACGTTCTTTCCAGATAATGGTCCTATTAAAGTGAACATATCCTTAAGAGAAGAGAAAACCTGTCATCCCCTAATTTATGCCCCATATTTTTACAATACACTGTAGGAGAGTCATAGTGGAAGGTAGATAGGAGACAGGGATTTTTAGTCTGTTTTGACTGTTAAACTGCTTTGAGATCTGAGGGTTCTAGACCCTCTTCCCTGAAAAATGCATAGATTCACTTATGTGCAAAGTTCTGCACACAATTCACGATTTCGGTGGGATCTTTGAACCCTCAGTTGGAGCCATAGTATAAGATCTGGCTAAGAAAAGGTATAACCCATTGACCATGACTCCTGAAGAAATGATAGCACGAGGTAATTGTTTGACTGTAATATTTTATTTAAGAAGAGAAAATGAAAAGCTAGGCTATACATCCTACATGAGTTTTATAACTAACTAGATAACTAATTGCTGTAAGAAATTATGTTACAGCCTCCTTCTTCCTCAATTAGGTATTTTCAAAACTACAAGAGATAATTGCTTTCAATTTTTTTTTTTACCTTAGCATACATTCGAGATGCCAGTAGGTAGCCTGGTTTATATGTTTCGCAATAACCATGCATTCCTTGGCCATTGAGAAGATGGCCCTCTGCAGTGTGGTCAGAGTGGAGGTCCGTACCGAGCATGAGAACATAACCTTCCTGTCCTGCACTGTCTCCCAAGCAGTTAACGATTCTCCCAGGAACAACATTTTAGCCTATAGCCACGAGATACTTACCAATTTGTGTTTCTGACGTCACTGTGCAATTTAAAAAATTGTGCCCCACAAAGCATAGGAGAGAAAAAGCAATTTCTTTTTTTCATTTTCTGATTTCTTTCTGTTAAGAAGTAACCAAATAGGTTTTTCTCTTTAAATAGTAATGGGCTTGTCTGTTGTTTCTTTTGCATGCTGCCTGCCTCACCAGTTGCTTGAAATACAGGTGATGGTTTTATGGTGATGGAGGCTGGGGATCCTGAGTCATCCATTTGCGAGTCAAAGCCAAGAGATCAGGCCTCGTGTTAGCTCTCTAGTAAGCAGCTGCTCTAAGGAGTTACTGCCTCCTTTAATAGGGCTACCTGTCTTTCCAGTTCGCCACTGCCCATCTCTTCACTGGGCATCTCCGTTGGATGCACCATAAACACCTCAGCTTCAGCAGGGTTAAAACAAATCCATAATCGCCTCCTTGAAACTATTTCTCTTGTGTCCTGTGTCAGTGAATGACATTCATTTCCCCCCAGTGGCCCAAGCCAAGAACACAGGCGTCATCTTGGCCTCTTTTCCTTTGCCATCCCTCCCCATTCCGTCAAGCCACCAAAACTCAGACTGCCATCCCTCTTCATTCCCGTGGGCAGTGTCGTAAAGGCCACAACCATCTTGTTGTGCGTGCAGGGCCACGGTGGCCTTCTCCCTGGGATTTTTGCCTGCTCTCGCCCTGCCCACCGTCTTCTTCAGTGGAGGCGGCATGCTTTCTCTTCAGAGAAAGACTCCTGCAAACTCGTCTTCTCACTCATTGACTTAAAACCTTTCAATGATCCCCCACTCTTCGTGGATAAATTCCGACTCCTTAACAGGTTTACAAAACCATGTATGATCTGGCACTTAGTTTCTAGCGTCATCTCGTGATTGTCTTTGCCCTCCTCTGTGTTCTGCACCCCAACTCTTTTCGTTTCTTTAAATGTTCCTCCATTTCCCTTGTCTCTGCCCAGAACATGCTCTTCTCCTCCTACGTGGCCGACTCTCCCTCAGCTTTCAGCTCTTCGGCTTCGATGTCTCTTCTTTCCAGCTTGGCTCTTGGGTCTGGTGCACAGGAGAGGTTTGGTAAACATTTGTGTAGGAGAGCAAGCTAATTGCTGACAAATGCAGTATATTTTCTACCTCTCCTCAGTATAACCAAGAATAGACCACGTTTGGTAGGACATAGATTCAAGTACAAATTTATCCAGAAAGTTCATCTGCACCCTTGCTCTCCTGCCCTCGCTAAGCCAGCCCCTCCTAGGACTGGTAATGATGATGCCTCGCGAGCTTGTTTGCTTTAAAATTGCATCATCTGGATTTCTCCCTAGAGGTTGACCTCTTTCTTGGCAGGAGTTGCCCTGACCTTCAGCAGGAAGCCTATATTCCTGAAATAACCCATATCCTACCTTAGATTGACAGGAAAGGATACAAAAGGGCAGGTAGCATTGCCCAGGGACTTCTGTTTCTGGAAAATTGCTAAACTTATAGTAACTGCAAAATATAAAAACCCAGCCCTGGAATCACCACAGCAGCAGTGAGCATAAAATCCTCTGAGCCATCAAAATAGAAGCTTCAGTATCATTACTTTCTCTGAAAGGAGACTCCCCCCCCCCCCCCCGACCCCCAACGCAGGATTCTGACATTCAGCGTTTGGACTTGGGGAGCGGTAGGAAAGAAACATCCCCAAGCTGCAGGTGTGTTTTCTGCCATGACTTCCTATACCTTTTCTTGAAGAGGTTGCAGTATAGTGGTAGGTTTTTTTAATGGCATTTTGTTGTTGGCCAGAGCCGCCCGCGTGAAGTTGAGTAGGCAAGCATTCAGTTATGCGGTGGGGGTGCCAGAAAGCAACCTCTCTAAAGATCGTTCTCTCCCATTGATTACCCAAACTCCTATATTATTATTGCCCTCTTTTCAAGCCTTCTTTCAAATAGTGATGCTTTAACATGAAAGCATGTCACGTGTTTCACAAAAGAAGATCGGGGCAGCAGGGCAGACCAGTGGAGGAAAAAGAGGAAGTTTGAGGGACAGAAACAGAACTGAGTGGGGAACTGTGAAACATGGGTCATGCCAAAATCAAAGTCTAGTTAATAAAGGTTTTTGGGGTGTACTTTATTCTCTGTTCCCAGCACGCTTGTCTTGACTTAATAATTAATGGTTGAGTGTTTTATGTGCCTCCGTGAGAAAAGTGAGTGTTACTAATTGGACTCTTATAACTGGCTCCAAACGTTATTAGAACTAGCCACGGACACATCAGAATTGTTTGGTTTTATATTTGCACATCTCACTTATGTAACAAATGACCAGAAGGCAATAACAACCTGCAGTTTTTGAAGTTCCACACTTGTCCATTTTTGAAGCAGTGTCTGTAAAGAGGTGATGTTTAGGAAGAGGCCACTTAAATTACCTAGAAATATCCCAGAAGAAAAGTGGGCAAAAGATTGGAGTGGACAATTCACAACAACAAAAGTGCAAATATCCAATGTTAATTTCACTGAATGCATTTGAGCACACTATGAATAACAGAAAATTGAATTTTTTAAATTTATTGATTTATTTTGAGAGAAAGAAAGAGTGTGAATGGGGGAGGGGCAGAGAGAAAGAGAGAGAGAATGCTGAGCAGTCTCCACAGTGTCGGCACGGAGCCTGATGTGGGATTCAAACCCACCAACTGTGAGATCATGACCTGAGCCAAAGTCAGATGCATAACTGACTGAGCCACCCAGGCGCCCCAGAAAATTAATTTTTAAAAATGCAATACGGGCTTCAAAATTAGAAGCTTACTTTGGGGACAAAAAGAGGTAAATAAAAATATACATAGGTCCATATCAAAAGCCTTAAAATTATTTATATTCTTTAATATAGTCATTCCACTTCTAGAAAATTTATGCACAGAAAATAGAGAAATACTGAATGACTTGTGTAAACAGGTATTTTCACAGCTTTATCTTTGGTATCAAACACTTTGGTAATAACCTCTGTGTTGCTCAGTTAGAAATTAAATAATTTCCATTCTTAGGGTAGAATGCTGTTATGCTATTAAATATATTTCCCAAGCATATTTAACAGCATGGGGAAATATTTGTAACATAAGGCTAAGGAAAATATCAGAATATATATTAATTGTAGGATGCTAATGTAAAATGTAATAAATTTTAAAGTATGTATCATAAAAAATTCACATGTATTCAAAATGTATATATATTTTAAATTAGCATCATTTTATAATTACTATATGTCATGATGCTCACAGAGGCAATCCTTACTTTTTTTTTTTAATGTTTATTTATTTTTGAGAGAGTGGGAGAGACCAAGTATAAGCGGGGAGGGGGCCGAGAGAAAGGGAGACACACAATCTGAAGCAGGCTTCAGGCTCCGAGCTGTCAGCACAGAGCCCGATGTGGGACTCAAACCCACGAACCGTGAGATCAGGACCTGAGCCAAAGTCGGACGCCCAAGCGACTCAACCACCCAGGCGCCCCGGCAATCCTTTACTTTCACGGGGCTTTAATATGTACAAATTTCAGCCAGATAACAGCAGTCCTCTGCAAGATCGTTCGGTTTTCAGTCACTTTGTTGGATTCACTTTAATTGCGTAAGTACAGACTTTGCTGCTAGCTCTTCAGTGAAAAAATCCGCATGTACATAATTGATGTGCATCATCATCAGTGACCAGTCGTGCACTTACGTGAAAATCTGCCGGCGATTGGTCACGTTACATGTATTATTTAGTTCACATGCAGCAAAGCATGTAGTTACGTTGCCTCCTTGTCTTCCAATGATAAACCCATGACGCATTTTACAAAAGCGGATAATTGACTGGGAGAATTGTGCAACAAAGACAGAAGGGCAGCAAAGAAGCTAAAAGCGATTAATGATGCAAGGGAAATTTGAAACTAATGTAAACGGAGTTGCAGGAGGAACAGCAGACGTCAGGAATGTTGACAATGGTTAAGAGGTTCTAGATAGGCAGCCAGAGGAACTTAGTGGAAGTGAAGTCATCTACATAAATGAGGAAAGTGATTTTGAAGAAAAGAAGGGAGTCTCAGAGGGAGCAAGGCAGGCAAAAAGAAAAAAAAAAAAAAAGGCAAAAACAAAAACAAGAAAACCTTCACATTACAAGAATCCTGGGAGATATTTTCCAACAGTGAAAGCATAAAGGATAAAATGTTGGGAGGTGAGCCAGAGTTAGAAAGGAGCATGACAGTTGCCCAAGGCATAGAAAAAATGCTCTCTCTGTATGGTGAGTTACATGACAGAAAAGCATTCAAACTACTCTTGATAAGTATTTTTTCAGAACAACAAAAACAAAAACAAACCCTTAATTCTCACTGTAACGTTTTGGATTACAGCAGTAAATATCAGGTTTACTGTTTATGTATTCTTCTGCACGTTTATAAGACACACACACACTTAATCTTGATATTGAAAGTTTTTAACGTTTTGATAAACTTTAAAGGTCATGGCACAGTTGTAACTTCCCCACTCGTTAAGATCATTTTGCATGGTTAAAATTTGCCTGGTCATTTTTGCGGTCGCCTCCTACCACGCAGAGTAGGTAGTCAGGACAGACGTACTCTGCAGTGGTTAACTCTGGGTGGTAGGAGGACATGTGATTTCTATTTTTTTTAGTACCATCTGTAGCTTTCAGCTTTTATGAATTGAACATTTGTTACTTTCATAATCATAAAAGGTTTTAAGTCCTCCTTTCTACCTTATATAATCCCATCTTACTCAGCAGAAAACAATTTATACTATCGAATTTCTATCTTCTCTGCCCTTTCCCAGCTTCCTACTACCCTCTTGTGAATGAGAGACCTCCCTTTGCCGTCAGCCAACAGCTGGTCTTTGTTGTGGTTGTTGTTACAACGCGAAGTCGCCTTCCACTTCGTCTTCCACAGTGTCCTCAGGACAACTTTTCTTTCAGTGAAGTGTGGAGCAGCAGTTTCAGCCAGAGACTTGCAGCTTCCTGACAATAGATTCTTGAATTACAGAGATCCAGAGTATACTCCTCCGAAAATATACGGGATCTCCAATATATCTTCGTAAGCATTATGCATAAGATCAAGGAACGGCCGCAGACTAGCCAATTCATCACACAACAAAAGATAGCAAAGCCTCTAATAGGCTTACAGGTGCCCTCGGGCCCGTGGAGGGAACAACTAACTACGTGAGTTGGGCCAAGGATGAAGGGCTGGTTGAATTTTTTTCCAATTTGTTTTTTCTTGTGGTAAAATAAACATAAAATTTACCACGTGAACCATTTTTGTGTATACAGTTCACTGTTACTAAATATATTCATAGTGTCGTATAGTCATCTCTACTGTCCATCTCGACATCTCTTTTTATCTTGTGAAACTGATAGTCTATACCCATTAAGCAAGAACCTCCCATTCCTTTTTACCCCAGCCCCTGGCAGCCACCATTCTATTTCCTGTTTCTATGATTTGACTACTCTAGTATGTATAACGGAGTCATGCAGTATTTGTCATTTTGTGGCTGGCGTCTTTCAGCATAATGTCCTCAGGGTTCATCCATGTGTTAGAATTCCCTTGCTTTTTGAGGCTAAATAATATTCCAATGTGTGTGTGTCCTGCATTTTGCTTATCCATTCATCTGCTGATGGATGCTTAGGTTCCTTCCCACTCCTAGCTGTTGTGGATAACGCTGCTGTGAACTCGGATGTACAAATGTCTTTTCAGACTCTGCTTTCAGTTCTTTGGAATATATACCTGGAAACAGAACTGCCAGATCCTGTGATAATGCTGTTTTTAATTTTTTGAAGAACCACTATTCTGTTTTCCGTGGCAGCCATTCCATTTCACATTCCCATCAGTAGTATGCAAGAGTACACCTGTCTCTATATCCAAACAAACCAGCTTGTCGTTTTCTGTTTTGTTGATAGTAGGCATCCTAATGGATGGGAGATGATATCTCATTATAGTTTTGACTTGCATTTCCCTAATTATTAGTAATATTGAGCTTCTTTTCGTGTGCGTACTGTCACTTGAATATCTTCTTTGTAGAAATTTCTATTCAAGGTTTTTGCCCATTTTTTAATCTGGTTGACTTTTTGTTGTTGATTTTTAAGAACTCCCTATATATTCTGGATATTAATCCATTTTAAATACGTTATTTGAAAACATTTTCTTCCATTCTGTAGACTGATTTTTAATTTTTTGAAGTGTTTATTTATCTTTGAGAGAGAGAGAGACAGAGTGCGAGCAGGGGAGGAGAGGAGAGAGAGACACAGAATCTGAAACAGGGTCCAGGCTCCGAGCTGTCAGCACAGAGCCTGACGCGGGGCTCCAACCCATGAACCCCAAGATCATGACCTGAGCTGAAGTTGGATGCTTAACCGACTAAGCCACCTAGGCACCCCAGTTGATTTTTAAAAATTACGTTGATAGGGGTGCCTGGGTGGCTCACTTGGTTAAGTGTCCAACTCTTGGTTTCAGCTCCGGTCACGATGTTCCAATTTTGCGGGTTCAAGCCCTGTCTTGGGCTCTGTGCTGACGGTGCAGAGCCTGCTTGGGATTCTCTCTCCCTCTCTCTCTCTCTCAAAATGAATAGATAAACTTAAAAAAAATGTTGATAGTATCTTTTGATGCCCCAAATTTTCATGAAGTCCAGTGTGCCTGTGAAAATTTTTCATTTGTTGCCTGTGCCTTTGTTGTCATATCCAAGAAATTGTTGCCAAATCCAGTGTCATGAAGCTTTCGCCCAACGTTTCTTCTAAATATTTCATAGTTTTAGGTATTAGATTTCAGTCTTTGATCCATTTTGATTTAATTTCTGTATATGGTGTTAGGTCTACCTTCATTCGTTTGAAAGTGGGTACCAGTTTTCTCAGCATCATTTGTTGGAAAGACTGTCCTTTTCCCATTGGATGTTCTTGGCACCTTGTCAAAAACAAGGGGTGTGTGTGTGTGTGTGTGTGTGTGTGTGTGTGTGTGTGTGTGTATAAGGATTTTACCGTGTGTGTGTGTGTGTATAAGGATTTGACTGTGTGTGTGTGTGTGTGTGTGTGTGTGTGTGTGTGTGTGTGTGTGTGTAAGGATTTATTTCTGGACTCTCTATGTTCTGTTGGTCTCTATGTCAGTCTGTATGCCAGGACTGCAATGATTGAAGTACTATAGTTTTGGGGTTTTTTTGTTTGTTTGTTTGTTCTAGAGAGTGTGCTAGCAGGGGAGAGGGGCAGAAGGAAAGAGAGTATCTTAAGCAGGCTCCATGCTCAGCCTAGCAAGGGCCTCAATCCCACAACCCTGGGATCATGACCTGAGTCTAAATCAAGAATCAGACACTCAACTGACTGAGCCACCCAGGTGGCCCTAATCACTGTGGTTTTATAGTAAGCTTTAAAATCAAGAAGTCTGAATCATCTAGTTTTGTTGTTCTTTTTCAAGATTGTCTTGGCTATTTGGAGCCATCTGAGATTCCACATGAATTTGTAGAGGGGTTTTTCTATATCTAGAGAAAACATCGTTGGGATTTTGATAGGGATTGCACTGACTCTGTAGGTTGCTTTGGGTAGATTATAGTGTATTACATTGTATACACTATACAGATGTATAGTGTATTACATCTTTTTATATGTAGAGTCATTCTTGCATCCCAGGAATAAATCCCACTTGTTCATGACATCTAGTACTTTTAATATGCTGTTGCTGAATTAGGTTTGCTATAGTTTTGTTTGTTGGTTTTTTTTTTAGAGGATTTTTGCATCAGTGTTTATCAGGGATATTAATCTGTAGTTTTCTTGTAGTGTCCTTGTCTGACTTTGGCATCAGGATGATCCTGGTCTCTTAAAACAAGTTGGGAAATGTTTCCTTCAATTTGGGGGAAAGTTTTGAGACAAATTAGTATTCGTGCCTTTTTTTTTTTTTTTTTTTTTAATGTTTGATAGAATTCACCAGTGAAGCCATCAGGTCCAGGGCTTTTCTTTGTCACGAGATTTTCGATTATTGATCGAAAGTCTTTACTAGTTGTACTTCTATTCACATTCTCTATTTATTTGTGATTTAGTTTTTGGTAGGTTCTGTGTTTGTCCAAGAATTTGTCCATTTGTCTAGGAATTTGTCCATTTCTTCTAGGTTATCCAATTTGTTGGCTTACAGTTCTTAGTACGGTCTTCTAATCCTTTTTAATTCTGCATAATTGGCTATAATATTCCCATTTTAATTTTTGGTTTCAGTGATTCGAGTCTTTTCTCTCTTTTTTTTCTGTCCATCTGGCTAAAGGTGTGTCCATTCTGTTAATCTTTTAAAAGAACCAGCTTTTGGTTTCATTGATTTTTCACTATTCTTCTGTTCTTTATTTCACTTATCTCTGCTCTAATGTTTTTTGTTTTATCCCTTCTCCTAGCTTTGGGTTGAGTTTTTTCTTTTTCTTTCCCCCTAGTTTCTTGAGTTGTAAAGTTAGGTTGTTGATTTGAAATATCTTTTTTAATATAAGCATTCATAGCTATAAATTTCCCCCTTAGCATTGATTTTGCTATGTCTCATAAGTTTTGGTATGTTGTGTTTTCATTTTCCTTCATCTCTAAGTAGTTTCTACCTTGCCTTATGATTTCTTCTTTGATCCATTGGTTGTTTATGAATGTGTCATTTAATTTCCATAAATTTGGGAATTTTTTAGTTTTTTATCACTGTTTTCTAACTTCATCCTTTTGTTTTTGGACAAGATTATTTGTATGATACCTATTTTTTAAAAATTTTTATTTACGTATTTATTTTGAGAGAAAGAGTATGAATGAGCAGGGGAGAGGCAGAGAGAGAGAGAGAGAGAGAGAGAGAGAATCCCAAGCAGACTCTGCACCATCAATACAGAGCTGATGCCTGGCTCGAACACATGAAACTGTGAGATTATGACCTGAGGAGTTGGATGCTCAACCGACTGAGCCACCCAGGCACCCCATCTGTCTTTTTAAATCTATTGAGAGTTAGGTCACTTCTCTTTTCATGCTTCCAAGATTCTCTTTGTCTTTGGCCTTTGAAATTATAAGTATAGTGTGTCTCAGTGGGTTTTTTTTTTTTTTTTTTTTTTTAGTTCATTTTACTTGGAATTGATTGAACTTCTTGGATGTTTATATTCATATCTTTCTTCAAATGTGGAAAATTTTCAACCAATCTTTCTTCAAATATTCTGTCTACCCCTTTCTCTCTCTTTCTTCTTCTTCTCAAACTTCCACAGTATGCATATTGGTCTACTTGATGGTGCTCTATAGGTCTGTTAGGCTCTGTTCACGTTTTTTCAATCTATTTCTTTCTGTTCCCCAGCCTCGATAATATTCATTTTCCTGTCTTAATGTTCACTAATTCTTTCCTCCTGCTCAAATCTTCCTTTGAATCTCTCTGGTGTATTTTCCAGTTCATTTATTGTACTTTTCACCTCCATAATTTCTTTTTGGTTTCTTTTTTAGATTTTTCTTTTTATTTATGTTTCCATCTTGTTCATACGCTGTTTCCTTGACTTTTCCATACAACTTCCTTTAGTACTTTTAGAGCGTATTTAAGATTGTTGCTTTAGAGCATTTGTCTAGTACATTTGCCATTAGGGTTTTTTCAGGGACAGTTGCTGTTTATTTACTCTTCTCTTTTGAATGTGCCTTGTTCACCTATTTCTTCGTATGCCATGCTGTCTTAAAAAAATTTGTGAGAGCTGGACATTTGAATCTAATGATGATAACTCCGTCAATTAGATTTTCCAACTTCCCCAGGGTTTGCTGTTTTTTTCTTGTTGTTCATTTACTTATGTTTGTGGTTGCTGTAGGCTGTCTTGATGCTAAGGATCAGTTTGCTGTGTGAATACAAGGTCTTTTCAGGTCTTTTCTGAGTGTGCATCTTTCCCCGGGCACAAGTGGTGACTTTCTGATTTTCTCAGTATGTGTAGTTGCTTTTTACCGTCTGGTTTTCAAAAGAGGGAAAACAGAAAAACGAGGTGGGGGGACGTTGGGAGGGGAGGTGAGGGAGAAGGATGCTGTCTTTTAAATATGGAAGTCACTTTATCTAGAGGGAGAGGAACTTGCCACAGTGAGGGAGGTATAATAAGAGTGGCTGCCTTTTTGCCTGCACCTCTGTGATCAGAAGCAGTAGTAGTCAGTGATTAAAGAACAGATTCCTGATATTTGGAGGACTGAATCCTTTTTGTCTACCCTAGCGTCTACAAGCTGCCCCCAAAACACATGAATGACTGTCTGCCATGGCGCTTGGGGTGGGGAATGGGTAACTACCACTGTGCTGAGAGCTGGAATTGAACAAAATTAACCTCAATTTACTGTCCAAGCCTTCTTCTGTCGTTGTAAGCCTTCAGTAGGTTCCAGAATTCCAGAGTAGTTGCATCAGACAGATTCTGCTACTGCAATTGTTGTCTAAGTGGGGAGACAGATTCCTGCTGCCTTTTACTCTTACCCAGATCCTCCAGGGCTTTTTTAATTTTGTTGGAAGAATGGTTGACAATGTGCCAACCACATGTGGCGTGAGGATGGGTGAAGGACCAAAGGACTGTGCATCCCAGGTAGAGGACATACTAATCGGCGTAAATTATCATTGGAAGCTTGAGGCTCTGAAGGTAACAGTAGGGTTGGAACTCAGGGTGTTCTAAAGAAGTGCACTTTGCAAAGTTGCCGGGGACAGACAGTGAAAAAAATAAGCCTTTTTACTAAGTGTAAATCTTAATTAAATAACCATTATCACTTTATTTTTTTTAAGTCAGATGAAACCTGGCATTCTCAATGGATGCTGAAATTAGTGGGTAAACGTATAATGAGAAATAAGAAATAAAATCTCAAGTTACTTCTCCACAAGATACAAAAGAAACAATTTTGATTGTTACAGTGCACAAAACTGTCACCACTCTAAGCAAGCGACCAAAGTTAGTATCACCAGTGATAAGCTTTATGGACATCCTGTACCTACTGGTATAGAATGCACTAAAAAAGGTACAACATCACTTCTCTGGTATTCCTGGGGAAAAAAAAAAAAAAAAAAAAAAGCATTACCAAGATTTAATCACGAGAAAACATCAGACAAATCAAAGTATCTTCCACACTAACTGGCCACTCGTCTTCAGAAGTGTGGAGGTCAGTAAAATCCAAGAAAGACTAGACAGACTATCATAAGTTGGAGGAGACTAAGGAGGCATAGCAGCTAAATCCTATCTGAATCCGGCTTGGATCCTGGACATTAGTGGAAAAACTGGCGAAACTTGAGTAAGGTCTATAAATTCGTTAATAATAATGTCTCCATATTCAGTTCTTGTTTGTAGTAACTATACTATGGTTCTATAAGATGTTACTATTTAGGGCAGTAAAGTGCACTCATTTTTCCTATTTGTTGTAGCTCATTTAAGTCCCAGACGGTATCAGAATAAAAAATTAAAAATTAAGGACTTCGAGAAAGGAAGAAATCTGGCTCCCATATGCCATCACTTTTTTTTTTTTTACTACAAAAGCCCTTCTCCCTGAATTGACTTTCCGCCGTAAAATTCTTGAAGGTTATCTTGTTTCCCAAGAGTGTGGCGCTTGGAGTTCAGTGTCCCTAGCTCTTAGGCACTGCGTCCTGATAGTCCCTTCTGAAACCTGCCCTGTGTGGCCTGCCCCTTGTTTCCCAGTTGTGAACCCTTCTTGTAGTTTGGCCACTTCCCTGTCTCGCAGTTCTTCAAGCTTTTATGTCACAGAGAGCCAGCTCTCAGGTTATTTTGAAGAATCTACGGGAAACTGAGGCATCGTTTTTTCTAATGTGGATCACCCAACATAGCTGTGTTTAGTCTCATTCTGGGGCAATAATGGTGCATTTTTGGAAGAATTTTAAGCAAGAGCGTGCTATCAGATTTTTTGTTTCAGCCTGAGTACTGAGTTGAGATGAAGCTGAGAGGAGGAACAGAACGAGGTGACCAGGGTGCCCAGGACAGAAAGTTGCACGAGGAGGGGCACCTGGGTGGCTCAGTTGGTTGGGCATCTGACCTCAGCTCAGGTCATGCGTTCAAGTCCCGCATCGGGCTATGTGATGATGGCTCAGAGCCTGGAGCCTGCTTCAGATTCTGTGTTTTCCTCTCTCTCTGCCCCTCCCTTTTTCCCTCTGTCTCTCTCTCAAAAATAAATTAACATAAAAAAAAAGGAAAATTGCACAAGGAGAGAACCTCAGAGATCTACAGAGGGTTTCTCTTAGATATTCTGCAGGGTATGTGTGTGTGAGGCAGCAACCCAAGGCCAGGGACCAAAACACCCATAAGGATTAGAGAGTAGTGTCAGTTACTCACACATGGGCAAAAATAGTTCTTTTTCCCATCAGACAGACTGGAAAAAATTCTTAATTCATGGAACATTGGAAAAGATACTCAGGAAGATCTTGGCTCAGCGGTGGGGAATAATTAGTCCTAGACTGAATGCTGCTCCAGACCCACCTAACACATCATAAAAACAAGATCTGAAGGGATCGAACTGTTTCTCATTAACAGAACTGCCTCCAAGGGGAAAACAAATCTCACAAGTATTTTCAGGAATGCACATATATCAAGCACTCAACAGGGTTAAATTCACAGTGTCTAGCATCTCTCCCAAGGATAATTGACCATTTAAACCACAGTAATAGCTATGTGTGTTGTGAGCTTTATAAAAGCATGTGTGTATGTAAAATGCAAAATCTGGAAGGGAAAAAGTGAAAGTCTACTACTGAACGATTCTTCCACTAATGTGAAATTCTGTAATATGACTTGAGAGGTCGACTTTGTTATGTTAAAGATGATACTATTAAACCCTAAAGCAGCCACTGCGCAAGAGAGTCATAACTCTAATCAACCAAGGAGATGAATAATAAAAAATATTTTATTTTATTTTATTTTATTTTATTTTATTTTATTTTTTAACATTTATTTGTTTTTGAGACAGAGAGAGACAGAGCATGAACGGGGGAGGGGCAGAGAGAGAGGGAGACACAGAATCGGAAGCAGGCTCCAGGCTCTGAGCCATCAGCCCAGAGCCCGACGCGGGGCTCGAACTCACTGACCGTGAGATCGTGACCTGAGCCGAAGTCGGACGCTCAACCGACTGAGCCACCCAGGCGCCCCAAAAATATTTTATTAAAGAGAAGACAAAAAAAGAGAAAAACGAGAACAGAAACTTCTGGAACAAATAGAAAACAAATGGCAAAAAGATAGACTTAAACCTAACAGGATGAACAATCACAAAAAATGTAACCAGTCTAAGCACCTCAAATGAAAGTCGGTAATTGTCATATTGGGTCAAGAACCAAGAGCCAACTATATACTGCCTAGAAGAAACTTACTGTAAACATAATGACATGAGTAGGTTAAAAGAAAAAGAATGGAAGAAGATGTGCTCTAATACGAGTCAAGAGAAAGCTGGAGTGACTATTTTAATATGAGACAAAGTGGATTTCAGATCAAAGAATATTACTAGGGATATAGAAGGTCATTTTCTTTCTTTTTTTAATGTTTATTTTTGAGAAAGAGAGTGTCCTGCAGGCTCAGTGCTGTCAGCGCGGAGCCCAGTGTGGGGCTTGAATTCACAAACTGAGATCATGACCCAAGTTGAAATCAAGAGTCAGATGCTTGAGTGACTGAACCACCCAGGCACCCAGGAAGGTTGTTTTCTCATGATAAAGTGATCAGTTAATCAAGTAGACCTAATAGTCCTAAATAAACTACATGAAACAAGATCGTGTTGGAAGTACAAGGATGAAAAGATAAATGCAATTTTAGTCAGAGATTTCACTACCCCTCTCCTGATATTTGGTAGAACAGGTTGAAAGAAAACCTAAGGACCGAAAGGGCTTAAAAAAATAAATAGAATCTCTTCCTCACATCCCTTCAAGAAGTCATTCCATTTGCTTGACACTGCTTAAAATTCCTTTAATTGAAATCAAAATATTAGGCTTGGATTTCCTCCTTGGGAGAGTTAACAAATCAATGTGTATGCATTTCTAGCAAGTCAATGATGGCATTCAGATTGTTTCCATTTTCATTTGGGGTGTAGGTGGTAAAACAGAAAGGCTTGGTGTTCATGAGGTGGGGCAGGGATGCTCCTAAGAGCACACAGGACAGTTGACCTTCAACCTGGGCCTCAGAAACCTTTCTCCGTTCCAAGAGTGGCCAGAACCTAACCTCAGAGGCACCCCTTACCTGTGTCAGTGGGAGCCATGGGGGCTGTTTGGTCTGCCCAGAGTGTAGTGTATTAAGACACAGAAACCAAGCAAGGCAGCATCTTACTGCTAGCTCTTTTCCCTCTAAAGATACCTGACAGTCTCTCCATCAGATGGAGAGAAATATCTGGAGTGTACTTTAGCTTCAGAATCTTGAGCATTTTTCCAGGTACACCTTATCATTTTTAGTGAACAGTGAATTTTTTCCTAAATATAGGATTTGAAATGCCAGACTCAAATCTGATAGGTACCTCCAAGCTTCTTGGGTGACTCAGAAGCACACATCCCTCCCAGTCTTTTTGCCAGTGGCCAGCACAGTAGGAAAACTTCATAAATATTTACCAGTTCTGCAATTCTCACAGTAGCTGCTATCAACAGAATTCACTCCAGCTCTGCCGGTAAAGGTCAACATACTGTTCTGTTGAGTGGAAACTGAGAACAATTTGGTTGGATTTCCTGTGGCGGTAAATAAGCTCTGTAAGTGCTGTGATACACACACACACACATATATATATTGGGTCTCCAAAATAAGTACTAGATATGACTTAGCATAAAACTCTAGGTTGAACGTTAAAATGTTGTCCTTCTACTTTCTGACTCAGTTCCATGTCTTGGAGTCTGTGCTATACCCATGAAATGACTAGATTAGTGACTTTAGAAAAAAGAAGACGAGGTTTTTGGATCTGTATCACTTGTGATGATTGCTAATTGTAATTGATGTTTGAGGACTTTCCTGAGGGAGCTGGATTGTGTCCCTTCGCTGCAGAGGACATCACCAGCAGTCTCTTCCCAAGCAGACTGTTTGGAGCAGGTAGCCCATACCTTGTCCTTATCCAGTGACCCAGTGCAACCAGTTGACACAGTGTGTAAAGGCAGCATTATCATCCAGTTCATTTGAAAGCTTGACCAGGAGGTAAAATGACCATTTCCTGCCACCAGGCTAGTGGTTGGATAAGAAGAGCTCTGTGGGCCTCTTCAAACTCTATGATTTTAAGATTCACCTGAGATAATGATAAATACCTAATATCAGTTTGAAATGGCATAGTGTTTTTAAAACATATCAACCAGAAATATTCTTCAAAAATATTGGTTATATGCAGTTCCATTTTCCTACTTTTAGAGAATCTGTTGGGAAGTCCTAGCCACAGCAATCAGACAAGAAAAAGAAATAAGAGGCATCCATATTGGTAAGGAAGAAGTTAAACAGTCGCTGTTTGCAGATGACATCATACTGTACGTAAAAAAAACCCTAAACACTGCAGTGAAAAAACTTTAGAAGTAATAAATGAATTCAGGAAAGTTGCAGGATACAAAATTAATACCCAGAAATTAGTAGCATTTTTATACACTAATAATGAAGTAAGAATAAAGAAAAGAGAAATTAAGAAAATAATTCCATTTTCAGTTGTGCCAAAATAATAAAATACCTCGGAATAAACTTGAAAGGAGGTAAAAGACCTGCATTCTGAAAACTATAAAACATTGATTAAAAATATTGATAATAACACAAACAAACGGGAAGGTATTTCATGCTCATGGACTGGAGGAATTAATATTGTTAAAATGTTCATACCACCCAAACCAATCTACAGATTCAGTGCAATCCCTACCAAATTACCAACAGAATTTTTCACAGAACTAGAACAAATAATACTAAAATGTGTGTGGAACCACAAAAGACGCTGAATAGCCAAAGCAATTCTGAGAAAGCAGGACAAAGCTGGAAGTAATCTAATTCCAGATTTCAAAATAGACTATAAAACTGTAGTAATCAAAACAGTATGGTACTGGCACAAAAACGGACACACAGATCAATGGAACAGAATAGAGAGCCTAGAAATAAACCCATGCTTACATGGATAATTAATCTATGACAAAGTAGGTAACAATATACCACAAGGAAGAGACTGTCTCTTCAGTAAATGGTGCTGGGAAAACTGGACAGCTATATGCAGAAGAATTAAACTGGACCGCTTTTTAACACCATACACAAAAATAGGATTAAAGACCTAAATGTGAAAACTGCAACCATAAAAATTCTAGAAGTGTACAAAGACGGTATTTTCTCTGATACTGGCCATAACAGCATTTTTCTAAATATGCCTGCTAAGGTAAGGGAAACAAAAGCAAAAATAAGCTACTAGGAATACATCAAAACAAAAAGCTTTTGCACAGCAAAGGAAACCATCAACAAAACAAAAAGGTCATCTACTGAATGGGAGAAGGCATTTGCAGTTGGTGTATCTAATAGTAGGTTAATATCCAAAATACATGAAGAACTTCTAGAAGTCTGCACAAAAAAAATTTTTTTTGATTAAAAAATGGGGAGAAGACCTGAATAGGAATTTTTCCAAAGAAGACAACACACACGTGAAAAGACGTTCAATTTCACTCATCATCAGGGAACTACCAATCAAAACCACGATGACATCTTACCTCACACCTGTCAGAAAGGCTAAAATCAAGAAGACAAGAAATAACAAGTATTGAGAATATCGAGAAAAAAGACCCCTTGTGTATTGTTGGTGGGAATGTAAGTTGGTCCAGCCACTGTGGAAAACAGTATGGAGGTTCCTCAAAAACTTAAAAATAGAACTACTAAATGATCCAGGAACTCCACTGCTGAGTATTTACCCAAAGAAAATGAAAACACTAATTTAAAAAGATATATGCACCCCTGTGTTTATTGCAGCATTATTTACAATAGCCAAAATATGGGAGCAACCTAAAAGTCCCATCAGTAAATGAATGGAAGAAGATGTGCATGCACACACACACACACACACACACACACACACACACACACACACACAAATATTATTCAGCCGTTAAAAAGGATGAGATGTCACCATTTATGACAACATGGATGGGCCTACAGGGTATTATGCTAAGTGAAATAAGTCAAACTAAGAAAGACAAATGTTATATGATTTTAGGCATGTGTGAGATCTCGGAAACAAAAAACAGAATCAGACCTATAAATACAGAGAACAAACTGATGGTGGCCAGAGGGAAGGGGGCGGGAGGATGAGTGAGCGAGATGGGTGACAAGGCGTGGGAAGTACAGGTTTCCGGTTATGGAATGAATAAGTGAGGGGAATAACAAGCACGGCCTAGGGAATATAGACCATGATATTGCAGTAGCATTGTGGGGTGACAGATGGTAGCTACAGTTGTGAGCATTGCACCACGTGTAGAGAGGTTGAATGTTGTCCACAGGCAACTAATGTAGCATTGTGTCGATTGTACTCAAATGATAAAGCAAGTAAAATAAAAATAGAGCATCCCTTGGGCCAACAAGTAATTGTCCTCTTATTTAGATCAAAGTTACAATTTATTCTTCTCTAGAATTTTATTGAGCAATCTGTGACTTATTTTAGGCCATGCCTGCATGATCTGGTGAAATAATTGGGTAACACCGACCTTGTTGCATTTGACCTCATTAGCGTACTTCTTAGACGTCAGTTTATCATTCCTTTGCATTATAAACACACGGATGTATCTTCTAGTGGGTACTTTTATTTTCACTTTGACTGGATTCCCTGCAGTCTCTAGGAGGTTTTCTGTAGTTGGCTTGTCCTTGGGATGAAGCCGTCTTTAGGAACAGTAGTGTGACCCCTCTGAAAACATGGCATGCCGAGCTCATTGGCTGTGATCATTCCACCATCAGGGGCATGCCTGTGGGCCTGCACATTTTCAAATGGAGCAGACAACCTCTCGTTTTACAGAGAAGTAAATTTAAGTGTACGTTGTGCAGTTAAGCTATTTCTAGCTTTCTTTTTGTCAGTGTGAATTGAAGGGTAAAATTTTCAACTCATAACTTATTTTGTAATTATGGTTTAGCACATAATTAAAGATAGACTTGAGGCAAAAAAAACAGGAAACTCACATTTCATGTAAATGAGACCTCAAAGCTGTTTGGAATGTGGAGACCAAGATAATTACAAAATCCATCATGCAGAAACACTGCAAATACAGAAAATTCAATGTTTAACCCAGTGATCAGTTTCTCTTAATTTATCACTGAAACATAAATTGAGTATTGAAGAACTAAACTCGTTTTTGTGTAGCAGTTATTGTTTAATAATTAGTTGAAAACACTTTGAGCATTAATACTGAGCAAATACAAAATAATTATAAAGTAAGGTATTTCCATGCCAGGGTCTCACATACATGATACCACAAAGCACAAACAAAAAAGGAAAAAGTAGGCAGTCATCCTGACGTATGGGCAGAATAGCTCCCTTCTGAGTTTCTAGTGAATGTGCGTGACTTCGAGTGAAACATTTTTCTGGGTGTGTCTATGAGGGTGTTTCTGGAAGCGAGTGGCATTTCAAATGGTAGGCTCAGTGAGGCTGATTGTCCTCGCCAGCGTGACTGGGCCTCATCCAGTCCCTTGAGGGTCCAAATAGGACAGAGAAGGAAAACAAGGGTGAGTTTGCTCTGTGCTTGAGCTGGAACCTCTAAATTCTCCTGCCCCCCTACGTTGGAGCTCCTGGTTCTGGGCTCTTCAGACTCAGAGTAGGTTTTACTCCATTGCCCGCCCCCCCCCCACCCTGCCCCTGCCCTGGCAACCCCGGATTTCTGGCCTTTGGGTTTAGATGGGAACTAGACCATCAGCTTCCCTCAGCCTGTGGGTGTGGCAGGCTGTAGAACTTGCCAGCCTCCATAATCACGTGAGCCAGTCCTTCATAATAAACCTGTCTTCTGCATACGTGTGTATCTCCTGCTGGCTCTGTGTTCTGGAGAATCCTGTCTAATATGCTAAGTGGAAGGGTTATAAATTTTTAATTTTGATATTTATTGCCCAATTGTCCTCCTCAAAAGGTAGAATTCCAATTTTCATTCTCACTGAAACTGCCTGTTCCCCCACAGCCTTGCTGATACTGAGGGGGTTTTTTTTGCTAACATTTTGCCTTTCTGACACGTGAAACATTGTAGGTTTTTGATGTCTTGTATTCACTTCATTGTGAATGAAGTTTATCCTCTTTTATGGGTTAGTTAACCATTTGTGTGTTTTTTTTTTTCTATAAATTGCTTTAGTGTAATCTTTGTCCATTTATTTCTACTTAGCTTACCTTTTTCTGTTGGTTTTTTTTAAAGCTTTTTGTATATTAAGCTTATTTTGTTATAACAAGTATTAGCTTTCATTTTATCTTTGTATTTCTAATTTTTACTGTTATTTTAGCCATAAAAGTAGTTTCCATTTAGTAGTGAAATTTCTTTAGTATTTTCCTTCTTAACTTTTGAGGTTTTTTTTTTTATTTAAAAAAAATTTTTTTTAACGTTTATTTATTTTTGAGACAGAGAGAGACAGAGCATGAATGGGGGAGGGACAGAGAGAGAGGGAGACACAGAATCGGAAGCAGGCTCCAGGCTCTCAGCTGTCAGCCCAGAGCCCGACACGGGGCTTGAACCCACGAACCGCAAGATCATGACCTGAGCAAAAGGTCACACTTAACTCACTGAGGCACCCAGGCACCCCTGACTGTTGAGTTTTATGTCGTGTTTTAAAGGTCTTCGTATTTCAAGGTTATAACTATATTCATCCATATTTTCTTCTAGTGTTTTCATGTTTTGTTTGTTTTACATTTAGATATTTAATTTATTCGGGATGATTGTGTTATAAGGAGTAAGGTGGATTTCCATGTGGTGGCATATTTGTAAAAGATTACAGACATCGTGTACTATTAAGATTTTACTTAATTGGTTGTATTTATCTTTTACAGTCGAATGAGTAGATAAGTGGGAGTAGCACTTGGATTTCCTATGAAAATACCATTTCTTTGAATACAATTGGTTATGTTTATTCTTTGCACCACAAAACTCAATATTTGGGACTAGTAGGAGGAGCTGTGCTAGGAGACAGTAGCGAAGTGTATCCGATGATAACCTCATCTCTTTAACCTAATTTGATGTCTTCCTAATAACAGCAAACAAAAGGGGATAAAACCATAGATATTCTTTTACATCACAGAAATGGAGATGAGAAGTGGCCTCCAGTATTCTGGCGTATTCCCCAAGTGTTACACGGCAGAGCCTCCCTTTTACGTTATGTGATCCTCCAGAGAAAGTAGCATTTTCAGAACCGGTTTCCCCCGTGGAAAGACATCTTTTCTTCATTGGTTCATCAGAGAGAAATAGTCAGACTCAAGACACGTTATGCTGTTTCTTTTGGGGCGATGCAGAAAACTCCATTTAAAACTCCAATGATGGGTAACGGGTAATTTGCCATGCATTTTATGTGTCTACAGATATCTCTGTAGCATGTGTCCTTGTATCTATCTGTATGAAACTTGACCTACTTCAAGGTCATCCTGATTGCATTTTACTTTGTCAGTCTGGTCTTTAACATCTCGGCCCCCTAAAACGTGTGCTAGATTTTTTTTAACGTTTATTTATTTTTGAGACAGAGAGAGACAAAGCATGAACGGGGGAGGGTCAGAGAGAGGGAGACACAGAATCTGAAACAGGCTCCAGGCTCTGAGCTGTCAGCACAGAGCCTGACGCGGGGCTCGAACTCACGGGCCGTGAGATCATGACCTGAGCCGAAGTCGGCCGCTTACCCGACTGAGCCACCCAGGCGCCCCAAACGTGTGCTAGATTTTTAAACCGTGGAAACTGCTTTTGCTTTGTTGCCAGTAGGGTTAATAGCCTGATAGCGTGCATGGAGCTGTCCATGTCCAGGCAACAGTCACAAAAAGAGAAACGATCGCATCTTTATAAAGGGAATACAAAACAAAGTCATCCAATCCATTTGACATTGCACGGGAGGCCGTTTGGCAAGACACAATGGCATTTCCATGATTCAGTTGGGTCGTCTCTGAACATCCACTCGTTTACCTGTGGTTAAGTTCGGTTTGTGGGTCACCAGCTGAATGACCATGGGGGAGTTAGTAAGTCTCCATTCCTGCATCATATAAAAGGAGGACATAGTAACACCGCACGGGGTTGTTGGGAGGACAAAGAAGCAATGGGTGAAGAGCCGCTAGCATAGTACTTACTAGCACATAGTAAATACCCCCCTGTCTTTATCTTTGTTGTATCATTGTGGATGGTGGTATTATCTTTATTACTCAGTAGTACAATAACATGCAGTGAAAAACACATTATGGCTACAGCCTTGAAATACAATTCCTGGGTGTCTTTAGAAGTGGGCCATATTTAAAATGAGCAGTAAACACTCTTGAGTTGGCTTCATTTTATTTTTGCTACCCCCAAAAACGTCTTTGATTTTTTGTAAACTCAGAAAGCATGCCTATGCATCATTCTTCTTGAAGCAAGAAAATAATGTGGATACTTAATAGTGTGGATATTTACCCGTAACCGTGATACAGCGAAGTTAGCAGTTTTGATAATGATGTTTGGCTTTTTTGTTTTGTTTAATGCCTGCAAAATTATCCTGCCTACGGCTCCCAGAGGCCCTTCCCATACAGCATGTTCTGTAATCATATTACTGATCTAATAAACATCTATCTCATTGTAATAAACTCTTTTTGTGAACAGCCTCATTAATGTGCTGAAATAATGGACCCGGGGGTATTTCCAGCAATTTCATTGTAGCTCTAAAATTAGCTGCCCTAATAGCTCTATTGGTGGGGAAACTGCTGCTTCAGCCCCGCTGATCGAGTCTTCTGCAGTGCCTTGCTGATCACGAAGGTGCGTGGGGCAGAGCTCCCAGTAAAGGTGATTTGGGGGCAACAAAGTCCTACAGCATAAAACTTTAGACAAACACTCTCATGTTAGTTTTAATTCTGGATCAGTCTCTTTGAATAAATGAACCATTAGTTTATAAGACCGAGACTTTACCTTATGGAATTCGTGCTAAACGTCTATATAATAAAGCCATAACTATGTTTAACTGATTTCCTTTGGAGAATTTTCTTCTTCCAGTTGTAAAAATTGCCTGTTTGATAAGTTTTTACTATTAGGAAGTGGTTTTTTAAATTTTATTAGCCTTGCACTTTTATTCTAAAATAGCCATTCTTGAATGGGAATAAAAACCTTTTTTAGGGATAAATGTGTTCTCTTTTATTCTTTTTCCTTTGGGGTACATTCTCTACCTCAAGCCTGTATTATTTAGAGGTGAGCTCTTCGGAAAGGAATTCTTTTAGTGTAAAGAGGACTTCAGGTATTTGTCAGTGAACTGTAATTTTAACAGGCTTCTAAATGATATAATTCTGTAATACATTTTTGAATCTTATAACCAAAAAGTAACATTTCCAAGTAGCCCTTCACATTTCCTTTCCTTTCCTTTCCTTTCCTTTCCTTTCCTTTCCTTTCCTTTCCTTTCCTTTCCTTTCCTTTCCTTTCCTTTCCTTTCCTTTCCTTTCCTTTCCTTTCCTTTCCTTTCCTTTCACGTTTATTTATTTTTGAGAGACACAGAGAGAGTGCAAGCAGGGTAAGAACAGAGAGAGAGGGTAGACACAGAATCCGAAGCAGGTTCCAGGCTCTGAGCTGTCGGCCCAGAGCCCGCCACAGGGCTTGAACTCATGGACCACGAGATCATGACCTGAGCTGAAGTCGGACGCTTAACCAACTGAGCCACCCAGACACCCCTGCCCTTCACATTTTCTCCAGCCATTATATTTGGTTATAGCAAGTCTTGTATTTGCCTCATGTCAGTACCTAAGGGTCATTACAGAGGGTGCCCAGGAGATTTACCCTCTTTTAGATCTTAGGGGAAGGGAAGGCAGATGTATTCCAGATACTTATATTTATGTATCTGTGGATGTGCATAGTTGACACTGTTTCAGATATTTAAGTTACAAAAGGTGCCATAAGCACATTATAACACCTGAACAATATAGAAACGGTTAAAGTACGAAGAACTAAAGTCTCCACCTAAAGGAAAATGAAACTACCCCCACCCTGGCCCGTGTAGCCACTGTTTATGTTTGACACATATTCTTGCATTCTTTTCCAATCTTTTACAATCACATGCGCTTGTATCATTGATTTTGTTTCTTGTTTTGTTTTAGCTCTCATTCCTAAAAATAGGTTCATAGTATATGTAGATGTTTTGTAACTTTTTACTTATCTCAGTATTATGGGCATCTTTCCAAGTCAGTACTTTACTTATCAATCTCATTCTTTTTAATAATTGTATGGTATTTCATAGTATGAATGTATTACTCTCTCTCCACCTCAGTCGTCTCCCAATGGATGGCCATCCACATTGTTGTCACTTATTTGCTATTATAATCATCATACAGTACACATCTTTGTAAAATTTGAGGTGCTTCTGCATTTCCTTTAATTGGAAGCACCCAGAAGTGAGATGGGTAGGTGGAAAAGTGCTTTTAAATTTCAGTAAGTATTGGGGCGCCTGGGTGGCGCAGTCGGTTAAGCGTCCGACTTCAGCCAGGTCACGATCTCGCGGTCCATGAGTTCGAGCCCCGCGTCAGGCTCTGGGCTGATGGCTCAGAGCCTGGAGCCTGTTTCCGATTCTGTGTCTCCCTCTCTCTCTGCCCCTCCCCCATTCATGCTCTGTCTCTCTCTGTCCCAAAAATAAATAAACGTTGAAAAAAAAATTAAAAAAAAAATAAATTTCAGTAAGTATTAATTACCATGTAACTTCCCACATTTTTTAGCAGTTTATATTCAATTAAAGGCGTGGAAATGTACTAATTTTGCTACATCATCACCAGCATCACCTCTTCTGAGTGGCTTACTTTTAGCAGGTACGCTGTGTAGAAATTCAAAGATGTCAGTTTAAGTATCATCACCAGAACAAATACTGTTGGGTAGGATGACCAATCAGAGTTATTTATGTTTTATTTTATTTATTTATTTATTTTATTTATTTTTGAGACAGAGAGAGACAGAGCATGAACGGGGGAGGGGCAGAGAGAGGGAGACACAGAATCTGAAATAGGCTCCGGGCTCTGAGCAGTCAGCACAGAGCCCGACGTGGGGCTCGAACTCACGGACTGTGAGATCACGACCTGAGCCGAAGTCGGACGCTTAACCGACCAAGCCACCCAGGCGCTCCTGAGTTATCTATGTTTTACAAGTTAAACGTTGATCACAGGATACAATCACCCTTTTTTGTCTTCTATGTGTCTTACGAGACTTGTTTATTAGAAATGGTATTTTCAAGGGCTCCTTTATGATACAGAATATAACCTGCTCTTCGGCTAAAAGGAAAGAGGGACCATTTTTCTCTTTATATCCTGCTTAGATTTCTTTCACAAGCAGTTAGAAAGGTAAATACTAGAATTCCATTAATTACTTACCAAAAGAAAAAACTTTCAAGATTAAAAAAAGAGAGAGAGAGAAAACAGACAACTAGATTGTGGTAATGCAATATTATGCATCCACAAGGTTATTATTAAAATATTGCAAGTCTAGGTGGCTTTACATGTGAGTTCTAAATTTTCAAGGAATAGACAAGTTCTGTGCTGTTTAGTTTAGAGTACAGGAAAATATGGAAAGCTTTCTGATTCATTTTCAAAATATGAGAATCAGTTTAATGCCATAACCTACTTTAAAATAATACAGAACAGCTGTAAATCACTTTTATTTATGAATATAGCTAAGAAAATTAAAAAAGTAAATCAAATCTAGCAATATGTTAAAGGACCAATATAACTAAATAGGGTTTGATCCGGAAACTCCAGAAAGAAGCACTAGAAAGGCATAATTTAATGTTTTCAGAAATTGAAGGAGATTAAAAACATGGTCATAATACTAGAAAGAGTAACTAGCCATTTTCATTTTTTAAAACTCCATTTAAGATAGAGTGAAGCTTCTAAACATACTGAAAGTTATTTCCTAGAAATTAATAGTAAACATTAAAAAAACCAAACACTGAAGGTATTTTCATTCAAATTGGAAAAAGAGGAATACCTTCTACTACAAGTAATGGTCAGCAATGATGGATGAGAGGTGGGATATTGTAGATAATTCTGTGAGATAAAATAAATAAATATTGAGTCGAAAAAAGGATTATCACTTAAGTTGGTAAAATTTTTATACCTAGGAAAATACTGAAATAAAAAACCTGTTGGAACTCAAAAATGAAGTTCAGTAAGCTGGCGTATCATAACGTAATGCACAAAACCCAGCAGCTTTTCTTTCTGCTGACGTTAATCTGACAGAAATAGAAATGGGGGGGAATCCCTTTTACAGCAGTGACTAAAACCACCCCATAATAAAAGCCAAAAAGAAATATAACAAGAAAATGCAAGTCATGTGATAACTGTAGAACATTTTAAAAGACATAATGTGTGACTTAAATTCATGGAGAGGCGTGCTGGGTACCTAGTTGTGAGACTTAAAAATAGAGACTCTCCCAAAATCTTACACAAATTTAGTTTTTATCGGAATTCCATCCACATTTTTTTAGTTCATGGAAACGATCCTATGAAATAAATGTGAGATTTGCCATGAAAATCTTCACCAGGATGGCCTCTTTCCACCTGTTTTTTTTTTTTTTTTTTTTTCCTCCATACACTCACCTCCTGTCTCTCACAAGATGCCTTTGAAGGAAAAGTGCAGGGACTCAAAAAGGAGTAACTTCTAACAATGAAGAGAAGGGGGGGGGACATGGGAGTCAGTAGCAGGTAAGGATTTCAGTATATTTCTGGAGGACAGAAGGAAACCCGTAGAAGAATTAAACTGGGGCAGGAAAAACCTGGCTCCAAAACGCGCCAGCCTGGTGGGGGGCGTTGGTCTTCCCACCCAAACCCCACAGCACGTCTGGTTTTAGGGGAGGAGATGAAAATAGGGGCGTTTGACCAACAGCTCTGATTTGATCCTTCGTATGCCCTTCTCCAGCTTTCACATGCTGGAGACTAAGTAGGCTAGTATTTGCCCTCCAAAACGGTGCCAGGACTTTTCCCTAAAGAAGTGGAAGCTGAGAAGAAATTACCCAGG
The DNA here is from genome assembly GCF_018350155.1 of Leopardus geoffroyi. Classification (NCBI taxonomy): domain Eukaryota; kingdom Metazoa; phylum Chordata; class Mammalia; order Carnivora; family Felidae; genus Leopardus; species Leopardus geoffroyi. Next base: position 150,039,891 of record NC_059333.1, read on the forward strand.
ACCACCGAGAACAGCCTTCCTTAATTTTCTGACGGGCAGTGGCAGTGGAAGTGATGCTGTGCTCCCCGAAAGCAGAGCTTCCCCAGCTCCACACCCATGGTGGAGGGATGGTCTGCCACCCGAATCCGTACCTTTAGCCGTGACCTGCCCCCTGAGCCCCACACTTGAATACCCTGGGCCGCCACCGCCTGCAACCGCTCCATAGGAACGTCCCCGCCAGTAGTGGTTCCGGCCGCGAACGAGGACCCAACTGACGTTTTGTGGGCTCTGTGTCCTCTTGCTGTCCCCTGTGACTGCGTTGGCCTGGCTTCTTGCACTTGACTCCGGTCACGCCGTCTCGTTGCTCAGGGCCTTGTGGATCAGCGCGAGGCATTTGGACTGGATTCGGAATGCAGGGAGATGTCATCGGAGGCCCCAAGCAGAAGAATGATGTGAGGCGACTAAAGTTTAAACAACCGCTGTGGCTTCCGTGTGGGAAACCGACTGCAAGCAGCACAGAGGGCAGCGTGATGGAACATTTGCCTGCTTCCTGAGCGGCTATCTCGCACGTGTTTCTCTCATCCAGTGGTGATGAAATCTACCTGAATCCCTCTATGGTCTCTGCCAGTTTGCTGCTTCAGTGGAATCATTTAAATCTCCTATATTGACTGGTTATGGTTGCTTAAAATTTTTCTTAATGTGTATTTATTTTGAGGGAGGGAGAGAGAGAGAGCGAGCGAGCGAGCGAGAAGGAGACACAGAATCCGAAGCAGGCTCCGGGCTCCGAGCTGTCAGCACAGAGCCCGACGTGGGGCGTGAACCCACGAACTGCGAGATCATGACCTGAGCCGAAGTCAGTTGTTTAATCGACTGAGCCACCCAGGCACCCCCGAGTTATGGCTATTTACACAAGCGATGTTTCCCTACTCTGTAGTTATTGACAAGGAAAATGTGAAGTTTTGTTACAAAAGTCAGGATGGTGCAGGAGCCCCAGAAGACAAGACCCACTTGACCTCCCAATGACTTTAAACTTGTTTTTGGATCTTTTCTTTCTTTCTTTCTTTCTTTTTTTTTTTTTTTTTAAACCCTGGCACTCTGGTCTGTGATGTATAGACTTACAACTAAATCAATAATGGTAGTGACAGGTTTTTTTCCCTTTAAATTTTCACTTTAAAAGTATAATTTGCCAGGGGTCAATGAGACTAAAGAGTATCCTTACTTCTCAAGGGTAAGGGGGCAATGGCAGGACTGTGTGGGCAATAGTGTTTCCTTGGGCGATGTCATCTGCAATTACCACCATTTATCAGCTTGATGATATTTCCTGCTACCTCTTTAGCTGAATTTGGGCAGGAGTAATATATTAAAATGAAGAAGAACAGGGACTGATGGCCTAGTGTGAAACCTTGTTAAAGATGTTCTAACAATACAGAGGGAGTCTTTTCTCCAGGTGCTTTTAGACAGCACAAAAATAGAAAACATTGCATTATAAGTGGTTATTGTTTTTTTTTAGTTAATTTGTTCTGTGAAAATAAATATTCGCACATATTTTTGACAAAATAGTATGCCAGGCAGTATTTTTAAAATACAATATAAAATGAGAACAATTTTCAAAGGCATTATATTGTGTAGATCGAATAAAGGGAAGCACAACTGTAATTTTTAATTGTTTTAAAACAGTATTAAGCAGTCAAGTGTAAGTTTACTTTATTTCTGAATTATGCGTGTGTATATATGTATTTGTTACCTCTTCCATAAAGCATCTGAGTCGGCCAAGAAGAATGTGTGCAATAAATTCAGTGTTGACAGATAAAATACAAAATGCCAGATGGAAATACACCAAAAAAGATTCATTTTTGGGGTGCCTGGGTGGCTCAGTCAGTTAAATGTCTGACTCTTGATTTCAGCTAAGGTCATGATCTCACAGTTTGTGGGATCTAGCCAAGGGCACGGAGCCTGCTTGGGGTTCTCTCTTGCCCTCCCCCTCTACCCCTCCCCTGCTCACACACACACTCTCTCCCTCTGTCAAATAAATAAATAAACATTTTAAAAAATTCATTGTTCATCTGAAATTCAAACTTAATTGGGTGTGCTCTTTTTTGTTTGTTTTTAAGGCTGGCAATTCTAAATAAAGTGGAAAACATAAATAACAAAGATGAGATAGAGGGAAGTTTCTATACAAGTATGAAGTCTAACATAATTCCTCAAGTTGGGCCATGGTTTTGGCCTCGAGGATCCTGGTTGCCACACAGAAATGGAAATATAACTATTTATGAGATGTACGTTACTCAGAAAGTGGGACAGGTTGCAGGGGGTGGGTGGCGGGGACAGTTCTTTGAGGGGAGGAAACATTTTCTGTTCTTTGGGTCTGAAGAAACCCTTCTAAATGAGTCTCCTTTAAAGGGAGGGACACTTTCTGATGGGGGTAGGAGTGGGGATATCTACCTTTTACTAAACATTTTATGAGCTAGACAGTGTCTTTCAAAGAGAATTTTTTTATTTAGATGAGGTCCATTGTACCTTTCTTTTTTCCTTTTGTAAACTATGCCTTTGCAGTCATACCCAAGGTCGAGAAGGCTTCTCCCAGCTTTGTCTTCGAAGTTTTATAGTTTTAAGTCTTGTATTTAGGTCTATGAACCACTTTTTTTTTTTTTTTAAGAATGAAATGAGTTTCAGAGATTGCTGAGGACCTAGTTTTCTTTCATTGAGTGTGGATGCTCCCCAGTCATCCTGAGCCACCTTAGCACTAGAATTGACCTGTGTTGTCAACCATTTTGAGTTAATTTTGGTACAAGGTATTGAAGTTTATGTTTGGCATATTGTTTGACCATGTTGCCGTCGCACTTTTCTGAAAAATCAGTTGACTGTATTTGTGCAGGTCTATTTCTGGGTCTCTGACTTTTATGCCAATAGCGCTGTTCTATTTAGCTTTATAATAAGTCTTGCAAGCTGGTGATGTTACTCTTTGAACTTTTGTTCTTTTTCAAATTTGTTTTGGCCATCCTGTGTCCTTTGCATTTCCATGTGAAAGTGAGAATCAGCTTGTGAGTGTCTCCCCCCCCAAAAAAAACCCCACAAAAAAATATCCCGAAACCCCAAAACTATTGAAATTTTGAATGGGATTGCATTGACTGTAGACGAATTTGGAGAGAATGTCCATTTTAACAACGGTGAGTCTTCTGACTCATGAGCAAGGCATATCCTTCCCTTTGTTTTGGTCCTTTTTAATTTCTCTCAGCAATATTTTGTATTTTCCCATATACGAGTCTTTCATCCTTTATCACATTTATCCTTAGGTATTTCAATTTTTTAGGTGTTATTGTAGGTGGCGTCGGTTCATTCTAATTTTTGATTGTTGCTAACATAGAAAAATTTAGTTGATTTGTATGTTGCTCTTGAATCCTGTAACTGTGGTAAACTCATTAATGGGCTCAAGTAGTTTATTTGTAAATGCCACTGGATTTTCTACAGAGAGGATTATGCCTTCTGCCAATCAGGAGTTGTGGTCACTTCACAATCTGGATGCCCCGTTTTCGGGCCTGACTGCTCTGGCCAGCACCTCCCATTCACTGTTGAATGGAAGTGGTGAGAGCAGACATCCTGTCGTTGTCCGATCTCAGGGTGAAGCATGCCTTTTATCAGGTTGAGGAAGTTTCCTTCTATCTTAGTTGGCTGAAGTTTTGTTAGAAATAGATGTTGAATATTGATAAATATTCTTCCCATCGGGATGATCGTATGGCTTTTCTTTTTTACTAATTAATATGACGTCGTGGGTTGACTGTATCCCTCAAAAAAGATAAGATCAAGTTCTAACTCCCAGTACCTCCAAGCGTGACCTTCTATGGAAATAAGACCATTGCGGTTGTAATTTTTAAAGATGAGGTCATACTAGCATAGTTTGGGCTCCCTCATCAAATATGACTGCAGTGTTTATAGTAAGATGGCCACACGGAGCCGGGGGCACGTGTGAGAACACAGTGTGACGTGAGAGGCAGCAAGTGGGCATCTGCCACAAGCCAGGGAACATGTGGGGCCACCAGAAGCCGGTGGAGGCAAGAGAGGGTTCATCCCGGAGGCTTCTGGGGATCATGGCCCTGCCAACACATTGATTTTAGACTTCTAGCCTCTGAAACTGTGAGAGAATAAATCTTTGTTGTTTTAATCACCCACTTGGTAGTCCTTTATGATGACAGCCCTAGGAAATTAATACCGACGATATATTACTTGATCGATTGTTTGGAACATTAAACTGACCCTACATTCCTAGGATACACCCTATTTAGTCAGGGTGCGTTATCTTTATTGTTATTCCCTTAATATTTTGTGCAGTTTGACTTGCTATGGTTTTGTTCAGAATTTGTGCATCTGTGTTCATGAGGAAATTGTTTCGTATTTTACTTTTTACACTTTTTTTCTTTTTTTTGATTATAGTTGACATACAATATAAGTTTCAGGTGTACAACATTGTGATTCAACAACTAGAAACATGAAATAGGACAATAACAGTGGTTAACATCTGTCACCCTACAAAGTACAGTGTTATCAACTGTATTCTGTATGCTGTGTTTTTCAGCCCTGTGACTTAGTTATTTTATAACTGGAAGTTTGTGCCTCTTAATCCCCTCAACCTATTTCACCCATCCCCTTACCATCTCTCCCCTCTGACAACTACCAGTTCTCCGTTTTTAGGAGTCTGCTTCTTTTTTGTTGTTTTGTTGTTGTTTGTTCATTTTGTTTTTGAAATCATGATATTTGTCTTTCTCAGTATGACTCACTTCACGTAGCTTAATACCCTCTAGATCCATCCATGTTTTCTTCAATGGCAAGATTTTAATCCACTTTTATGACTGAGTAACGTACCATCGTGTATATGTCCCGCATCTTCTTTCTCCATTTATCCATTGATGGACACCCAGGTTGCTAAACTATCTTGGCTATCGTAAATAATACTGCAATAAATATAGGGGCGCACATATCTTTTAAAATTAGTGTTTTTATTTTTGGTAAATACCAAAACAGTGATATTACTGGATTGTATGGTATTTTTATTTTTAATTTTTTGAGGAATCTCAATGATGTTTTCATAGTGGCTGCGCTGATTTATATTCCCGCCAACAGTGCACAAGGGTTCCCTTTTCTCCACATTCTCACCAAAACTTATTTCTTATCTTTGTAATACTGGCCATTCTGACTGGTGTGAGTGGTATCTCATTGTGGTATTGATTTGTATTTCCCTGATGATTAGTGATGCTGAGCATCTTTTCATGTGTCTGTTGGCCATCTATGGATTTTCTTTGGAAAAAAAATCTATTCAGGTCCTCTGCCCATGTTTTAATTGAATTGTTTGTGTTTTTACTGTTGAGTTTTAGAAGTTCTTCATATGGGGCACCTGGGTGGCTCAGTCGGTTGGGCGTCTGACTTCGGCTCAGGTCATGATCTTACAGTCCGTGAGTTCGAGCCCCGCATTGAGCTCTGTGCTGACAGCTCAGAGCCTGGAGCCTGTTTCCGATTCGGTGTCTCCCTCTCTCTCTGAACCTCCCCTGTTCATGCTCTGTCTCTCTCTGTCTCAAAAATAAACATTAAAAAAAAATTTACAAGTTCTTCATATATTTTAGTTATTAATCCTTTGTCAAATATATCATTTGCATATAGCCTCCCCCGTTCAGTAACTTGCCTTTTTGTTGATGGTTTCTGTTACTGTGCAGAAGTTTTTAGTTTAATGTAGCCCTAATACTTTGTTGTTGTTTCCCTTGCCTGGAAGAGACACATTCAGAAAATACTGCTAAAGTCAATGTCTAAGAGTTTTCTTTCAGTTAAGAGTTTTAGGCTTTCAGGTCTCACATTTAGGTCTCCCATCCATTTTTTAAAAATTTTATTTATCTTTGAGAGTGAGACAGAGTGTGCGCGGGCGAGGGGGAGAGAGAGAGGGAGACACAGAATCCAGAGTCGGCTCCAGGCTCTGAGCCGTCAGCACAGAGCCTGATGCGGGGCTCGAACCCACAAACCATGAGATCGTGACCTGAGCCAAAGTTGAACGCTTAACTGACTGAACCATTTTAAGTTCATTTTTGTGCATGGTATAAAAGAATAGTCCATGTTCATTTTTTTGTACGTAGCTGTCCAGTTTCCCCACACCATTTATTAGACTCTTTTCCCCCATTGTATACTTCTGCCCCCTCTGTTTTGGATTAATTGACCGTATAAGCATGGGTTTATTTCTGGGCTCTCTGTCCTGTTCCTTTCACCTATGTGTCTGTTTTCGTACTGGTACCACACTGTTTTGATTACTATCGTTACGACATCAGGGAGCAGGATGCCCCTGGCTTCGCTCTTCGTTCTCAATATTCCTTTGGCTCTTCGGGGTCTTTATAATTCCACACAAATTTTATTTTTTTTTGTAAATTTTTTTTTTCAACGTTTATTTATTTTTGGGACAGAGAGAGACAGAGCATGAATGGGGGAGGGGCAGAGAGAGAGGGAGACACAGAATCGGAAACAGGCTCCAGGCTCTGAGCCATCAGCCCAGAGCCCGACGCGGGGCTCGAACTCACGGACCGCGAGATCGTGACCTGGCTGAAGTCGGACGCCCAACCGACTGCGCCACCCAGGCGCCCCAATTCCACACAAATTTTAGAGTCAGTCCAGTTCTGTGGAAAATACTGTCGGTATTTTGGTAGGGACTGCATTGAATCTGTAGATTGTTTTGTGTAGTGTGGAGCTTTCAACAATAATTCTTGTACCATTTTTTTTTCCCACCAGCAACGTGTGAGAGTTCCCGTTTCCCCACGTCCGCACCAACACTTGTCATTATCTGTGTTTTTAATTTATAGCCGTCCTAGTGTGTATGAAGTGGTATCTCATGGTGGTTTTGATGTGTATTTCCCTGATGACTAGTGGTGTTGAGCATCTTTTCCCGTGCTTATTGATGATCTATATACCTTTATGAAGGAATGTCTATTTTCTTTACCCCTTTAAAAAGAAGATTTTCGTCTTTCTCTGATTGAACTGTCAGAGTCTTTGTATATTTTGTATATACAAGTCCCTTGTCAGATCGTTAGATTTGGGGGGGCACTTTTCACTTTCTTGATGGTATTATTTGCAGCACAGCATTTTTTAATTTTGGTGAGATCCAATTTATGTCTTGCTTTTGTTGCCTGTGCCTTTGGTGTCAGACCTAGGAAGCAGTGCCTACCCCAGGGTCACAGAGATTTACTCTTATATTTTCTCCTGAAAGTTGTATATGTTTAGATATTTGATCCACTCTGAGATAGTTTTCATATACGGTGTGAGGTAGGGGTCCAACTTCATTCCTTTGCATGTGGATATTTAGTTTTCTTAGCATCTGTTGATAAGACTTTTTCCTCCATTGAATTATCTCAGCTCTCTGGCAGAAAACCAATTTACTATAAACATAAGGGTTTACTTCTGGGCTGTCAAAGCTTTTCCATTAATCTCTATGTATATTCTTATGCCACTTCCACATTAGATGAATTATTACAGCTTTTTAGCAAAATTTGAAACTGAGTAATGTGAACCCTCAGAATTTGTTCTTTTTAAAGATTTTTTTGGCCGTTCATGGTCCCTTGCATTTCCGTATGAATTGTAGGATTGGTTTATCAATTTCTGGCAAAAGAAAAAAAAAAGCCAGCTTCAGCTTTGCTTTCAATCTGTAGATCAATTAGGGACATGTTACTTCTGAGCAATATTGACTCCTGACCCTACAACATGGAATGTCTTTCTATTTATGCAGACTTTCCTTAACTTTTTTCAACAGTGTTTCATAGTTCTTGGTGTACAAATCATGTACTTCTTTTAACTTTAGTTCCAAAAAACTCTGTTCTTTTTGATGCTCTCATAAATGGAATTGTTTTCTTAATTGCCTTTTCAGATTCTACACACTAGCAGTGTGGATATAATGGATTTTTGGTTATTGATTTATATTCTACAGCCTTACTGAATTTGTTTATTCCAATAGTTCTTTGCTGAATTCCTCAGGATTTTCTGTGTATCGTGTCATCTGCAAATAGAGTTTTACTTTCTAAATGATTTTTATTTCTTTTCCCTGCCCAGTTCCCCTAGCTAGAACTTCCAATATAATGGTGAATAGAAATGGCGAGAACAGACATCTCTGTCTTGTTCATGATCTTAGAGGAAAGGAAGTCCCTTTTTACTTAAGTATGGTGTTAGCTGTAGATTTTTCCTAAATATCCTATGTCATTTTGAGAAAGTTCCCTTTTATTCCTAATCTGTTGAGCGTTTTTATTATTAAATAGGGTTTGATTTTGTCAGATGTCTATTCTGTGATTGTTGAGAGGATCGTGTAATTTTTGTCTTTTAACCTATTAGTGTTGCACATAACATTGACTTTCAAATGTTAAACTAGCCTTGCATTCCTAGGAGAAATTCTGCTAGGTCATGGTGTTTAATCCTTTTACTTTTTCTTATGTCTTTTTTTTTTTTTTTTCAGTTTTATTGAGATAAAATTGACATACCCAAATCATTTTTTTTGTTTTGTTTTGTTTTGTTTTTTTTAAATTAAGCCCTCTACCCAATCTGGGGTATGAACTCATGACTCCAAGATCAGGAGTCACGTGTTCTACCAACTGAGGTGGCCAGGCATCCCTGTAATCCTTTTAATACATTGCTGGATACAGTCTGCTAACATTTTGTGGAAGCTTTTTTCACCTCTATTCATGGGTTGTAGTTTGCTCTCTAGGAGAAGTATCTCTGTCTGGTTTTGGAATCCAGATAATACCAGCCACATAGAAGGAGTACAGAGGTGTCACTTTTTCCTTAGTGTTCTGGAAGTGTTGGTGTAGAACTGATATTACTTCTTTCTTGAATGTTTGGTAGGTTGACCAGTAAAGCCATTTGGGCCTGGAGTTTTCTTTGTCAGAAGATCCTTAACCATAAATTCATTTCATCTAATGGACAAATTGCTATCAAGATTATTTTGTCCTATGAGCTCTAGTTGCTTTGGATTTGTGAGATTTTTTTATTTATAATGTCCCCTCAACTTAAGGAATCTACTGGTATCCACTTCAGTTGCCCTCCCTGTGCTTAGGCCTGGAAACCTCTCAGGTCTCTAACCTGTGACAAGAGTGGAGCTCCCCTCACTTGTTTTCCATCCTTTGGGCATCACTTTCCTGCTTTGTCTGATGTCTTGTGTCTTAAAAACCATTGTTTCATGTATCTGTCTTCTAGTCTGTTATTGTAGGCAGTCGGGTATATCCTTTCCCTGTTACTCTAGGAAAGATGAGAGGATTTGTATATTTTCAATCTTTGTGTGTGGGGGGGCACCGAAAATACCCCACAAACATTATGAGATTTACAATTATCCAAGAAAGAAGCCATCTTGAAAATGTTGCTTATAAACAGTCTCCAGTTACTTGAACAATGAAGCAAAATTAGCTGGAAAATGAAGAAACGTTAAAGTGGATTGAAATAGAAGTCTGAACACCTGTGCCTATCTCACCAACTACGCACAATCTATAAAAAGAGAGAAAAGATTAAATATATCTTAAAATTTGGGGAGAAAAGAAAGAGATGCTGTTAATGGAAAAGAAATCTTGTGCAATTACTAGATGATAGAAAGCAGATGGGAATGAATTGAAATAGTTAAGAAACCTATTACCCACAACGTACATAGGAGAAAACTAACCAGAAGGTAGGAACAGATGCAGAAGATCTATAAACTCAGAGTGAGGTGAAAAACTGATAGAGGCCCTAAGGCATTTCCCAGGCTAATTGAAGATTAACATTTAGAACAGGAAGACCAATCAGTCTCCCCACCTCATCCATTTTGCTCTGCTTTATTCCAGCATAATAAGTCAAGAACTGCCCTATAAAGAGGATGAACTGTCTATCTGAGGTGATTTCTACTATGGGGTTAGGGCCTAGGAAGAAGCATTGTAGAATTCGAGGAAACCATAGAACACAGACAGGGGAAGCCAGTTGAAGAAACAGATATACACAAATGCAGAGGAAATCCATACCATCTGCCTGTAATAATCTGCCCGGTCTTTCATTCATAAAATAGAAAACCAAAGACTGCTAGACATTTGGGGAAGCGTAACAGCGAGGAGCAGAAAAAACAAGGTGAATAAACAGCACAGAAGGAACAAAGTTGATAGGAAGTGTTATGATGAGTTGTGTCCCCCACAAAAATAATATGATGAAGTCCCAATTCTTGGTACCCGAGAATTTGCCTTATTTGGAAATAGTGTTGTTCCAGATATAATTAGCTAAGATAAGGTCATTCTCAAGTGGACTGGGCCCTAATCCAATATGGCTGGTGTCCTTTTAAGAAGACAACTATGTGAAGACAGACACGCTGGGAGAGTGTCACATGATGACAAAGGCAGAGATTGGAATTATGTAGCTACAAGTGAAGGAATACCAGTGATCGCCAGAAGGTGTGAAGAAGCAAGGGTACATTCTGCTAGAGGTTTCAGAGTGAGCATGGCCCTGACCTTTGCTTTCAGACCTCTAGCTTCCAGAACTGTGAGACAACAAATTTCCATTGTTTATGCCACCTGTTTGTGGTACTTTGTTATGGTCCCTTAGGAAACTACTACTGGGAATTGAAGTTCTCTTTTACTCCCGTAAAATGAATGTTAAAGTAACCCACAAAAAGGTTTTTAAAAAGAAGCAAATCAAGAATAACAAGAAATAAGAAATATACAGAAGACAAATAATAAAATCACATATTACACTTAAACCCTAATATCTTAATATTTACCTTAAATATAAATGGTCTAAGTGCACCAATTAAAAGACAAAGAGAGCTAGAATGCATAAGAAAACATAATCTGACAATATGTTGCCTATAAAAAACTCACTTCAAATAGAGGCAGGTTAGAAGTAAAAGTTTGAGAAGTATGTACCATGCAAATATTAATTTAAAAAAAGCAGGACTGGCTGTCTTAATATCAGATAAAGTAGACTTCTGAGTAAGAAAAATTACTAGAAGGACGCCTGGGTGGCTCAATTGGTTAAGCATCTGACTTGATTTTGGTCCAGGCCATGATCTCATGGCTGTGGGATCAAGCCCCGCATCAGACTCCGTGCTGAAGTGGAGCCTGCTTGGAATTCTCTCTCTTCCCTTCTCTCTCTCTCTACCTCTCCCCCATTTGAGCTCTCTCTCTCTTTCAAAGTAAATAAACAAACAAACAAACAAACATTTTATTTATTTATTTTTTTTCATTTTTTTTTCAACGTTTATTTATTTTTTGGGACAGAGAGAGACACAGCATGAACGGGGGAAGGGCAGAGAGAGAGGGAGACACAGAATTGGAAACAGGCTCCAGGCTCTGAGCCATCAGCCCAGAGCCTGACGCGGGGCTCGAACTCACGGACCGCGAGATCGTGACCTGGCTGAAGTCGGACGCTTAACCGACTGCGCCACCCAGGCGCCCCCAGACAAACATTTTAAAAAAGAAAAATTACTAGAGACAGGGATATTGCATGATGATAAAAAGAGCAATCCCACTGAGGTGATAACCATTTTAAATGTGTATAAAATAAGACCTCAAAATACATGAAGCAGAAAAATAATAGAGTTTAAGATAATAAAAGAATACATAGATTCAAGACTGTAGTGGATTTCAAAACTCCAGTCTCCAGCAATTAATGGAGGAACTAGACAGAAAATCATCAAGAATACAGAAAAATGGAACAACACAATCAACCAGCAGGATATGATTGGCACATATAGAACACCCTACCGAACAACAGCAGAATACATCGTTTTTATAAGTACCCATGGAACACTCACAGACCCTGGGCCATAAAATAAACCTAAACAAATGTAAAATAAATTAAGCTAATACAGAATGGGTTCTCTGGCCACAGTGTAATCAAACTAGAAGTCCATAATTAAAAGACCATAGGAAAATTTCCAACACTTGAAAAGAAAATACACTTTAAATAATTCATGGGTCTAAAAGGAGGTTGCAAGGGAAATTTTTTAAATGCATAGAACTGAATGAAAAAGAAAAGCTTTCAAAGTATGTAGGATGCAGCTAAAGCCCCACTGAGAGGAAAATTTATAGTAACAAAAGCTTACATTAGAAAAGGAGAAAGATCTTAAGTCAACAATCTGAGTTTCTACCTCCAGAAACTAGGAAAAGAACAGCATAATGAACTGAAAGCAAGCAAAAAGGAAGAAATAATAAGGATTAAACCAGAAAGTAGTGAAGTTAAAAACAGGAAAACAATACAAAAAAAAAAAAAATCAATGAAACAAAAACCTGACACTTAAAAAAAATCAACAAAATTGAAAAATCTTTAGCAAACTGACAAAAATTTAAAAAAGACAAAATTACCTATATGAGGAATGAAACAGGAAATGTTAGTATAGATCCGCAGCCATTAAAAGGATAATAGCAGAATATTCTGAATAATTTTATGCTCATAAATTCAATAACTAGAAGAAATGGACAGATTCTCTAAAATGTACTGAAACTTAACTAAGATAAACACCTTAATAGTCCTATAATCACTAAAGAAATTGAATTTGTAATTTAAAACTTCGTAAAAAGCAATCTCCTGGCCTAGATGATTTCACTGGAGAATTCTATCAAACATTTAAAGAATTTTTAATCCCAATTTTAAGAGGAGTTTTACGAAGATTATATTACCTTGACACTAAACTAAAAAAAAAAAAAAAAAACAAAAAAAAAAAACTACAAAAACAAAATGAAACCATAAAAACAAAAAATAACCCAAACTTATATCTCTTTTAATCTTAGGTATAACCATTTTCAACAAAATATTAGCAAACTGGATGTACCAATTTATAAAAAGAATTAATACTGTGACCAAGCAAGATTTATTGCATTTACAAAGGTTATTCCATGTTCAGAAATCAGTGTATTCTACCATATATAAACAAGCTAAAGAAGAAATATCACATGATCATATCAATTATTACAAAAAAAAGGTATTTGGCAAAATCCAGTACCCATCATCAAAGTTCCCATCAAACTAGAATTGGAGGGGGAACTTCCTCAACCTACAGCTATCATCATACTTAATGGTGAAAGATGGAATCCTTTTTCCCTACAATTGATAACAAAGCAAGGGTGTCAGTCTGCTCCCCCCATTTTTATTCACCATAGTGCTGGAAGTTCTAGCCAGTGCACTAAGACAAGAAAAATAAATAAATAAAAGCATACTGTTGGGAAGGGAAGAGCTAAACCTATCCTATTTGCACGTGACACAATGTAGAAAATTCAAAGGGATCTATAAAAACGCTCTTAGAATTAATAAGTGAGTTCAGCAAGGTTGTAGAATCCAAGATCAACAAACAAAATTCAGTTGTATTTCTATACTGGCAATGAGCATGTGGAAATATTAAAATCACTATTTATAGTTTGCAAAAAAAAAATTAAATGCTGACATATAAATATGACAAAACATGTATATCCTCAACATTACAAAATTGTTGTGAAAGAAATCAAAGAAGACATGCATGAATGGGGAGATACCACATATACCTGCATTGGAAGACTCAACAGACTAAAAATGTCAATTCTCCCTCATTTTTTGGAGCATTTTAAGGCAATTCCTGCTAAAATTGCAATGAAGTTTTTAATAAATAGACAAGCCTATTCTAAAATTTATATAGAAAAACATGGGGTGCCTGGGTGGCCATTCATCCAGGTCGAGTGTCCAACTCTTGGTTTTGTCTCAGGTCATGATCTCATGGTTCATCAGTTCAAGCCCCACATCGGGCTCCACACTGACAGTGGGGAGGCTGTTCAGGGTTCTCTCTCTCTCTCCTTCTCTGCTCCTCCCCTGCTTTCTTTCTTTCTCTCTCTCTCTCTCTCTCTCTCTGTCACTCTCTCTCTCTCTCTCTCTCTCTCTCTCAAAATTAAAAAAATAAGTAAAATGTGTATAGAAAAACAATAGGCCGTAGGATAGCAAAAATAATTTGAAAAAAAAATTGGAGTTAGAGAAAACACTCTACCTGGTGTTGATGTATTATTTAGCTACAGTAACAAGACAGTGTGTTATTGGGGGAGAGATAGACACCTAGATCAATGGAACAGTATAAAGAACTCAGAGATAAGCTCACACAAATATGCCCAGCTGACTTTTTAACAAAAGATGTGAAAACAATTCAATGGAGGAACAAATCTTTAAGAACGATGCTGGAGCAGTTGTACAGTTGGTGGCAACAATGAATGCATGCATGCATGAATGAATGAATGAATGGAAGAACCTCTACCTAAACCTCATAGTTTATGCAAAAAAATAATTTAAATGTAGATTTCAAAACTTTCAGGAGAAAATCTTCAGGACTGAGGGCTAGGCAAAGAGTTTTTCAAGTAATTGACACCAAAAGCACAATCCCAATGAAATAAAACCACAAGTTGGAGGAATCAAAATTAAAATTTTCTTTCTGCAAATGAGTGAAGTGCATGAAAAGACAAGCTACAAACTGGGAAATTGGTTGAAATATGTATGAAATCTCTCTGTATTTTTTCTTACAGCTGCATATGAACCTACAAATATCTCAAAATAAAGGATTAATTCCCATGCAAAAGAATAAAGTTGAACCCCTGATAACACCATACACCAAATTCACTCAAAATGGACCAAAGACCTAAATGTAAAAGTTAAAACTATAATATTCTTACAAGAATAAATGTAAGAGCTACAACTATAAAAATTCTTAGATGCATTTCTCAGGACATTGGAATAAGTAATGGTTTCTTAGGTATGATACCAAAATCACAAAGAATAAAAAAATAGATGAATTTGGATTCATCAAAATTTAAAAAAATATTTTGTGCTCTAAAGGATACTATCAAGAAGATGAAAAGACAACCCACAGAATAGGAAAAACATTGTTTAATCTAAAGGAGTTGTATTTAAAATATATATACTTAGTCTCTATCATAAAATGTCAGATCCCATGTCAAAGATGGGAAAAGGATCTGAACAGATGTTTCTCCAGAGAAGATGTACAAATGGCCAATAAGCACATGAAAAGATGCTCCACATCATTAGTCATTAAGGAAGTACAAGTGAAAACCGCAATGGGTTACCACTCTACACCTACTGGGAAGGCTGATATTAAAAATACAGATAATAGCAAGTGTTGGTGAGGACATAGAGAAACTGGAACCCTCCTGCATTGCTGGTGCTCATGGCAGCTTCAGAAAACAGTCTGGAAGTTCCCCGAAAGGTTTAAACATGGAGTTCTCCTGTGACCCCGCAATCACTTCTAGGTATTCACCCAAGAGAAATGAAAACCCTGTGTCTGCGTAAAAACTTACACACAAATGTTCACAACAGTATTCTTCATAACAGCCAGAAAGTGAAAACAACTCAAATGTCCATCAGCTGATGAATGGATAAACAAAATGGGGTACATCCACGCAACAGGATATTTTTATAAATAAAAAGAAATGCAATTCTGATACATGTTGCAGCAGGGATGAATCTTGAAAACATTACAGTAGGTGAGAGAAGCCAGTCACAAAGGATCACATTCTGTGCGATTTCATGTATCTGAAATGTTCAGAGGAGATAAATCCGGAGAGACAGAAAGCGGATTAGCACTGGGCAGGGGCACTGGGCAGTGGGGAGGGGGAGAGGAGGGCAGGGTGACTGCCACATGGTATGGGGTTTATTTTGGGGGTAATGGAAAAATTCTAAAGTTGACTATGGTGATGGTTGGACAATATACTAAAAATCCCTGAATTGTACATGTTAAATAAACTACACGGCCCAGGAATTATATCTCAAGCTCTCACAAATAAAATAAAACTTTAAAAATGAAGAGGTTATACTTCTTTGGAGTCTGATTGTTATTTCATATTATGCCTTTCAATGCATAACAGAAACAGTGCTTTCTGTCCCACCTGTTCAGTCAATAATTCAGACACGGACAAATTCAGAATGTTCCTAAATATCTTCTAGGAAGTAGATTTTTCCTAAACAAGTTGGTAACAAACAAGAATGTGTGGGCAGTGCTTCTGAAAACCCAAGCTGTCTCCATTTCTGCAGACACACAACACTGTATGTATATATTCACATATTAGGAATGCATTTAAATTTTTGTTGGTCCTCTGCTTGTTACTGGCGGTCTTTATTACGGTTTAAAGAGAGGACCGTGAGACTTTCTTCTCATTTGGTGCTATTAGCCTTGAGTTACTGTATGCATTTTGAAAAAGATACTAAAAAAAAAAGACATTCAATTAGTCAATCTGTACACTCACTCAGACTGATGTTCTCCCAATGAAGCCAGATTTTCCTGTGTTTCTTGAGGAATACCAACTGACTTTGATTAACTGACAGAGTCCTGTTGGTTAATTTGCAGCTTCCAAGTGAGGATCCTGAAATTTTTGAAGTTTCATCCAAGTGTCTGTCTATGCTGGTTCAGCTGTATGGAGGGGAAAACCCAGACAGCCTGTGTCCTGAAAATGCAGAGAACTTTGCTGATGTACTGACGTCTAAGGAGGACCCAAAAGAGCGGAAGCTTCTATTGAAGATTCTCCGAAGAATGGTGAGTCCACACAGAAACTGGGGCCGGGGTTGATGGCTGCAGTGGCGTCTGATGGAAGACAGTGGTCATTTTCCTGGACCTGATGTCACTAAAAGAATTCCCACTTACCTTTCTCTGCGGTCACCTCTTGTCAACGTTGATCACATTCTGCCTGTCTATCTTGCATACGTATATATATTGTTTTCTGAACTATTGATAAGAATGAGTTAGAGACGTTGTGGCTTCTCCCCCCTTAAGGCATTAAATACACATTTTCTAACAAAATGAATGTTCTTTTAACCACGGTACTCAAAATCAAGAAATTTAACATTGATACAGTTCTTTTACTGTTGTACTGTCCATATTCCAATTCTTGTCAGTTGCCCCAATAATGCCTTTTATATAGCTTTTTTTTTTTTTTTTTCCTGGCGTAAGATCCAGTCCAGGATCACATATGTCGGTAGACATTTGTCTCTAATCTGGAATAGACCTGCAGCCTTTCTTTACTTTCCATGACATTTTTTTAAGTTTATTTTTTTATTTTGAGAGAGAGAGAGAGAAAGTGCAAGATGGGGAGAGGCAGAGATAAAGGGAGAGAGAGAGAATCCAAAGCAGGCTCTGCACTGTCAGCGTGGAGCCCGATGTGGGACTTGAACCCATGAACCATGAGATCATGACCTGAGCGAAAAATCACAAGCTGGATGCTTAACCAACGGAGCCACCCGGGGGCCCCTGTGTGACATTTTTGAAGAGTATAGGCTGGGCATTTTGTAGACTCTTATCCAGTTTGGGTCTGTGTGATGTTTTCTGATGATTAGATTCAGGAAAACCCCAGAAGGGTTATCGTGCCTTTCTCATTTCCCCCCATCTCAAGGCTCATGATCTCTATTTGCCCCTTCACTGGTGATGCTGATTTTGGTCACTGGGTTTCGTCAGTGGTAGCCATTATTTTTAACGTAAAGGTTTAAGATGGGGATTTTCTAACATCCAGCATTTCTAACTCCTGGTATTCTATCTACCTAAAGGAAAAATTTCCCTTTTGCCCCATTTGTTTTGTTTTCTATTTTACAAATGTAGATGGCTGATGTTTGTTTGAAAATACTTTTGACGACTGACTCCTTTTCTTTTTACGGTAAATATTCGGCTGGTTGGGAAAGCCATTATATATAGTAGCTGTTGTTGAAATTAAGGATGGAGTGGAGGCCTTCTTCATCTGTGTCATGTTCTGGCTTGTCAGTCTGTGTTCACCTCTAGACCCACTTATCTTGAGGGGTCCATTGGGAGCGAAGTCTGTGGATGCTACAGAGACTTAGGTTCAAGACAACTTCTGTGCCAATTCGATAGACAGCTGTAGTGAATGACCCAGCCGAATCTGCAGGGCAGGTTATGGGTGACAGAGTAGAAGGGAGATAGACATTTACCCTAAGATTATTTCTTTACCGTTTCCGACACAGCCCGTTAGATTCCGTCTGTGGAAGAAAAGTGGAATCTGAGTGACTTTGACCATGTATGTGAAAACAGAAGTCATTTCTGGTGCTGTTCTTGCTTTTTCTTTTTGAATTGTGGTAAATATATGTAATACATATGTATCTATAAAACATAAAATTCACCATCTCAACCAGTTCGGTTGCACCGTTCAGTGGTGTAATGTGCATCCCAGCTTCTGTCTCTGTCTATTCCAGGTCCCTTATATGATACGAGCAAATTCCTACAGTGTTTGCCCTTTGATGTCTGGCTCATTTCACTTCGTGTGTAATGTCCTCAAGGTTCGTCCATGTTGTAGCCTGCGTCAGAATTTCCTTCCTTTTTAAAGCTGAGTAATATTCTGTTTTGTATATAGACCCCATTTTGTTTATCTTTTCATCTGTTGATGGACATGTGGGTTGTTTCCACCTTTTCTGCCCCATTTATTTCTTGCCTTTTTCTATTATCAAGGTAGACTCATGGGTTTTTCTTTCATTCAGTTTGTTGTAATCTGCTTCCTATGATCTGGCCAGTGGGAACCTCTTCTGGATGTCAGCTGTGCCTTTCGACAGGCCCCCATCATTTTTTTGAGCACGTTCATCTTTTTTTTTTTTGTAGTAACGTATGTATTTTTTTTTTTAATTGAAGCATCGATGGACAATGTTATTACTTTCAGGCGTGCAGCACAGTGAGTGACTCAACAATTCTCCGCATCACACATGGTTCACCAGGATAAGTGTAGTTATCTGTCACCATACAAAGTTATTATAGTATTATTGGCTATATTCCCTGTGCTGTACTTTTCATTTCTGTGACGTATTTTATTTATTTATTTATTTGATTTTTTTATTTTTATTTTTATTTTTTTGCAACGTATCCACTTCATTTCTGGTGCAGAGAAAGACAGACGTATTTATTTTATAAATGGAAGTTGGTACGTCTTGATTATCTTTGCCTATCGCGCCCATCCACCATCCCCTTCCCTCAGGCAACCACCGGGTTGTTCCCTGTGTTGATGAGTCTGTTTCTGTTTTTGTTTGCTTTGTGTCATAGATTCCACATATAAGTAAAATCATGCGGTATTCTTCTTTCTCTATCTGACTTACTTTGCTTAACATAATACTCTCTAGGTCCATCCATGCTGTTGTAAATGGCAAGATTTCATTCTTTTTTATGGTGGAATAATATTCCATTATGTGTATATATTATATATATTTCATTGTAGATATATACAGTGTATATACATGTACATGCACACACGAAGACACATGCACAGGCATACACACACACATACACACACACACACACACATTTCTTCTTTACCTATTCATCTATCAGTGGATACTTAGGTTGCTTCCGTATCTTGGCTATTATAAATAATGCTGCAGTAAACATAGGGGTGCATGTATCTTTTTCAAATAAGTGTTTTCATTTTCTTTGGTTAAATACCCAGCAGTGGAATTACCTGGAATTACCTTCCCCAGGAATTACCAGACCTCTACACTGTTTTCCATAGTGGCTGCACCAATTTACATCCACACCAGTAGAGCACAAGCGTTTCCTTTTCTCTTCATCCTCACCAAAACTTGTTATTTTCTTTTTGATTCTAGCCGTTGTGACAGATGTGAGATGATCTTTCATTGTGGTTTGACTTGCATTTTCCTGCCGATTAGTGATGTAGAGCATCTTTTCATATGTCTATTGGCCATCTGTATGCCTTCCTTGGGAAAATGTCCGTTCAGGTCCTTTGCCCATTTTTTAATCAAATTGTTTGGGTTGTATGAGGTCTTTATGTATTTTGGTTATTAACCTCTTATGGAATATATCATTTCCAAATATCTTCTGTCTTTTGGTAGATTCCCTTTATGTTTTTTGTTGATTGTTTCCTTTGCTGCGCAGAAGCTTTTTAGTTTGATGTAGTCCTTTATTTTTGCTTTTGTTTCCCTTGCCTGAGGAGACATATCTAGAAAAAGATTTCCATGGCTGATGTCAGAGACATTATTACCTGTGCTCTCTTCTAAGATTTTAATGGTTTCAGGTCTCACATGTAGGTCTATGATCCATTTTGAGTTTATTTCTGTGTGTGAAGATACCATTGTATCTTCATCGTGTTATAGTGTCTGACCCGTAAAGGATTCTCAGCAGATGTTTATAGTTCTGTACTCGTCCCTGTGTTAAGAACTTTTGGTACATTGTCTCATTTAACAGAAGCCCTAGAAACCAGCCCCAGGGATCAGTCCCGTTTTACAGGTTAAAAACTAAGACTCAGAGAACTTGAGTAATAATGTCCCCATGGCCACCAACTAGGAGATGGCCGAGCTCCCATCAGCCCCAGTTGGATTGCTCCTCGCCCCTGCCCTTTCCAAGCCTCCCTGCCGCTGCTCTGCCCAGTACTGACATGGACTCTGTGGGCGTTCATCAAGCTGACTTTGACCAAATTTTGATCTAGAAAGCACCTGAGAGATTTATGCTTTCATTCCTAGAACAATAAGTAATAAAATTCTTCCTACGTGCAAGCAGGGCACCGAGGATACTAAGATAGTAAAACATTTTCCGGCTCCCTATTCTCAAGGGTCTCTAACTAGAGAGATAGAAAAACACCCAGCTTCATTGCAATGCAGTCAGCGCTGCAGTGGAGAGGGCAGCAAAGTTCCACAGGGACCATCCCTTTAGGGATGAAGTTGGCAAGGACATGATGTTCGAGCTGAATGTAGAGGAAAGAAAGAGGCGCATCCTGAGCACAGAATCTGAAATTTATGAAGTTAGAATGGGAGACATAAGAAAAGGGCCAGGAAAGACCAGACAGTTCCAGGAGCAATTTTAGTAGAATTTGGAGTTTGGACACTATTTTTTGGAAGTAGGAAATTCTGGCCTCTGAAACAAAAGGGCACTGGCAGCATCTAATTGAATTACAGTGATCTGAACTGGGAAATAAAGCTTCATCATAGTAGCTGGCATATAATAGATATTTAATAAGTAAGTATCCACTGAGCCGAGTAAAAAAATGTCTATAAAATCTCTGCTTTTGTTATTGGCAGATTTTAGCTTTTGCTGTTCAGTGTGTATTGTGAGCTCATTTTAGTGCTTTATAGGTGCATGGGTCAGACTGAGAGGGACCTCAGCAGGCATTTAGTTAGCCCAAAGTCTGATGTTCCAGTCTCCTCCATGGTATCCCTGCCAAGTTTCTGAGGAGTGGATGAGGTTGTATAGACGGATGCGTAGAGAACAAGAACTCAAAAGATAGAGGATTGTAAGCAAAGATTCCTTGTGGCTTTATGGAGGCCGGTGTCTCAGGCTCACCTCAGCTCACAGTACTAAAGGAACCAGATTTGACAGAGAAGCAGGGATCATTCTAGGCTTACTACCTGGTGTCAGTATTTGGATTAAGGAGGCCTGACTGGTGTAGCCTCCTGACTGTAAGAAGTTAAGAGGGAAAAGAAGCTCCCTAGGACCTTCCTCCAAGGATATTCACTAAGGCACACTCCCTCCTTTCCTCCAAGGATATTCACTAAGGCACACTCCCTCCTTTCCTCCAAGGATATTCACTAAGGCACACTCCCTCCTTTCCTCCAAGGATATTCACTAAGGCACACTCCCTCCTTTCCTCCAAGGATATTCACTAAGGCACACTCCCTCCCTTCCCTGTGCCGTGGGGCTACCACGGCATGACAGAGGAGTGCCCTCTCTTCCCTGAAGCCAAGTGAGCTTGCTGGTTTCATCCGGAGAGGGTGGCCTCCAAAATACATGTGGCCGCATCGTTCACAAGACCAGGGAAGGAGCATGTCTGCGACCAGTAAACCACGGTCCTCAGAGAGCTGTCCTGGGGAATAATGTGCCACTTTCTTCCCAGTGAGTCACACAAAAGGCCTGAATTCTTGAAATATCTGTTTATGGTCCCAAGCCTGTGACAATTACTTCCTAAAACCACAATTTTCAGTAACCCATTCAAGATAGAGAATGTTTAATTCGTGCTAATGGAGTTGGGATATGTTCTGCCCCTGGGGTGCTCTTCCTTATTTAGGCTGTATTTAGAAC
Source organism: Leopardus geoffroyi (assembly GCF_018350155.1). Classification (NCBI taxonomy): domain Eukaryota; kingdom Metazoa; phylum Chordata; class Mammalia; order Carnivora; family Felidae; genus Leopardus; species Leopardus geoffroyi. Next base: position 150,061,864 of record NC_059333.1, read on the forward strand.
ATCCAGAAGATGTTGAATAAACCTAAGAATTTAATTATCTATTGCAATTTACCAGAAAGTTGGGAGGCGTTGTAATTCTACTTTGTGTTTTAGCTTTAAAAATAGGATGGACTCCTTCAAGCCACTCCCATGTTTACCTATCCCTTAAACGTGGTATCAATGGGAGTTTTCCCAGGGTAATGATTATAGATTAGCGACTTGTCTCTTAATTAAAGCTAGCTTATTTCAACACCCAAAATATTGACTACTCATAAACTGCCACAGACTTGTTCTATAAAACTGGCTTCAGGGTAGACTGTTGACTACTTTATGAAAGCAGAGAAGTGATCCGTTGGAGGGTGATTGAGACCTGCTTGATGTATCTGACTCCTGTCACCTGCCTACCTGTCTACCTGGTGTGGCAGAGGTGACAGGAGTGCAACTTGGGAGTGCTCTACGAAGATGCTTAAAGATTATTACAAATATCTATGTCTTGGAGCCCCTTTTACCCTATAGCTTTCAGAAAACCTCCCTATGCTATCATTTTCCTTCCAGAGTCTCATGCACGTCCCCTGGTCCTTTCGTTCCGCCCTGAGAAGAGAGCTGCTCTGTCACCAAAAATCAGCGTGACCGCATTTCTTCATGTGCAGAGGCGTTAAGGCTTCGAGGAGAGCACGTAGGAAACTGGAAATTCTGCAGCCATTCTTTTTCTATTGTAGGACTAGGATGAGCTGCAGATTTAGGATCAGAAAGGGCCTCATTTTTTTTTTAAGTTTATTTATTTATTTTGAGAGAGAGAGAAACAGACAGTGGGGGAAGGGGAAGAGAGAGAGAGAGAGAGAGAGAGAGAGAGTGAGTCCCAAGCTAATAGCGCAGAGCTGGATGAGGGGCTCGAACTCAAAAACTGCGAAATCATGACCTGAGCCAAAACCAAGCAAGAGTCAGTTGCTCAACCAACTGAGCCACCCAGGTGCCCCAAAGAGGGACCTCATTTCTATTAGAAAAGTAAAGAAATGCTTCTTGAGGTATAACAAAAAGGCAAAATGATTCCTGTCTCCCTCCTAGCTTATTTTTCTCATGATAAGATCTTCTGTTCTTGCTTTATTTTCTTTAAGGAAAAAGGGAGATTGGTGTGAAACCAGTGAAATTTTCAAGAGAAACACAATGCACCCAAATGAGTAGAAAGTAAATGTAATCATTTTTTTTGTGAAATCTGGTCACTTAAAAAGGTTGTTCTGAAACTCTGAGAGAGGCTCTTCCAAGGGGGATCTTTCTCTGAATTCACACACATCCATTTGTAGTCACACTGGATAAAGCATTCTCCACCAATGATTGCCATATGGTTGCACAGTAATTGGGAACTCTATGAATGACTGAATTTTCTGTTTCCAACAAAGAAAAGAAATATCTTGCCTGGAATTTTTTTAAGTCTATTTATTTATTTTTGAGGTGGGGAGGAGTTGAGAGACAGAGAGAGAGAATCCCAAGCAGACTCTGCACTGTCTCTGTGGAGCCCAACATGGGTCTCGAACTCACAAACCTTGAGGTCACGACCTGAGCCGAAATCAAGAGTCGACATTTAACCGACTGAGCTACCCAGGCACCACACCTAGGTTTTTTACCTAATTCCCTGAGGAAGCCTTTCTGAACTTTTAAGAAAGACGGACCCAGGAAGCAAGTGGCCAGTGGAATAGAGTCCTCGATAGCCAGTCCCCCTCAGGGTGGAGACATCTGTCTTGCTGAGGGGACATGTGGCTCTTTGCCATAGATTTCTTCAGGATGTGCACGTAAGACAGAAAGCTTCCTTAAAATCCACTTTGAACACGACTCGTCTTCTCCCACATTTCCTACATGCGCCTGCTTCCCCCTTCCCCTCCCATGTAGAGGCTCCTCAGGACTAAGCTGCTCACCTTCCCGGCTTCTTTCCCAGTCTGATGTGTGTGGCCCCTGGGCACCATAATTTTCCTTCTGTTTTGACTTTTCTTCAAGAGGTCCAGCACCCCTACTCACTTCCTCAGATTCTTCTAGAGAGAAAGGAAAAAAAAAAAAAAAAAAAAAAAAGAACTGTTCCTTACTTTCTCTAAAGAGATTGCTATTGACGATACTTTTACCCACCTTTTTGTTACAAAAGTTTCAAAACCACAGAAAAAAGAACTCCTGTAATCAAGAATTATCAGAATTGTTACCATTTTACCACCCTTTCTATTTCTGTGTGTCTGTGTTTTCTGAATTATGCAAATATGAAAGCATCATGACACTTGGCCCCTAGCTACAACATTATCACACCCACGAAAATAACAACTTGTTAATATTAGTAATGTGCAGTTCATATTTGATTTTCCTACGTGTAAAACAATGGCTTTTGTACCTTTTTTTTAGAACCATATTCTAGTCAAGGCTCACATACTGAATTTAATTGTTTTCTTAGTCTCTCTCTCTGTCTCTCCCTTTTTGTTCCAAGTAATCTCCACCCTCAACATGGGGCTCAAACTCGCAACCCTGAGATCAAGAGTCACGTGCTCTTCTAACGGAGTCAGCCAGGCACCCTTTAGTCTCTTTTTTTTTTTTCTGGAAGAGTCTTCTGCTTTTTGTTGTTCTCCCCCTATGAAATTGACTTTTTAAAGCGCCGGAGTCTGTCATCTGGCAGAATGTCCAACATTCTGGAACATGTGATTGTTTCCTCACGACATTTTTGGTTGGAATATCTCACTGGCAATGGTCCCTCATGATGTATCCCGTAAGAAGTACATGATGCCAGGCTGCCCCACTTGTGGGCTCAGTTTGACTGCTTGGTTAAAGGGCTGTCCGCCACATCTCTCCATCTTGCAGGTGTGGTACAAAGTAATCCTCGGAGAGAGACTTGGCACTGTGTGAATATCTGTAGTCCTCACAGCTGTTTAAACCAAAGAGTAAGAACTGTGTAAATGGGATAATGTTCACAGAGCAAAGGAAATAGGTGATTTGTAAGCATGAGAGAGGGAACATATGAAGCATGGGAAGGACCAAAGTGCCATCCTTGGCAACAGGTAGAATATCCCTCAAAATGAGGGAAGACCTGCCAGAAATGCTGCTTCCTTCCCGATATTAGTTCCCGGGCAATGCACCCGGTATAAATGGTAAATAAAAAGCTAAGGGCCTTTGGAATTGTTTTATGTCCTGCCTCCTAACAACCAAGGTTGGGGAGGGGGGGTGGGGGGATAAGGAAAAAGAAACAAAAAATAACGGAGCTTACTCTGAGGGATGATTTATTAATTCAAACCTAGAATATTCCCATTTATAGGGACTTATTCTCTGGTTCAAATTATAGTGATTATGACTCACTCTGGCATTTTCCTGATTTTTAGTGATCATTCTGACCATCATCAACCCCACTGTGAAGCTGTTGCTGTGTGCAAAATGCTGCAGACTCTTGGTGGGATTTCCTTAATGACACGCTTTTAACGAAACCATCCCAAAATAACGAGCACTCAAAGTGTGTTAAGTATTAGGATGGACATGTTTGAAAAATACTTCCTTGTGGATGTGGACAGCAAAGAACATTGTTCTGGACCCTTCCCTTCTGAACGCCTGCATTAAATATTTCAAAATTTTTTATTTTTAAAGTATTTTACATATAACATTCCTTTATATGATCTATATTAATTTTAAGAAATGAATTGCATCCACTGAAGGAAACAATAGTTAATATCTACATTATATTCATAGGAATATTGGTAATATCCCGTTCATATTTGAACATATTCATAGGAATATGTTTCTTTCCTTAGAAAAAAAGATGGTTTTCCAGGTGATTCACCGTATGTAACAAAGAACCAGAGGGGCGCCTGGATGGCTTAGTTGGTTAAGTGTCCCACTCTTGGTTTCAGTTCCGGTCATGATCTCCCGGTTCATGAGTTCAAGCTTTGCATCGGGCTCCATGCTGACAGTGTGGAGCCTGCCTCCCTCCCTCCCTCTCTCTCTCTCTCTCTGTCTCTGTCTTCCCCCCCCCCCCCCCTGCTCATTCTATCTCTGTATCTCAGGTAGGTAGGTAGGTAGGTAGGTAGATAGATAGAACCAGAATTTGGTTTCAGATTTTCAGTTTTTAAATAATCATAGAAAAAGCTAAAGATTAAAAACATGTTTTTCAGCTGCTATTTTAAATATCCAACAGAGTATTTTAAAAAGCTTTTGGATAACTTGAGTTTAAAGGTATATTATGACCTCCTTTTTTTTTTTTTTTTTTTTTTTTTTTTGAAGTAATTGATCAACAGAAGTACTTGACCAAGTTTAGGCATATTATTTTGTAACACAGGAGTTCCTTTTTATTCCAGAATAAGTGATATTGGAAAAATACCCACTTAATGTAAAGTCATGTAAATGAGTCACCTGACAATTGTGGGAAATAGTGATAGGATGTGTGATTGGGATTGATCTCAAAAAAATAAAATTTTTTAAAGTGAATTGTCTTTTGACAACATTATAAGGCATTCTTTTTTTTTTTATTTTTATTTTTTTAATTTTTTTTTTCAACGTTTATTTATTTTTGGGACAGAGAGAGAGCATGAACGGGGGAGGGGCAGAGAGAGAGGGGGACACAGAATCGGAAACAGGCTCCAGGCTCTGAGCCATCAGCCCAGAGCCCGACGCGGGGCTCGAACTCACGGACTGCGAGATCGTGACCTGGCTGAAGTCGGACGCTTAACCGACTGCGCCACCCAGGCGCCCAAGGCATTCTTTTTTTTTAATGTTTATTTTTGAAGGAGAGAGAGACAGTGTGAGTGGGGGAGGGGCAGAGAGAGAGGGAGACACAGAATCCGAAGCAGGCTCCAGGCTCTGAGCTGTCAGCCCAGAGCCCGATGCGGGGCTCAAACTCACAACCCGCAAGATCATGACCTGAGCCAAAGTTGGGCACTTAACCAACTGAGCCACCCAGGCGCCCCAACATTATAAGGCATTCTGATAAAGAGTTACTACCTAGTGTTTTGCAACACTATGCAGGAAAGGGCTTCACTAAGAGTAACCACTCAACAAGTAGGTATTAAGTGCCTACTCTGTGGCAGACAGAGTTCTAAAGGCTTGAGGACGCAGCAGGGAACAACACAGACAAAAATCCGTGCTCTGCTGGAGCTTTCTGGGAGAAGGAGATGATAACCATGTAGCTGTAAATACAGCTATATTATATTTTAGGTAGCGAAAGCACTAGGAAGAAGAATGTGGCAGTAAAGAAAGAAGTAGGTTGGGACATTTGCAACTTGATGTGTGCAGGGAATGTCTTCCTGAGGTGACATCTGAGTGAAAGGAGACATGTAAGCTGTGAGGGGAGATAACAGGGAGGGGGTGTGGTGGAGGGAGGAAGTCCTTGAGGCCCTTTGAGCCTTTGGAGAGACTGGCCTTTATCCTGAGGGTTTTGAGCAGAGAGCTGGGATGCCCCGGTTGCTGCGTTGAGAAGAGTCATAAAGATTGGAGGTAAGAGGTGTCAGGACCTTACTGCAGTCCAGGGGAGTCCTGATCATGGCTTGCATGATATTTTAGACAAATTATATTTATATTTTAGACAAGGCTTGAAAGGAGAACCAAGAGTGTTTGCCAACAGATTGGATATAGGCCAAGACAAAGAGAATAGTCGAAGATGGTTCCAGTTTTGCTCTACGCCAGGCTCTAGACGGCCAGAACTCAGGGGGAGCTGGTTTGGGGAAAGAGGGGGAAATCAAAAGCTCAGTTTTGGATATTTTACATGTGAGCTGCCTGTCAGACATCCAGGTGGGAGTGTCCAGTTGGCTCTTGGATCCATAGGTCTGGAATTCCAAGTAAGAGAGGTCTAGACTGGAGAGAAGAATGGTGGGAGGTGGTGACCAGAGCGTAGGATGTTTACATGTGGATTCTGGAGGGCCACAGCTAATGGTGATGACCAGGTCTAGGCTAAAACCACAGGAGTGAGTGTCTGAAGGGCGAAGGGGTCCAAGGTCATTGGGCAGAAAGCCGAAGAACTGAGTGGTGCTCGAGGGATCCTCTCCTTGGACATTGATGCTGCCAAGTGCTGTGACAGGAATGGTGTTGAGGACAAGGACAGAGAGCCGAGGACCAAGAGATCCACTGGAATTGCAACAGGGAAGAGCAGCCAATGGCATTCTCTGGTGACAGTGGATTTAAAGCTGGAGAATGGGGGAATGGAGGAGGGATGGAGAATGGTTGGCAAGTGTTGGTGAGACCCAAGGAGCCACCTCCAAGCCCAGTGGTTCAAGGGGTGTGAGAGACACCTTCAGAGGAAGCAGCCTCCTGAGGGAAAAGCCCAGTTTCAGTTAGAGCAACAAAGCGAAAAGAATATCCTGGGAAGAGACTGGAGATACAAGAGATTTTGCTGGCGACTATCCAAAGGGCGCAGTGCGCGAAGTTCAAGAGGAGGAGTGGGCAGGGAGCCCAAGAAAGGTCTGTGTGGAGCCTTTTGTGTATGACGGTCCAGGGGAAGGGGGAGACCGGGCTTTGCATAGTGACCGATGTGAACTAGAATGAAGGGCGTGAGGACGTTCGTCCCGACTGTCCCAGGCAGACATGATGGGTGAGGCTGAGAGAGAGCACCTGCGTCCCCCTGACTCCAGCCAGGACAGAGGTGACCCCACCGAGAGCGTTCCACCCGTGACAGCAGAGGGCTGACGTTGCTTCTGAGTTTGCAATTCCCACCCGAGCCCTGCCAGGGTGGCCTGAAGCCTGGCCCTTCCCTCCATCACGTGGGGCTCTACCAGTGATTGTGGCCTTTTTTGTGTGCCATCTTTCACATCATCACACCTGAGTGATGGCACGTTATAATAGTCTTCACGTTCAACCTTCTCAGCACCGTCTTTGACTGGTTTAAGGTCTGTTTAGGGCCTTCATCAGTTTTCCGTTGGGATTCAAATTAGTGTTCCCTTTTGAAATGCCTGTCCTGTCATCACACCTGAAGATATTTTCCCGTTCCTCAGCTGGTGCTCATCCAGGCTTTCTAGCTGTCAAACCTTCGCTCTTCAAAGGCTTTGGGTGTGATTCTTCCACCATCGCTGGCAATGATTTAACGAAATCATGAATGAAACTTAATGAAATCGTGTATCTTTCGCAAGATGTGAATTTTCATTTTGCAATTGATTTGTGTACTGCAAATATACTGACTAGGAAAAAACATTTTGCCCAGGCCCAGCGGAGCACTTCGGTACGTGCAGTGAACTTATTCCTGTCCCAAGGTTGTGTGCTTCCCAGCTCCTTCAGAGTGCCTGGGGACAGGGGTTTTGAAAATAAATATTCAGGTAATCAGAACCCTCTGCCACCCTGCAACGACCCTTTTAACTTAGTAAATGTGATGATCCCACCTACAGTCATAGTTTGCATGAAAGAATTTGCCTTTAAAGTCCACCATCGTAATAAGTGACCCTCCTGATCTATGTCAATAGACATTTATTCTGATATTTTAATATGTCGATTTGCAGGGCTGATGAGTAAGGCTACGCAAACGACACAGTCTCCTTCCGCTCTTCCTCCCTAGAGGCTCGGGAGATGGTTGAGGAGGTTAGTGGCCCACATGTGTGGTACAGAGAGATCAAGTCTCGTTAGCATCTTAGGGTGTTCAGCCAGCATCCCACACAAGCATCCCAGGGGTACCCGTGGGATTGTTGCTGAGACCTGCCATAACTTCTTCTGTTTTCAGGGTTGGCTTTGCCAACACCACTGCCAAAGGAAATGTTTTGGAAGCGTTCCTGAGAATTATTTCCTGTGGCATCTCGCTTTCTTGTTGCCACTCTCATGACCCTCCTTGAAGCAAATGATGATTGGGAGTCTCATTTCAAATTATCCTTGCCTCCCTTCCTGATTTACACCTAAGATGTATTTTTTATCCTTTCCTCATAGACTCAAAGTTCTACACAGTGTCATTTCTTAAGATGTTAACTACTTTTATTTACCATAAACTGATAGTATTTGCTTTCTATGAATGCTCCTAGAAACATTATAGATTTCATTAGCTGGGTGTCCAAAAGATTTAGTTTTAAGTACCACAGAAGTTTGGATGCCACTTCCTTTTTTTTTTTTTTATTCTTTCATTATCATGTCAAACTAAACCTGTTTATAAACTCCACATGGACCTTTTGTGTAATGGTTATGAGCAGGTTTTAATGAAATTTGAGAGTGTCTCTAGAGATCACAGATACAGGGGCCTTTAACATTGCACCGTTGCTTAGCAACCTGGAAGTCATTACATTTCCAGGCTCTGTAATAACATGATATACTTTTCTTTGCCAGTCCCTGATGAAAATGTAAGGGAAATAATCCCTTTCTAAAGGTTGCGCTCTGTGAGTGGGCAGCAAAACAGAATTTTTTTTTTTTCTCTTCTCCTGATCCGGGTAGGTTTTAATTCAGTGCACAAGTATTGTTTTCTGAATGTTGCATGTGACAGAATGAAATAGATTCTACGATGATATTCTTAAAAGGAAGATCTACTGTTCTGAAATCAGGATTGTAAATTCCATATACATTATTAACATACGTGTGTACCTTCACTGTGTTGAGAAGATCAGCCTCATTAGTTGACTTCCAGTTAATGCAAGGATGTCTGTTTATTACTAGTTAATTTATTCTGTCCAGGGATTTGCAGGTATGAGGCTTTCAGAGTATAGTAAAACCATATGTTTAAGGGGGGAGGTTTGATTTATCGACAGTCTTTGAAAAGATGTTTTGTCATTTTCTAAAGCAGTATTGTTTATATCATTAAAGAATAGACAGTTTGTGTTTGAGGTTCATAGCAGGATTGCGGATGATAACCAAAAAGTAGATACAACTTAAATGTGCATCAACTGATGAGTGGATGAATAAAGTGTGGTATATCCATGCAGTGGCATATTATCGAGTCATGAAAGGGAATGAAGTACTGACACATGGTACAAGGACGACCCTGGAGAGCACTGTGCTAAGTGACGGAAGTCAGACACATAATGCCACATAGCGGATGATCCCGTTTATGTCCCTGGAACGGACAAACCGATAGAGACGGAAGGATTAGTGGTTGACGGGGGCGTGAAGAGAGGGGAATGAGAGTGGCTGCTAACGGATACAGGATTTTAGGGGGTGGTCCAAACACTGATTGGTGATGAAGGTGGTCCAACACTGATTGTGATGATGGTTATACACTTTTGTGAATATACTAAAAACCCCTGAATTGCATGCTCTTAAAGTGATGAATTTTACGTTAAGTGAACTTTTTATAAAAAAGATTTATAGCATCCAAAAACAAACAGAACAATAACAAAAAAAGCAAAATGGGAATATACAGCCATTGTAGAAACTTAGGGAAATACATGATGGCCCTGAGCGGTCGACTCTTGATTTCGGCTCAGGTCATGATCTCATGGTTCTATCAGCACAGATCCTGCTTGGGATTCTCTCTCACCTTCTGTCTCGGCCCCTCCCCTGCTTCCTCCCTCTCTCTCTCTCTCTCTCTCTCTTTCTGTCTCTCAAAATAAATAAACTTAAAAACAAACAAACAAGGGGCACCTGGGTGGCTCAGTTGCTTAAGCACCCAACTTCGGCTCAAGTCATGGTCTCGCAGTTTGTGGGTTCGAGCCCCGTGTTGGGCTCTGTGCTGACAGCTCAGAACCTGGAGCCTGCTTTGGATTCTGTGTCTCCCCCTCTCTCTGCTCCTCCCCTGCTCACACTCTGTGTCTCTCTCTCCCTCTCTCTCAAAAATAAATAAACATTAAAAATTAAAAAAAAAACCCAAAAGAAAATAGCATCATCCTTTATTAAACTTATAACCCATATAATTATCATGGTTAATGTTTTATTTCATTCTGGACACACAGGACCTACATGTATGCATATGCACACAAACACACAGACATGTATTGACATTCTTAAGTGATTTGAGATTTTAAATCATGGTAAAGAAAAATTCATGTGTTTACCTTGATTGCCTCCACAAATTCCATTAAAATGGTGGATATAAGTATAAAAACAAGTAAAATTAAAAATAATAAAATGTTTTAAATAAATAAGCAAAAGTGCCCAATCTCATGAAAACCAGGAAAAGTATCAGTAATAGATGCCTAATTTGAGAAATTTCTAGAAGACACCACTTAGTTCAACAGAAAGGATATTCAGAATTTAAGAGACCTCAGGCCACTGCAGGCAAAAAAGCAGGTTTACTGAGAAGCTCTGGAAGAATCCCAAGCTCAGGGGCAGCAGGAGATTAGAGGGCGGACAGAGCCTAGGCCCTGGCCCATCCTTGCACCTGCTTAGCACGGAACTTCCCCAAGGTGCCCTGTGGTGGGCACAAGGGTAACTGAATTCTGGGCTGGGCTGCCCTGGCCCCCCAGAGCCACTGCCCTCCATCAAAGTGGATGTTCAACCTCTGACCCTGTTCCTCCTTTGAATTTAAGTCTACTCATTTCTCCTTCATTTCTCCCAGGGCAAGGCTGCCCACTGCTGTCAGGAAAGTGAGATCTTACACATTCTGAGGTGGCTTATCGGGCTACCAGTACTCACTCATATAGATCTCCATTTATGAATATGAACAGACAAGGAAGAATCACCAGACATTTGAGGAAAGTCTATAGCCAAAGAACGGGTGAACCAGAAAAGCCAGTGGTTCCAGAAGAAAACTGCTAAGGAATAAGACTCTTTAAAAAATTCTAATTAGTATCCTCCTAAAGCTTTGAAAGATTATTGCATCCATAAAACAAAACATGACTTTCGAATTTTAAAACCCAGTAGAGAGGTTGAGTAACAGAATAAACTCTGACAAAAGCCAACTGAATTATTTATAAAACCAACTTAAAGAGTTCTTTCTGAACACAGAGTGAGAGAAATGTTAAGGATTGTGGCAGATGGATCCAGAAATCCAGCAGCCTTTCAGGGGAACGGTACATTAGCACCACAGATCTGGCGATCCCCCCAAATCAGTTACCCTCTTGGCATAGGGAAAAGCGGCCAAACACTCGACCGTGGTACATGGTCATTTCCCCCACATCTTCCACAGGAGAGCAATTTACTTACAGGGTATATGCATATGTGTGTATGTGTACTTACTGTATATTTGTTTGCGAATTGTGCTCCTGTGGAGGTATATATACACACAATAAGTATGTGTGTGTATATATATATATGTGTGTATGTAGGTAAGGCATATTTTCTAAAGATAGGTGTTTTGGGCATTTCATTTATCTATTGGACTAGATGCGTATTGTTTTGTACTGTTTAAAACATAGGATGTATAAGATTATTCCAGGACGTACATACTTTCTAGGGAATTATACAGTTACAAAACTATAATATACAAATAAAAGGCCATCCCCCCCCCTTTCCTTTGTATTTAATCTAAATAGTTACTCCTCTTTGTTTGCTGAGCTAATGGGAACTGCCAGCAACTTCATTAGCCCCAGGTTCCTTGTGTTTCCATTGAAGTAAGTCTTAATAGGGTTTCAAGAATGGAATGAGGGGGCCCCTGGGTGGCTCAGTCCATTGAGCATTTGACTCTTGATTTCAGCTCAGGTCATGATCTCACAGTCGTGAGATTGAGCCCCATGTCTGGCTCCACACTGGAGGTTAACATTCTCTCTCCCTCTGCCCCTCCCCCACTCATGGGTGTGCTCTCTTGAGAGAGCGAGGGGGGCGGGGGGGATGGGAGAAAAGAATTGAACTCGTATTGAAGCCAAGGATCCATTTGATTGGGATTCCTTTTCTGGTCCCAAGGGCTCTCTATGTGGCATTTGATTGGGATTCCTTTTCCGGTCCCAAGGGCTCTCTCGTGGGTTGCCTTTAGCACCCAAATGCCGCTTGCTGTTTGCTTTGAGAGCATGTCTGGCCTTTGCAATGGTGCCACTGTGAGACTGTCCTCTTTTCTAGATGAGCAGATCTAACCTGGGCAGCCCTCCATAACCATTCTCTTATCATTATCGTCAACATCCCCATCGTCATTTTTATTCCTATATTATGTCAATTTCTAGGCTTCAAACTACTTAGTTGTCTTCTTTCCCAAGTACGTGTTATGTTTTGCTCACATAATTGTAAAAGCATCAGGACGGCAAGACGGTCAGGCTCTTTGAGAGGTTTTTGAATTTGCTTCATCGAACTTTCATGGGCTCAGAGCTCAAGGTCGTGAGGGCCGGTGCCGTGTATTGTCAAATTTATTCCTTTCTTCTCTCTCTTAAATGAGGCAAGTGTTACTGTTTACTGTGACATGAAGAGGCACTCGCCCATGACACACCCCGGTAAGGACAGCTAGATTTCTAGACCAGATGTTGAGATTATCCAGCAAAAAGCACTTCTGGTTCTGAATCCCGAGTGTAGTGAAACATGCTGAAATAGCGTTTTTTCACCCAGGGCAGGTTTGATGGTGTCCTGAGCTAACAGGACTTCCAGCCCCTTGCCACTCAAACTGTGGTCCCAGACCCGCAGCAGCTTTAGGACGCGGTGGTGCATGTGAAATGCAGAGTCCCAGGTCCCACCCTGTGCCTGCTGAATCAGAACCTGCGTATCAGCATGGTCCCCCGGGTGGTTCGTGTGCACACTCTTTGAATAAACTCCTTAAAAAAGAAAACAGTAAAGAAAAACACTACTCGAGAGAGGCTGCGCCTGAAAATCCAGAGTGGGTGGTTACTGACGCCGCACAAAAGATGTGGGTCTGCGAGGTTCCCTTTTCAGAATCCAGTCTCTCTCGAGCGAGTTCCATACACTTGCAGCTGTGTTTTCAAGGAAGACGCCTGGGACCCTAATTTGTGTCTGTCCATTTATTTCTGCTAACACCTACTTTTGGTAAGCTTTTTATTTCTTATTTTTCATTTTTCTTACATTTGAACATGATCATAACATTCAAAGTTGACATAACTGTTTATGGATTCTGTTTCTAAAAGCTAGTTTAATGAGTAAAGAATTCACAAGGGGAGAAATTTTGAACAGCACTAGAAGAGAAATACCAGGGAGAGAATATTGATTAAGTAAACCCGTGAAACGGGCTACCAGAAAGCACCAGAGTTTTCTTATCCGCTGAAATGATAAAATCCACCTACTAATGCATTAATAATGCAGTAACATGGACAAAGGGCCCAGCTCAGGGTCCGGTGGAGGGCAAGAAGCCAACATTGTTGCCGATCGATCAGTTCGGGGGCAGAGGCCAGGCAGTGGAGATGGGGAGAGGAGTATTGAGGGAGCCCTTTTAGTTGTCACTAGTGACTGGATTGGGAGAAGACACTTGGACATAGATAGGCAGGTTCAGTCCTCACCGTCCCTTACCTGCTGTGTGTCCTTGGACAAGTTATTTAATGTCTCAAATCTGAGTACATACCTGGTGGAGCCCTTCTGTAAGGATTACAGGAGATTAGTTATGCAAAGGGCTTTATCATAGGGCAGGACATGGTCTATCATGGCACAGACAAAGCCATCAATGAGAGACATACATGCGGGCGCACGGGAAACGGCGAGCATCTTCACAAATACCCAGGACCCGCTATCTGTCCCTGCCAGGCTGTAGACTTTCATCCTGCTGATTTTCTCAGTTAACGTTGCTGCTGCTGTTTGAGAACACACATCCTTCCTGTCTGTGATGCACACCTTCTGCTGAGGGCGTCAGTGACGGCCGAACTGGAACGCACACTGCATAATGCATATAGTTTTACTGCTCGCTTCTGCAAGGACCCAGAGCTCTGAAGTCAGTTTTATTGCAGTCACAGTCAGATGTGGCAAAGCAACCCCGGGCCAGCAGCAGTCTCACGGCACAGACAACGCCTCTGTTGTCTGTTTCCCCCAACCAGGGATTGGCCTCGCCGTGTCTCGCTCAGGGGCGCCCGGAGCCGTCAACAGAGCTGCTCATGACTTATGCATGAAGCCAGGTGATCCCAGCTGGCCTCCTTCAAGGTCTTGACCCTCCCTTGGCCCTTCTCTGCTGCCAACACAGAATCCTTAGCCCCTGGGGAACCAGAGGCCTGTTGCCAATTACTGTGGGCATCTCCGCGTGCCTCCCCAAGAGCTCCTTGCTCCTTGTTAGGCTTAATTGCATGGCCACCGAGAGCTGGAGCCTGTAGTCTGAGCCTCATCAGTGGCCCCGGGGCATCGTGAGGATGGGCAGCATGGTTCAGAGAGTCCGCAGTGTGGTGGTGCACAGGCTTACTGCCTCCTCAACCACTCCGAAGGCAGGAGGGTGGCCAGACGGCACGTCAGGGCCACGGCTGGAGCATATGCTACCACACAAAAACTTCCCAGGAACAGTGCATGCGGGGTGGGGTGCCTGGATCTCCTGAGCTTCTGAGCCATCGTGAACCTGGAATGTTCTCTGCCGCTAAGTGCAGAGAATTCCAGTCACTGTCGCCAGCTGTTCATCAGATGACAGCCGATCAGAGGTGACTCTAATGACTGGGAAGCAGTTTTCCTCAAAGTTGCAATTGTGACCAGTCTCTTAATGATGATATAAATGCCAACATGTGTCGAAGAGTGCTTTCTCTGGACTGGCCACCAAGGTGAGTCATTGCCCTGGACAATATTAGAGCAGCCCTACGGGGGCAGATATTAATGTCCCCATTTTTCCCAGTTGAGGACACTGAGGCATGCATGGGGGGCCAGGTGAGTAAGTGGTAAAGCTGAGATTTGAACACACGTATTTCACCTTAACCATCGTCAACCGTCGTCATCGTGAATAGCATATGTCGTATCCTATTTACCCCAATTAAGGAGGAAATCGTGCACCTAAAATGGCTAAGACGGTACATTTTTTATGTATTTTGTCCCAATTTTTTTAAAAGACTGGGAAAAAGGAAGAATCGGCAAAATCTTCCAGGGCCTACTTTTACAAATGTGTTGCACATTTGAATGTTCCTAACTGATCTGTGCTTTCAGTAGCCCAAATGTGTGAATCTCTAATTCAATTATAAAGTCTATCTTTTCCCTTCAAGTTGTCTTTTCTCAACAACAACAACAACAACAAAAATCCGGAAATAATTTGGTGTCGTCATACCTAGGCACTTTCTGTATACACGTGGGCAGTACTGTTAGGGTTTGCACTTCTCATGTTGGTCAATCCACACGTCTGTGCCAGTTTTCACGTCACGCCCGAAATGGGTTTGCTAGCCCCAGCCATCTTTCTTAACCCTCTGCTGTGTGATACGGCTGAGAAGTGGCTTATCCTGGTTAATGGAGGCATCTAATTAAAGGTGTCCCAGGAAACTAGACTGCTGTAAGACCTGCTTATCAGCAGAACTCTTCTAAACACAAATTAGTCTTGGCTTGACTGTTACGAGCTCCTTTCTGAATATTCAGTGACCCGTGCGATATCATGAATGCAGACCACCAAGCATAGGCTTCTTCGATTATTTCGTTGTTGTTGCCTTACAAGTGTTCCTGAAGTCCTTACTTCACCATGACGTAAATCCACAAAACAGCCACCTTCCTAAGAAACAACACCAAGGTGTTAGAATCTATCTTTACATTTATTTATTTTTTGAGAGACATAGAGAGACAGAGCACAAGTTGGGGAGGGGCGGAGAGAGAAGGAGACACAGGATCCAAAGCAGGCTCCAGGCTCCGAACTGTCAGCACAGGGCCTGACGCGGGGCTCGAACTCACAAACCTGATCATGACCTGAGCCGAAGTTGGACACTTAACCGACTGAGCCACCCAGGCGCCCCTAGAATCTGTCTTTAAAGATTTTACGGCAGAAACTTGCACTTAACGCACATCCATTATACCAAAATTTGAGTAAGGGTGTGCATTTTATTAGCATGATTAACATTACACGTTCCCAGAAATGTGCAGCGAACAAAATAATACACACTCGTGTAACCACACCCAATAAGGTGCTGCTTTGAAAAAGTGTCCTAGTGAGTCACGCTAGGTTATAAAAACTTACATAAATGTTGTGTTATAAAATAATGCCCAAATAATGATGCATTTTCAACAGTAGAGCTTTCGAGCTTATAAGCGGTTTTATGGAGGATGTGCAGCCTATTCTGGTGGATTCAGTCTTTTACCTCCGCAGGGAATGGCCCGTGTCAGTCCTGACCCCGGAAAGAGAGAAGTTTGTGTTAGAGAGCACTTGGCAAACAGCAAGATACGACATGAACGCTTCTGTCATTTTGCATATTTTTCCTGAATTTTATCTCATCGAATCAGTTGTCTCTCAAACAAGTCTAAGTTCCCTGTTTTCTGTTTAAAATCTTTTAAAAGGCATCCAAACCCATCACTTTCCCCCGTCTTCTCTCTCAGCTCATGACTTTCCTTCATATTCCTCTAAGGAAATAGGGGCCGTCAGGATTTAACTGCCTCGAGCTCCTGCCCCAACATGGCCACCTCCCTGTGTCTGTGCCACTCACCTCCTGCCCTCTGCTTCCTTGGGGGGCCAGGCCCTCTGCTTCTGCCCCAGACCCATGTCTTCCCTCTTGCTTGAGGATGTTGCTCTGACATTTCTCCTTTCTCTCCCCTACATCGTCATGGTCCCCTTAGCTGGGTCCTTCCTTTCAGAGCACAGCATGCTGTGACATCACCCACCTTTACAAAGGAGAAAACAACTTCTCTTGACCTGCATTCCTGCCTAGCTGCCCCATTCCTCTGTTCTCTCTCCCAACAAAACCCCTTGGGACCCAGCTGGTGAGGCTTTCACTCCCATCAGGTGTCCTTTTGAAGCACCTGGTGACCCGTCCGTCCCTAGCCTGCCTTTCATCTGACCTCACCAAGTGGCACAGCGGCGGCTCTCACCTCTGCGACACTCTCTCCTCCCTGGACTCCCAGGACACCACATTGTCCTGTTCCACCTACATATGCTCCTCAGGGTGCCTCTCCTGGCACCTCCGTATCTGCTCCTTCAAGCCCCTGAACTGTAGTCTGATGGCATCCGGCCTGCTCCATACCAGCACTTGGCTGACCATCCTTCCTCAGACTTCCCGGTCCCCACCCTGCCTCACAGTCTGTTCTCAACATGGCAGCCAGGGTAATCCCTTCAGACCCGAAGTGAGATCATAGCTGTCCTTCTCAGAGCAAACTCCACAAGGCTGTAGCAAGGGGGCCTCCACCCCAGCCCATCTCGTCATCTGTCCTACTGCTTTTCTTCTCGCTTACGTCAGTCCAGACACACGTCCCACTCCTCAGACTTTCCGGGCATGTTTGGACCTCAAATCCTGTGTCTGTGCTGTACCCTCTTTCTAGGAGATTCCTCCCCACGCCCACAAAGCTCCACCCCCTTCTTTCAGGTCTTTACTCAAGTGTGACTAGGACAGAGAGGCCTTCCTTGCGAGCCTCCCTGAACGAGGCTCCCTTTCCCTGCCTCTGCCTACTGACCGGCTTCCTTTCTCTTCATTACACTCCTCGTTGTGGTGTTTTGCCTGTTGACTTATTTTCTATCATATCTCTTCCTCACTAGGATACAAACACTTGTGAGGACAAGGAATTTGTCCGCTTTTAGCATCATTTCTGTCTCCATAGCACCTGGACTTGTACTGGGCATATATGATTTGTTTAAATACATGAATGGTTTGGGGGCCTGCTCCCCACTGGATGGACTGAAGTCCTGAGCTGTCCTGTAGAGCCCACTCCTGCAGGGTGTGTTTGCCCACAAGTGCTCTGTGGCTAGAGAACATGCAAGATGCTCTGTGCATAATGGTGAACAGAGCATCGGCTCTGGAGCCAGAATAGCTGGGATTAAAACCCGGCTCTCCTTACCAGAACTGTGACCTTAGGTTGCTCAACCTGTCTGTGCCCCAGGGCCCTCCTCTGTAAAATGGAATTCTAATAGTTCTCTCCTAGTATAGGGTTATCGGGAGGATCAGACGAGTTACTTCTGCAAAAGCGAACGGTGCCCAACCCGTGGCAGGTACTGTCTTTGCGTTAGTGCCGTTGTTTTTGTTTATCTTTGGATCTGCCGTGACACCTGCCACAGTAGTCTGAATCAAGTGTCATTCATCAAACCCTTGTCTCCTGTTGGGGAGACAGCCGAAGGGAGAGTAGGTGAAGTGTTGGCTGGCCAGGCAGCAGATCTATTGCCGATTTGTGTCTGCCTACAGGAGACGTGCTGAGCCCTACTTTGTGCCAGGCTCGGTGCCGGGCCTTGGGCAGAGTGACGAGCAAACACAGGCCAGTCTCTAGTCTCAGGAGCTCTCTGCCCCGCTTGTGTAGCTATGGGATCTTACTGTCCCACCCAGAGGAGCTGGCAGTGAGGGAAGTGGACTAAATGCAGTCAGTAATTTCATCTCACTGGCTCCCACGCCCCCGGGCTGCTATGGCCTTCCTGCCAGCTCAGTGCTCCAGCACTCGGGGGGCAGGATGTGCCCCCCACAGCACCGACACATTCTCGGAGATGGCTGCAAGCTGCTGCTTTTTCCTTCCAAGATCGCGTTCACGGGGAGGAGGCTTTCCATTTCAGGTGTAAGTCTAAGTTTCTGCTCTACACTGAGAAACCTTGGCCAATAAACGAGAAATTTCACCATCTGCTCTGTAGGTTCCTAGGCAGATCAGAGGTTTTCCCAAAGGTCCTCACATATTTCAGGCTTTGGGGGTCACCATTTCCTCTAACCTCCAAATAAAGGAATCTCTATTCCCTAGGGCCTGGCACCCCGTCCCCATGGTTGCAGAGAATGCCTGAGAAGTAGGAGGGGCTTAGATTCTGTTGGTCCCTTGCACCTCAGATCCCTGCTCGCGGCTCACGATCAGACCTTTTGCCGTTCCTGTCTTTTCTCTCCCTGCTTTGCTGAGTCTTCGCAGCACATCCCTCAGCATTGCGCCTCCCCAAGGATGGGGAGGGGGCATTTTCCACCTGCTGCCTGAACTGTTAGGCCTCATTCTACCTTGCACCCCACTTCCCAGCTGCCCCCTTCTCTTAGCTCCTGCTCCCCCGGCCGTGGCTCCTACCCAGGACTTAACCCTGCCGCTCGAACCCGCTCCCCAGGCCCCTGGCTCCCATGGGCTTTGCCTGCTTTCACCTTACCTTCCACCCCGATCCTGTCTTCCTTGTGGACCACCTAGACCCGAGGAGTGTTTTCCCCGCCCGCCCCCCCTTAGCTAGCGAAATTAAATCCTTATTTTTATTTTCTGATTGTACAGGTAACATATGACATTTAGTCATAGCAATTCAAGCGTTACAGAAATGATTGAGAAAATGAGCAATCCCAGAGAAAGGGAATCCTACGACATACACTGTCCCACAGCTGCCCTTTCGCACAGGCTTGAATGGCAGGGAGTTTTGAGTCTGGTTAGTCTACAATCAATAAATAGTGGGGTTTTAAAGGGTATGGTTTCTGATGTTATGATTTAGAATACCACCATATCCTCAGACCTCTGTGAATGATCATATCAGAAAAGAATGGTCAGAATCACTGAAAATTCAGAGAAAAAAAGAACAAGCAAGAGACGGGACACTAGATAATACACATCTGATGATAGCAAATCAAATGTGTTCCTGCCAGGCAGCTTCAGGCCTCGTCTGTGTGTCTGACACATCCCAGTGACTGTCACATCTCAATCTCCTATTCATAGGACCTGATATTCTTTGAGCGATGCTTTTTCCTTTATGGAAAAACATGGAAAGTCACAGTAGAGCCAATGAGCAGTTGGGCACGTAGAACACGGGGGGATGGGGCCCCTCCATCGTGGCCTTCGAATATGAACAGACATTCAGTGATGAGGGCCATGACCTATTTTTTATTTCACCAAGGTAAGAATGATAAACAATTGAAATTACCTGTGAAGGAAAATTACTTGATTGCCAAGTGAAATATCCAAGTGTTGATCTAAAAGTGGCTGTGGGATATCCTTGGGGCTAGCAATCTGGTTTGCATAGAGTATCCGTCCCTAAGTCTTCTGTTTTGAATTTGATGACATTTTTAAGCTCGCTGTTTCATTTTAGCATACCCAGTAATGAAATAAACAAAGTGTGAATATGAGGCAGTGCTAGTTAAACATTTATACCAGCCCTACCATGTCATTTCTTGAAACTATTAAAGTGTAATGTTTTTATATGAAATCATTATAAATTTATAACAAGTCTAATCTGTGGTGACGCGCTGTTCCATGGACTGTGAATTATTGTTCTAAATTTCAGATGGCAGATGCTTTCTCTGAGCGATGGTGCCGGGATGATTAGCTTCTCTGATGCAGCATAAGACTATGTCTTCCATTTACATAAAACACAAGTGCTGATTATACAGTTTGACTTGAGACCTCCGACAATATTTTTCCCAAACAACAATCTTGACAATCAGCTCTCTTACAATAAGGAAGTGCTGATTGATTATGAATACTGCCCTGAAGACTTTCTACCCCCAAATCTCCATTAGAATTGTATCCATGGAGACGACGACGCTAAAACACATCACTGAGTCCAGGATGGGTGCAGTAATGAGCTGTAAGCAGAAGTTAGGTTCTGCAGAGCTTTTGCTGAGCCCAAGGGCATTGGCTTTAGAGGTTGGGATTCAACCTATAGCATTGAATCCCTCCTCCCAGGGTGAGTCTTAGATGTGGGTAGACCAAAAGCCACCATTTCTCAGGGTGATTGTAGAGTACTAGGAATGCCTTTCCACCTCAGAGTATCTCTGTCCTCGCTGAAAGTCATCATCGGTTTCTAAAATTCCACCACTGGCGATCTCTCTTTGGGGGAACAAGCTCTCGTTAATAGGAAGGCGCTCTTGGAAAGGTGAGGTTTTTGCCCTGAGCACAGTTGGTTGGAAAATAAGAGTTTTCTAGCTGCTTTTCAACGTGGTAGAAAGCTGAGAGCGATTCCTTCAAGAATGCAGAACACACTAGGAACACCTCAGTGTCTTGATACATGTAGTGGGGGAAGGGAAAGACAGTGACCCCGATCACTGGGGAAGGGGGATCCACAAGGTAAAAGGGGGGTCAGCAGGCCATTCTGGATTTCCGCGGTAAAATAGAGGGCAAGTGTTTACCTGGAGAAGACTGCACAGTAGTTCTTGTCGACAATTACATGTGCCTGTAATGAAAGTGTATTTGGAAAAGAACTCATACTTTAGTGAACACAGTTGCTTTGGTGGGCTGGCAGATATACCTCAGAGCAGGGCCCTCATTTCCTGAGCTTCTAAGACCCTTGTATAAGCTGGCCTCTGTCAAACTTTTGCCTGGTTCCTAACTTAAAAGCAGAAAGTACAATAAAGAATACTTACTGTATTGTATCTTGACCTCAGAGAGCTCCCAATCCTAATGTGCAAGAGGCATGTTTTCACACAGTGTTTGTAATTAGAAGGTGAAATCAGAAACTTCCACAGAAATGAAAACTACCTGTAAATGTGGTCTATGGATGAGATAGCTGAAACTGAGAGTTGAAAACCATTCTCCATGGAAATCTCTGAACAAGCTAAAGAAGCTTGATTCATAATGGATGCAATTTATGAAAATGGTGGCCAGTAATGCTCAGGAAATGAGAAGCCCCTGCCAAGTCACTCAAGCCTTTTAGTGAAAGGAGAGGAGTCCTCATGGTCGCATAAGGCCCTCCCTATGAAATCACAATTCCAGCGCGGCCTCTGCTCAGCCACCATGGACTAATGGGAGAAGGAGGGACCACGAGCATGGTGCCCACACTGGACTGCATATCCCAGCATCCCTTACAGTCAGGTTCTAGCCAGGTGCAGGGACACATGTATGTGAGCTTCTGGGTTGAGGTTCCTCAGGCAGAAGTACCTTTTCCACTCTCTCCTTGCCCATCTGCCAGCTGGACAGTGGAGCCACAAGATAGAAGGAGCATGTGTGTCTAAGGCAGCAGGTAATAGGGCCCCTTTGAAGCTTGTGCTGAACTGTCAAAGGAGACAAAGGTAAACTTCTAGGCCCCTGAGATTTCGGTGGAGGGAGTGGTGGGGGACTGTTATTTCATCTAGCATCCTTTTAACTAATGTAGTAGGTTAACCTATGGAAGGAAGGAAGTTGGAAAGTTGTGACACAGCCTCTCCTTGTTTTGCTTTCGTTATTATTGACTTCACGTCTGTCCAGTCTACACCAAATTGTTCATCCAATACATCAGTACAAATGTGTGCCTATTTCCCCAGCCCTTTGAGTGAACATTATCTGCTCTGTACTCAATGAGGTAGGTCATTGCTTAGTGGAACAAGCCCAGCTTGTCCTAATCAGTGGGAACTTGATGTCCAGAGAGGGCTCTAAGATAGGAAGACCCAGGAGCAATGAACACCAAGCTTAGAATTTCACAGAGTAAGCAGGAGGCAGTATCCCCGGGAGAGGTCAAAGTCAAGTTGTTTCTTTGATTCCTAAGCCCAAAGAGGAAGGTTGCCATATACTGCTGGCATTGAAAACAAGTCCAGCAGAGTTAAAAGCCTGAGAAAGCAGGGCAGGAGGCAGATTCCTAGTTCCATGAGCACCATTCTGACACCCAGTGGGTGGAAGATGCTATTGATCTATTGTTCTCGAGATTTGAAAATGCATATGCCCTACTTTCTTGTGAGTTGCCCTTGTCTGACCTCAAAGACTCACGCATTTCCCTGTTAACTAGTACCTTAGGTTAGGTCCCTTGAGTCATCTGCCTTCCTCCATGCCTCCGTGCTTCCTGTTTGGGTTTTGGGCTCTGCAGAGATGTGGCTGGGAGCCTAGTCTACAGGAGGAGGTTAAACCAAGAGTTGCTAAGCTCTTCTGCCGGGGAAGGGGAAGTTACTAGGGTGTTAACTATTTTGGACTTCTTCTTGGTGGTTAGAGGGTCCTGACCCTGGGACGAGGGCATGGGGAGAATGAGCTTATACTTGAAACACAGGGGCCCCGGAAATATGGAGGTGGCAGGGAAAGCAGTGGTTAAAAGGGACCCCAGCAGCGGGACTGGCGAAGCCCTCTAGAGGAACACCAAAACTTGACATAGAGTTTTAAATCTTCTTTTTTAAATGGCAGAGCCCTTCTGAAACAGTCTAAACCCTTCCAAATACGGCCGAGTCAGTGGTGCCTTGAAGGTAAAGGAAGGGGGAGCAGTGTGGGGTGTGACCCTCACCATCCCTCGGTGGCTACAATGATAATTAGAGCATGTATGGGGAAGGAGTCACTGGTCCTCACATCTAGGTGGTAACCAGGAGCCTTGCAGAGACGCCTGCAGCCAAGTAAAGAATGTAGGACCACAGCCAGATAGCATAACAGTCCAGAGACAACCCCCTTCTTCAAAGACACTGGAGCAGTGTTTGTCGATCTTTATTATTATTATTATCATTATCATGATTATGCATCCAAGGGAACCTTTTAAGATCTGTTTTTCTAATTACCTCTCCCTATAAAATTTTAACACCACAGACTTTATCTGGTGGTCCTTGGGAGAGCCACAAGTCACTGTAACATCCAAGAGTTAGTCCCGCCCCCACCTCTTTGGGATCAGTATCACCCTGTTGAGAATGCACATCCGAGAAGGTGACCCGGAAAGGCGAGAAGGTCAGGTCCTTTACACCGTGGATGGGAATGACCCAAGCAGTCACTTGGGTGACTGATACTGGACACAACGCACTGAAAGGAGTGCCTGTCCCGTGGGGAGACTGAGCTGGTGGTAGGGAAGATGGCTGTATTTGAAAAGGCAGAAACCTGGGTTTGTCTCAGAGGGAAAGCTTTATGTCTAAGCCACCCTTACTCTTGTAACAGTGGCGAGGGGTGAGGAGCTGGGGGCAGGGGCACAGGTGCAGCTTGTAGCTGGAGTAAGAAGAGAAAGAATGGAGCGCTGCCCTGTCAGATACTACGCTAGAACGCCTAGTGCTTCTCATTTCTAACTGTTTCCAAATACATCCTGGAGGCATTGGCACTTACGCCACTTTTCATCAGCTGAAACTGGATGAAGTTCCTGGCGTATTTCCAGAAACTAGGCCATAGCTTTGTCCATCAGATACGTGTTGTTTCAACCCAAGAGCTCCTGGTTTGACTCCCTTTTGTGAAGAAGGAAGGGAATCAGTCTGTACCTCCTCATACCCTGAGACCAGGCCTTCCCCCGGCAATCCTGCGAAAGTATTTCCCACCGGGCTAAGCTGTCTTTTGGGAGAGCCAAGGTCTTGACTCACCAGCTTCTGAAGGCTTTGGTCTAATGGTGACATGGGGTGTAAAGTGCCCACATACCGCCCAGAGTTTGCCGGCTTTCCAGAGGACGACTCGGGCGGCTTGGCCTGTTGGCAGTCCCCAGTGCTCCTGTGTGGGGCGAAATGCATCTGAGAAGAGCCGAAAGGGAGGAGTGGATCATGGAACACTTGCGAAAGTTGTGTTTTGATTTGGGCCACCCGAACGAAGAAGGTCGTTCATGACCGGGTCCTACAGCTCCTGAGAAATCCCGAGCGCCTCTGGCTGAACTTCCGTTCGGAAAGAGAAGGGTGCAGGCAGATGTCTTGCCAGGGTGCTAGAGGAAGAGGCCCCTGTGGCTGAGTGGCCCCGGAAGGCCGAAGCCTCATTAACTTCTCTGCAAGGGGAAATCGGCACACGTCTGGCAACACCAGCCAACGCCTCTGAGGGCTCTTCCCGCCCCGACTTTAGAATGGAAATCTGGATTTCTGCCTTTTTTCTGTGATGACTGAGGCAGCCCCAGCGAGGCGGACCTTGCCAAACACAAGGATACTTCTTGAAAGACTTAGTGAAGAACCATGAATCCGTCACAAAGAAGACAAGACAATTCTGGAGTTAGTTGATGGAAGCTTAGCTTTGGTTATACTGTTAAAAGACCCCCACACCTGCACACCTGGCTGTCAAACACCACTGCCGGAGTTTTAGCTCCTTACTGAAGCTAAATAAGATAGAAAGCCTTTATTTTTTTTTCTTTTTTTTTTATTATATGAAATTTATTGTCAAATTGGTTTCCATACAACACCCAGTGCTCATCCCAAAAGGTGCCCTCCTCAATACCCACCACCCACCCTCTCCTCCCTCCCACCCCCCATCAACCCTCAGTTTGTTCTCAGTTTTCAACAGTCTCTTATGCTTTGGCTCTCTCCCACTCTAACCTCTTTTTTTTTTTTTTCTTTTTCTTTTTTTTTTTTTCTTTTTTCCTCCCCCTCCCCCATGGGTTCCTGTTAAGTTTCTCAGGATCCACATAAGAGTGAAACCATATGGTATCTGTCTTTCTCTGTATGGCTTATTTCACTTAGCATCACACTCTCCAGTTCCATCCACGTTGCCACAAAAGGCCATATTTCATTTTTTCTCATTGCCACGTAGTATTCCATTGTGTATATAAACCACAATTTCTTTATCCATTCATCAATTGATGGACATTTAGGCTCTTTCCATAATTTGGCTATTGTTGAGAGTGCTGCTATGAACATTGGGGTACAAGTGCCCCTATGCATCAGTACTCCTGTATCCCTTGGATAAATTCCTAGCAGTGCTATTGCTGGGTCATAGGGTAGGTCTATTTTTAATTTTCTGAGGAACCTCCACACTGCTTTCCAGAGCGGCTGCACCAATTTGCATTCCCACCAACAGTGCAAGAGGGTTCCCGTTTCTCCACATCCTCTCCAGCATCTATAGTCTCCTGATTTGTTCATTTTGGCCACTCTGACTGGCGTGAGGTGATACCTGAGTGTGGTTTTGATTTGTATTTCCCTGATAAGGAGCGACGCTGAACATCTTTTCATGTGCCTGTTGGCCATCCGGATGTCTTCTTTAGAGAAGTGTCTATTCATGTTTTCTGCCCATTTCTTCACTGGGTTATTTGTTTTTCGGGTGTGGAGTTTGGTGAGCTCTTTATAGATTTTGGATACTAGCCCTTTGTCCGATATGTCATTTGCAAATATCTTTTCCCATTCCGTTGGTTGCCTTTTAGTTTTGTTGGTTGTTTCCTTTGCTGTGCAGAAGCTTTTTATCTTCATAAGGTCCCAGTAATTCACTTTTGCTTTTAATTCCCTTGTCTTTGGGGATGTGTCGAGTAAGAGATTGCTACGGCTGAGGTCAGAGAGGTCTTTTCCTGCTTTCTCCTCTAACGTTTTGATGGTTTCCTGTCTCACATTCAGGTCCTTTATCCATTTTGAGTTTATTTTTGTGAATGGTGTGAGAAAGTGTTCTAGTTTCAACCTTCTGCATGTTGCTGTCCAGTTCTCCCAGCACCATTTGTTAAAGAGGCTGTCTTTTTTCCATTGGATGTTCTTTCCTGCTTTGTCAAAGATGAGTTGGCCATACGTTTGTGGGTCTAGTTCTGGGGTTTCTATTCTATTCCATTGGTCTATGTGTCTGTTTTTGTGCCAATACCATGCTGTCTTGATGATGACAGCTTTGTAGTAGAGGCTAAAGTCTGGGATTGTGATGTCTCCTGCTTTGGTCTTCTTCTTCAAAATTCCTTTGGCTATTCAAGATAGAAAGCCTTTAAATTGAAGTTTGTTCTTTTTTGTAATATAATTTTTATCTTTTTTTATTTTTGTGAGAGAGAGAGAGAGAGAGAGCATACAAGCGAGCTGGGGAGGAGTTGGGGGGGGAGTGGAAGAGAGAGGGAGGGAGTAAAGGAGAGAGAAAGAGAGAGAGAGAGAGAGAGAATGAATATCTTAAGTAGGCTCCAGTCTCGATGTGCCTGATGCAGAGCTCGATCCTAACCCTGGGATTGTGACCTGAGCTGAAATCAAGAGTCGAGGCTCAACCAGCTGAGCCACCCAAGCACCCCTGAAGTTTGTTCTTAAGCGGGATCACTTGTTGGCTTATATGTTCAATAAGCACATAAAAAAAGTGAAAGATACATCATTCTTTGTAAAGATTATTTCCATATTGTGTTTATGTTAAGGAAATAAACCTCCAATGACCTATAATTAGTTATAAGAAAACTTTGTTTCTACTCATGCGTATTTTTCTGGAGAAGGGATCTATAACTTTCATTCCTCAGGCCCATGGCTTGGAACAAAACCCTAGAAAAACAATCAAAAACAAAAGATCAAGAACATGTTGCCTCTCCGAGTGAGAACAGTAAAAAATGATTCCTTCAACTTACACTTTTATTATCTTCTTAGGTTAAATATGGGAATGCTAAATATGATGGATAGTAGGCCTGCATGAAGTGTGGGAAAAGATCTGTGTTTGTGAAGAAATGACTTCCACAAATCATGTTTATCATAATGTAGTGTTAAATTATAAAATGTCTACCAGGTGCCTGGAAATATACCCACAAAATATCAAAGGGATTTATGCCCATATTAATAATGGCAAGACGGACACAATAATCGACATCTCACGTTTCACAAAGGCATGTGTGGCCTTGAGAGTGGTGCCATGGCGATATTTCCTTCACTTTACAGAGGGGAGAAAATGACATAAAAATGATGCTATTGCATTGAAAGTGGGAATGAGGAACCCTGGGCGCCACATTCCATAGTGAGACACCTCCCGAGGAGAAACCTACGTGCCTTATATGTGTGCCCAGAGCTTCATGGGAACATCAGTTTTATGTTTATATTTGATGAATAGGGTGAGGGTGGAAAAGATTCCAGTTTTGCCCTTCTTGAAGCCTGACCTGGCCTTTCCTAGAGTCAGTTCTACAGGAGGGGCAGGACTTGAGAAGCCTCTGCTGCTGCTTATTACTATCAGTAGTAATTGTATTAGCATTGCTACAGTTACTACACCTACCTGTCCCTCTCATCCGTACGCCCATGAAATGCTGGTGTTGCTGAATGGGGCAGTTCCGTGCTGGCCTCTGAGCAGGACTCAGATGCAGGGGCCAGAGGTGGAGGAGTCTGGCTCGGGTCATCCCGCGTGGAATGGACTTGGTGGTGAACTGTCAACAGCGAACCTAGATAATCACGCTTCCTTAGGATAACCCCAGAGATCTGCTGTTGCCGAGCATACATTGTGCAGGAGGTACTTCTTTGGCCCCTGGTCAAATCGCAAGGGTCCGTGGCTGCCTTCTAGGAGGTATGCTACATATGGAGGGAGGGAAGGAGGGGGACTTTGGTCATTACGGGAAGACTCAGCTCTGTAAATGATACGTTGGGTGCAGGGGTGCGTGGATTCAGTAGGGGCTCAGCCTTCCCATCTCATGTGACCATTACTATGGTCTTAGCCCTGGAGACCCTCTGGTCTTCTGGATGTGCTGGACTGCAGCCCTTGACTGGATTTCCACCGCCCAGTCTCTGATGGGACCTGTGTCGGAGAGCGATTCGAGGAAGTATGAACCCTTTGGATCACACCTTCGTGAGGTTTTCACTTCCCCAGGTCTCTTGGTCCTGAGTAGGCTTGCAGAAGGCATTCACTTCTCTGGAATCTTGTGGAAGTGGAGAACTCAGGACTCTGGGGCTGTCTGGCAAAGCACAGGTGCACCCTGCCTGTCCATGCCTTACTGATCGGGAGTATGCAGAACCTAACAGGTGAGCAGATTCGTGGATGTGGATGTGGATGCTCTCTGAGAAGTACGACATGTTGTGCCGGTGCGACTGTTGACTTCTTTTGATTTTTCAAAAAACTGTGAAGCTACCAGCGCTCCAAAAGGATTTCACGTGTACATTTCCCCGGGTTTTCCTGGGGCTTGGAATGTGTTTGCAGTTCTAGTTCTTTCTCTTAGATTTATTGTGTTCTTGCGGCAGCATAAAAAATGGGACATGGAGACGGAAGGAATTTTAGCTGTTTGGGCCTCTCTGAGCTCACTTAGCCTCTCTGACCCCCCCTTCCTACTCTGGAAAGCAGGGATAATAATACAATTGATAACTTATTTTTCATTGATATTTTTTGTTGATCATAAAACAATTCTAGAATTACTTTGAGAAATAAATAAAACAGTGTAAGTAAGGCACCTGCACAAACCCTCTGGCATCTGGCTGACACACTAAACGGGTAGCTTTTCACCTTGGGGTTATTTAGGGACCCCGAAATGCTCAATTGTGAACACTACTGCTGTGCCAAAGCTTTCTTCACATCTGAGACCTTTTTTTCCCCCACTTTGTCTCCATGCATTTACTTTTCTTATGAAGCTCTTTATTTTTTTTTTTAAGTTTTTGAATTTATTTTGAGGAAGAGTGCACGTGCACGCACGAGCGGGGGAAGGGCAGGGAGACAGAGAGAGAATCCCGAGCAGGATCCACTCTGTCAGCACAGAGCTTGACTCAGGTCTCAAACTCACAAACTGTGAGCTTATGACCTGAGCCGAAATCAAGAGCTGGACGCTTAACCACCTGAGCCACCCAAGTGCCCCTTGAGTTCTTCATTTTATTTTATTTTATTTTATTTTATTTTATTTTATTTTATTTTATTTTATTTTGTTTTGTTTTGTTTTGTTTTGTTTTGTTTTGTTTTGTTTTGTTTTGTTTTATTTTATTTTATTTTATTTTATTTTATTTTATTTTATTTCATTTATTTTTTTAACGTTTATTTGTTTTTGACACAGAGACAGAGCATGAATGGGGGAGGGTCAGAGAGAGAGGGAGACACAGAATCCGAAACAGGCTCCAGGCTCTGAGCAGTCAGCACAGAGCCCAACGTGGGGCTCGACAAGTTCTTCATTTTAAATCCAGTATAGTTAACATACAGTAATATTAGTTTCAGGTGTACTATTTAGTGATTCAACAATCCCATACAACACCTGGTGCTAATCTCACGTGCACCCCTTAATCCCCACCACCTGTTTCGCCCATCCTGCCACCCCCATGTCCCCTCTGGTAACCGTCCGTTTGTTCTCGGAAGATAAGAGACTGTTTCTTGGTTTGTCTCTCTCTCTTTTTTTTTCCTTTGTCATTTGTGTTGTTTCTTAAATTCTGCATATGAGTGACGTCCTATAGTATTTGTCCTTCTCTGACTTACTTGTTTTGCTTAGCAGTATATTCTCTAGATCCGTCCATGTTCTTGCAAATGGCTTTTATATGGCTAATAGTCCATAAAAGCCCACCTCCTCTTTTATCCATTCATCTCTCAGCGGAATGGACACTGGGTGCTTCCGCATTTGGCTATTGTAAATAATGCTGCAATAAACGTAGGGATGCATCTATGTGGTTAAGATTCAGTGGGGTTCAGTGGGGTTAAGATTCAGTGCTCCCATCCATTTGCTTTAACTTATCATTAAATCAGCAAATACGCCTGTTGATGGCTTCCTAATACCTTACTGCTCATGTAGGGAGCAGGTATTGATGGCTGTTGTAAATCAAGCTATGCACTAGGGGTCACCTGGAGTTTACTTTGCCCTTAATGAGCCTAGAGTCGATGGCACAAACCAGCAATGCGTGGTTCAGTGATTCCACTGGGGTGAACGTCTCCTTTTTTCTGCATACCGGGGCAAGGTTCTTAGATAAGGTCGCATCTGAGATGAGTTTGACACATGTGTGATCCGTGTGTATGATCTGGATATACAGATGTGGAAGAAAGAGAATTCCAGAGGCAGGAATGGCATGAGCAAGAGTACGGAGGCAGGAAAGGAAGAGCCATGTGTAGAGAAAGAAAGTCAATCTCAGATGGAGTGTTAAATGCACGAAAGAGAGGAGGGGGAAGCAACGGAGTTGGCAAGATCAGTCAGAGCCTGGTCTGGAAGGAGCTTGGCCGTGTCTTGATTTTTCAGAGTTGGGGAAGTAGCCATCTTGCGTGTTCCCTCCAGTGTTTTGAGCTGTTTGTGGACTAGGAACCCTATACTGGAAATGGTCAAAATAAGAATTCTTTATTTTATGATCCACCCAAAAACGAAGGGACATCTTGCGTACTAAACACTTGAAAGCAGCATATACACATGACAGGCCTACTTAGCACGTGTGTGACTTTGGACTGAGTCTCCTACTGGGATGAACCTTAAAGCCGATGCACCGTGCCTTTGAACCCAGAGCTGCAATGATGGCATTTGTATTTAATGCCTGTTCTGTTCAGAAAAAAAAAAAATGGAAATCTTTACTTGTGAACTCTGTGATTTTTTTTTTCCCTGAATACTTGTTCCTGTGTTTAAAAGGGGGGGATTCTAGTGACTGAATTCTGTAATTGGAGTTCTTTGAAGATAAATCCTGAGTAATGACTCATGTATTATAGGTTATTTTTAAGCCATTAGAAAAGTTGGAAGCTCATCAGAAAAAGCAAGGAGTCTATATGTGACAGAGCCCTCAAATCCAGATGATTGGCTCGCATTCTTTTGTCATGTTCAATGATGTATACTTAAAACTACTTGGCAAATGGTTTTTTAAATGAGTTATTTTAGAACAAGAGAACTCAAGGATATAGGAGCTCTACTTACTGGCGTGTTTTTCAGTTATTTTATTTCAGATTTATTTTCCACGGCGCACACGAAAGAATATTTCTTATTCATCTTGTAGTTGTTGCGGAAAGTCACCAACCATGAAAATGAACATCCAGGGGCACCTGGGTGGCTCAGTCGATTTGAGCGTCCGACTCTTGGTTTTGGCTCAGGTCACGATCCCAGGGTTGTGGGATCTAGCCCCGTGTCGGGCTGCATGCCGAACGTGGAGCCTGCTTAAGATTCCCTCTCTCTCCCACTGCCCCTCTCCCCTGCTTGCATGTGCACTCTCTCTCTTTTTCTCTCTCTCTTGAATAAAAAAAGAAAGAAAAGAGTCAGTGTTTGCTGAGCTCACCTTGTGCAGAGAAAGAACCAAGGACCTCAACGTGCAGGAAAGGGCAGGGTTCATGCTCTTTACGAAGAAGCCTAGCATTCCTTGTGAGGCATGAATATGACACTGGGAACTTTGGAGAGGCAGGTAAAATGAAATCCTGTCATGATGTGTCTGCTAGAGAGCAGCGGGTCATGTAGGAAGTGGCAGGAAAGAGCCTCTGGGGAAGGCACCAGACTGCCTGGCTTAAGCCCATGGGCGAGTCTCCATAGCTTCCCTTTGTGCTCTCGCCGCAGCCCCTGTGGCCACCAACAGTTACCCTCATTGGCCGTGCTTTTGCTTGCCTCCCAGCTGTCCCCTCCACCTGGAGCCGTGTTCCGTCTGTGCCCCACCTCCTGTCCTCCCCTCCTTCCCACGGCACATCCCTGCTCTCTCCGTAGGTCTCAGCTGACAGCCTTTTCCGACTAGCGTGGGGTAACATCTTATGCCTACCCCTTTGTAGCATTTCATGGCGTTGTTCTGTTTAGTTCCTCCATGTAGACTGCATGGTCTATGGCAGAGTGCATAGAGCACACATAGAGGACATCCAAACATCCAGAGGGAGGAAGGACAGGGGAAAGAAGGAGGAGGAGAAAGAATTGAATTCCTGCAGGGGATTGAGCCAGGCACTGGAAGTAAAGTTTGAGTCAAGTCCCCTTGCCCACAAGGAGCTCGAAGCCTGATGGGGAAGAGAGACTTGTGCTAAATTATTACAAATGCAGCGTGAGAGGGCATATGATAGTGGTGCATACAAGCATCCCGGACCCCACAGGGTAGTTCCTGAGCATGAGTGAGACCTTACAGATCTCAGGCTAGTGGGCCCAGGAGGTCAGGCGAGGAGATGGCCCTGGGTAGAAGGCTGGCCACCAAGGTTGCCATGTGCAGTCCCAGGGATCAAGACCTGTGCTTTGTCGGGGCGCCTGGGGGGCTCAGTTGGTTAAGCATCTGACTTCGGCTCAGGTCATAATCTCGCATTTCATGGGTTCGAGCCCTGCGCCGGGCTCTGTGCTGACAGCTCAAAGCCTGGAGCCTGCTTCAGATTGTGTGTCCCCCTCTCTCTCCGCCCCACCCCTGCCTGTGCTCTGTCTCTCTCTGTCTTTTATTCAAAAATGAATAAACATTGACAAAAAAAAATTTTTTTTAATCTGTGCTTTGTGTAGGGCCACTGAGGATCTCTGGGCTTACATGCCCCAAATCACGGGGAAGCGTGGAGGGAAACTGCCCCTTGATTCCTACAGGCCCTGCCTCTTGCCCGAACGTGGAGGGGCTTCCAGCTTTAGCGTGGTTCTGATGAGTTGCTGGAGGCCAGAAGGTTCGCCTTCTCCCCAGAGCTGGCCCAGCTCCCAACAGTGCTGTGATGCTGTGAGAGGAAAGAACACGACAGGCAAATCTATACGAACTTAACGAACTCGGGCATCAACAGGTGTTATCTTTTTTAAAGTGTTTAAACACCAGAGGCTAATATCACATGCCCCAAGTGCTGTCCTGGTGAGTAGCTGTCCTTCCTGTGAGCTGTGTAAAAGCCCAGAGAAGAGCACACCAGCCCTGCTGTGGCTCCTCGCTCCCATTCTGTCCCCAGTAGTCTCCTCACTGGCTGGGCTGGGAAAGGAAAAGCTAATGAGCGTTAGGCTGCAGGAGAAGCTTCCACGGTGACACAGGCTTATTCATTGTTCTACACGATTACAATGCCATGGGAACCTGTGAGGATTCACATTAAAACAAGACCACAGCCCTTCGGTGGTTTACTTTTTTGTTCATTTGGCTCTTTATTAGGCAGTGGCTGCTTGCGTATTTCTTGTATGACGTTAGCTCTAATAACAGTAGCAACATCCTAATTATTAGGAGCCCCTCAATCAGCTTTGATTGCAACGTAGACAAGGGAAATCTAGTAGAAACCTCGGGCTCCACAGAGACGCGCCATGGAAGCATTAGATTGTAGCGCAAGTCCAGCAGCGTGGCGGGCAGGCCTCTTCCTGTCTCTTGTGCACGCTTGCCCATGGCTGTGAAGGAGCCCGTGGCTGTGCATTTCGGATATGACTGGGCGCATTAGCCTGTCCCCTTGCACGACAGCTCAAGTAGGGAAATTTGATTCTCGGCCCTCAGCTCATTAATGCGCGCTCCCCATTCGCTTCCGTACTCACCGCTGACCCAGCCCTCCAAAGGGGGGAGAGAAACTTTATGAAACCATCATCTTAGCACAAACCATATTCAAACTTGTTTTCTCCCCGAATCACCCAAGTGAAACACATCAGCCAAAATTTTGTGCTTGTTTGGCTTTTAATATGGCAAAATTTGTTTATGAACAGTTCAGGGAACGTTCTGCTGTGGGAGACAGTTCTACAGAGGTTTCAGGGTCTGTTTCATTTCTAAAAGAGCATAAGCAAACCTTCAAGTACCTTGCTGCCATTTGTCTAGTTGCCCGTGTTGATCCTCTGAGAGACAAACATCATCCTTCGCGGGACAGTGACACGTGGGGCCACTTAGCGGTGTTTCCACCCACAGAGCCTGCAGGATGGCTGTGGTGTCGTTTGTCCCAGCTCATGGCTGCCATTCCCGTGTGGCTTTGTGGGTCTGTCCTACAGTAGACACTGCGACAAGCCGGTGCTTTTGTGCCCAGGGGTCTCTGGTGATCACAAAACGAAGATTTTGAGGAAGGAGGTTAGTTTCAGCTTCCCCTTCCCCTTACAGTTACAACAGATTTGCAACAGAGGCAAATAATATGCCTGACGAGGGTTGCTGGGGCACGTAGGTCTTTCATGAAACCAAAGCTCTGGGGGCGCCTGGGTGGCTCAGTCAGTTAGGAGTCCCACTCTTGATTTCAGCTCAGGTCACGATCTCACGATTCGTGAGATCAAGCCCTGCCTTGGGCTCTGCATTGACAGTCTGCTTGGGATTCTCTCTCCCCCCCGCCTCTCTGGCCCTCCCCTCCTTTCTCCCTCTTTCTCTCTCAAAATAAGCAAACATTTAAATAAAGAAAGCAAAGTTATAATCTAGTGATAGAGATGGTTTCAACATCCACGTTTCCCTTTTTGAGTTGCTGTCCTGGTCTGAGCAGGCTTCTGCCGGTCCATGTGGGTCTGCGGTTGTCATAACTTACCTGGTCTGTCTTCACCGTGCTTAATATGGTGCTGCCAGACCAGCTCCTCAGGAGAGCTCAGTTACTTCCCAAAATCACAGCCTCAGACCGTGTCCTTTCCCCACACCAGGCCTGGCCCTCCCTTCTCGCATCATGGGTCAGTTGCCACAATAACATAACACAATAACGTAATAACATAACAAACCACCCTGAGCTTCGTCGCATTGCACCAATAAGCATTTATTTCTTGATCGTATGATTGCAGGTTCTCTGGGTTCCACCGATCTAGGCTAGGCTCAGGTAGGCCCGGCCCGCCCACAGGGTGGATCCAGCTCAGCTCCACTCCTCAAGGCCAGTGAACCAGCCAGAAGTGGGTCCTTTCATGCTAGTGAAGCACAGAAGTCCAAACCGATCATGCGACTACATTCCAGGCTTCTGCCTGTGTCTCATCCACTGACGCCCCATTGGCCAAATCAAGTCACATGCTCAGGCCCAAGATCAAGGAGATGGGACACATCTCTACCCTGTGAGGCCAACTCAAGCCACATGGCAAAACCCAAGTGAATATTTGTTGAAAAATAACATAAACTCTCACACCATCCCAGGGGCTGGCCATATAAGGTAAACCCCATTTCAGTCTTCCTGTTCTTCTCTTGCTGCCTATGCTGAAACATAGCCCTGCCTGTATTAACACCTTGATGGTATAACTACAGCACGGGTGGGAGAATTAACTCACGTGCTAAAGAACGTGATCTAGACGGAACAGCAGTTATGACGGCGGCCTGGGCTACGCCCAGCAGTGGGATGACATAACAGACGGGCTTCCGTTGGGAAATTTGAGGAGGCCGATCCTGTACTCAGATTAGGAACCATTCTTAGCCCCCACACTGGTGAACTGTTTGTGCATATGCCTGTCTCCTCCTGGGAGGCCCTAATTTGGAGAAAGCTGTCCCTCTGTCCCCTGTGATTGCCCCTCAGCCCCACCCAGTCTGGAAAGGCCTCCCGGGGAACACCCATAAAATGGCAGAAGCTTCAGCGTTGCGCTGCAAAGCCCAGTATGAACTTGGGCTCATTTTTGTATCATTTTAGTCATAGCACATTAGAAACGAAGATGGTACCCTTAGAGACCATCTAGCTCAGCATTGTCCAGCGGAATTTTCTCCACTTGGAAATGTTGTAGATCCGTCCAGTAGAGCAACCATCGTTGTAGGTGGCTGCTGAACTCTTCAAATGTGTCTGGTGGAGCTGAGGAACTGAATGTTAATTTTATGTAATTTTAATTAATTTAGTTTTATACTTAAATAGCCCCATGTGGCTAGTCACTACTGTATTGGACAGTGTAGATCTAGTTAGTCCCTTACTGGCCCAGAGTAGACATCAATAGATATTTCTCAAACTGAACGAGAAAGAGAGAAATGGCCCCCACCCAACATCACACAGCAAACTGGTGGCAAGGCCAAAGTAAGACCCTGGGACACGGGCGGGCTGACCGGGGCGCGTCCCCTACGCCCCACGGCCCCTTCAAGGCCCAAATCTGTGTGCACTAGTCTACCCATAACCTTCTAGTAATATCTACACTCTTCATGGTCAAATAGGTTGGGGCAGGGCGGGGGTGGGGGTGGGGGAGGGGAAGGGAATGGAAAAATCAAACTATTTCTCTGTCTTTGGTAATTTGTAGAGTGAGCATCAAAAACTCAATCAGACATCAAATATTTTTTTACACAGTCGAAATAATACACACTTTGCATCCAAATTAAAACACAAGCTCCCAGCGATTTAATTATGCAAATGTGATATACGCAGCAGCAAACAGTGTTAAAGGGGAAGAATGAAGATGGATAAGCTAAAATTTCTGGTGACACTTTCCTTTCTAATCTCCTCTTTTCGTTGATATTATGCTGATTTTCACGCGCCGCTTAGGTGGATACTTTATTTCTTTGTGGTGAGTGCCTCTGCAGATTTATGCAAATAATACTAATCACTGTGGAGAAAAAGAACAGCCGTTTCCAGCCCTTCTGCCCACACGTGTTAGGCAACGGCACCAGATGAGTCCTTAGCCATGAATTTGATTAAATCCACAAGTAAGCAAAGCTGCTGTGTCAGAAAGGGCCGTTTTCCTCCAGCTGCACGGACAATTCTAGACTCTAAGCTATGATTCCCAGCTTTGTTCCACAGGAGGCCGGAAGTGAAAATTGAAGAGTGGATATAGAACTGTCTCGCCCCTGCCTCATCAGGGGAGCCCCATTCCCTGGCGGTGGGGGGTGGGGGGGTCCTGTGGAAGCCCACCCGGAGGGGAGGATTTGGGTGCCAGTAGTTTATTGAGGAAGTGCTCCCAGGGGAAGCTCGTAAGGAGGGTGGTGGAGGTGTGGGGCGTGGAAGGGGCGAAAGCCAAACGAGAGTGGGACCTCAGGCAGAGTCCCACGGAGGCTGCCTTCATTCTGATTCCATGGGGCCACTGGACCTAAGTTTCACCTCAGCATTTGTCCCCACCTGAGACCAGGGGACTGGGCTTTCATACGTGCCCTCCGACTCAGACATGGGCCCAAGCCACCCCGAGGCATTTGCAGCTCCCCGGGACTGGTAGAAGGCAGACCCCTGACGGGAGCCGCTGGGGCAGGCCCGTGGATGGGCGCACAGAGCCCCGAGGGCACTGGGCAGAGGACTGGCTGTGTCCACCACAACCTTACCCCGGGTGCCTGCTCACGGAGGGCACCCCTACCTCGCTGCTCTTTTCCCAAAGTACATGGTGTCTCTTCCCTGGAGTCCCCCTCGGGCACTCGATGGCTTCCTGGTACATTACGTCCAGGCGACTGGGATTTTTTTCATAATGGTTTTTTAAAAGTTTTTTAACGTTTATTTATTATCGAGAGACAGAGAGAGAGCACAAGCAGGGGAGGGGCAGAGAGAGGAGGAGATCCGGAATCCGAAGCAGGCTCCAGGCTCCGAGCTGTCAGCACGGAGCCCGACGCGGGGCTCGAACCCACGAACCGTGAGGTCACGATCCGAGCCGAAGTCGGACGCTCAACCGACTGAGCCCCCCAGGCGCCCCCCTCATAATGGTTTTTATTCGGTCTGATCACACTGGCATTTTAGCGGCAGTCTGCAGAATCTTAGGAGGGGGGTGGGTGGTCTGTGGAACGCGTTCACATCAAGAGAGCTACTCACGGGCAAGGCCGGCTCCTAAGGCCCCCACGTAACCCAGAAACTAAGGGGTGGCGTTTCTTCTCCAGCACCCGGGACTCTCCTGGGGGTGCTAGAGAGGGAGTGGGCCACGTTGTCGGCCTCTGCAGCAGCCTCCCCACACCTGCGTCATTGTTTGGGGGGCCGAGGGTGGGGGGAGCGGTGGGGGAAACTGAATCCCAGGTGCCAGGCACTCAGATCCTATTGGGGGAAAATTGGGGCCCTAGATACTTTCTCTCTCCTTATTTATTTTCTTTCAGGGAAGGTGTTCCTCTTTTTGGCTCTCTGCAGAGCAGAAATGCTGTTCTGAAGGTGAACATGAAAGCTCTCTTGGCAAAGAAATTGCTTTGCTCCGTTTGAGAAAGCTCTCTGCCTTTGAGAGAAGAGAGAGTGTGGGGCTCGGAGAACTTGATTAGCCCATCATCTTCCCCTCCGGCTTCCAGGGACGAGGCTGGACAGAGAGGCTCATGCACTCTCCCCAGGGCTCTCTCTGTGCCCTCATCACAGAGCTGCCCGAGATTCTGGGATCCCTATCAGGACGGCAGACCCAGAGGGCTGAGCCCAGGGCCCACGCAGGGGGAGAGGAACTGTCTGTGGTTGAGGCTGATTCGGCCGCTGAGTGGCTTTGAAAATCCCACCTTTCGAAATGAGGACGCTACATCTCAGCTCACCACGAAAAGGGCGCGTTGTAAACTGTAAAGCGTCAAGCAGGTTCAGTTGGTGGTGATGACGATGGTGAACTGTGGGTCGTGGGACCCCGGAATACTGTGTGTGTGCGTGTGTGTGCGTGCGTGTGCGTGCGCTTTGTCCCCATCTAGCAGAGAGCAGTTAGTGGTGACCTGCCCCGCAGGTGGTCGGCCCTTCCCTCATCCCACTTTGCGGGACGGGGGAGCTGAGGAGCCCCCTCCTCCACACAGGCCAGCCTGCAGCAGTGACCGAGGGGGATGGCGGTGACTCCTCCCCCTGAACTCCTTCCCGCCCCCAGCCATGCAAGGAGCCTGTCAAAACAGCATCCATTTTATTTTACCAGAATGGCCTTTTTTAAGGTTGTTTGTTTGTTTTGAGAGAGAGAGAGAGAGAGAGAGAGACAGAGAGAAGGAATCCTAAGCAGGCTCCATGTGCCGTTAAGTGCAGAGCCCAAGACAGGGCTCAGTCCCATGAACCGTGAGATCATGACCTGAGCCAAAATCCAGAGTCAGACACTTCATGCCCGAGCCACTCAGGTGCCTCTATTTTTAAACAAACATGAGAAAGATACACCGTATAGTAGCACTTTCAGAGCCCAGAAAGGTAAAATTCGAAATAAAAATGGAGTCCTCATCGGGGTTTTGAGTAAGATGTGGCTTTGCAGTTGACTCATTATGTACATGCATTCTCTCTAAGCCTCGGTTTCCCCATCGAGAAAACAGGACTGAGAAACAGGTAGAAAGATGGTGTGATGGTGCAGTAAGAGATTTGACGAGCATGGGCTGCAGAGCACTCCTCGTACAGAGTTAATATCATCGGCATCCTTAGTATGTTGGTTTGCAGAGCACTCCTCGTACAAAGTTCATATCATCGGCGTCCTCAGTATGTTGGTTTGCAGAGCACTCTTTGTACAGAGCTAATATCATCAGTGCCCTTAGTATATTGGTTTGCAGAGCACTCCTCGTACAAAGTTCATATCATCGGTGCCCTTAGTATATTGGTTTGCAGAGCACTCTTTGTACAGAGCTAATATCATCAGCACCCTTAGTATGTTGGTTTGCAGAGCACTCCTCGTGCAGAGTTAATATCATCGGCATCCTTAGTATATTGGTTTGCAGAGCACTCCTTGTACAAAGTTCATATCATTGGCGTCCTCAGTATGTTGGTTTGCAGAGCACTCCTCGTACAAAGTTCGTATCATCGGCGTCCTTAGTATATTGGTTTGCAGAGCACTCTTTGTACAGAGCTAATATCATCAGCGCCCTTAGTATGTTGGTTTGCAGAGCACTCTTTGTACAGAGCTAATATTATCAGCGCCCTTAGTATGTTGGTTTGCAGAGCACTCCTCGTACAAAGTTCATATCATTGGCATCCTTAGTATATTGGTTTGCAGAGCATTCCTTATACAGAGTTAATATCATACAGAGTTCGTATCATTGGTGCCCTTAGTATATTGGTTTGCAAAGCACTCCTCGTACAAAGTTCATATCAGCGGTGTCCTTAGTATATTGGTTTGCAGAGCATTCCTTGTATAGAGTTCACGTTATTGGCATCTTTAGTGTATTGGTTTGCAGAGCACTCCTCGTACAGAGTTCATATCATCAACACCCTTAGTATGTTGGTTTGCAGAGCACTCCTCGTACAGAGTTCATATCATCGGCCTCCTCAGCATGTTGGTTTGGAGCCACAGTACAGCCCTTTCCCTGTTCCCAGAATGAGGAAGCAGAGCGCCAGGTTGGTTCAGACAGCTCCACGGCGCTACAGGCAGTTACTGGCAGTGGGGCTGCAACCCATGGCTTCCCGTGCAGTGCATGCCCTGTGCGGATGCTGGGGTAGATGGCCTCTCCTGCCTCCCGGAGCCTAGTCCTGCCGGGTACCAGCCCGTGCCAGGCTCTGTAAGTGCCGGTGCTGGAGACCTACCTGAGGGGGTTAGCGGAGCCATCAAAGGAGGGATTGACCGTGGGCATTTGTAAAGAGTGGATGTCGACTGGCCTGAAATTTCTCCTGCACCTTTGAGTCAGCCCGGCGCCTGCCTCTCCCAGCAAGTTCTCTCCTGCATTGACATCTTGATCTCGAAAGCTGGGGAGGAGAAGTGAATGTCTGCGCGAGTGCACAAGGTACGTGGGACAGAAGTCCAAGGCACGCCCCTCTCACCACTCGCTTTCCTAAGCTGGACCCCAGTAACATTGGAGGAAGTTTCAGAAGGGGCTGAAGTTCGACCACACCATCCTTTCCTGGCTTTGGACTTCACATGGAGGAGCCTTCAGTGCATTCCGTTTTCCTAGAGCTCTTGCCAATTGTTCTCTCTTGTACAGAGAGTGTTTTCCTCCAGTGGCAATTTCGATACCGTGGTGGTTTTCCCGCGAACAGTCCGCCTGGTCTCCGGGACGAGCTGAGAGAGTCTGGGTGGAAGCTGCGCTCATGTTCTGCGTGGCAGAGACCGTATATGCAGTCAGCTGATGTAGCTGGTGCTTCCTGCCCCGCCCCCCCACCCCCTGGGGCATCCCTCTCTGCCAGCAAGCCGTGTTCTAGAAGAGGTTCGCTGTGTTTCCTGTTTTCCGATGAAGTATTTGTTTACAAGCACGTATTGGGTGACCTCATGTCGATGTGTTCCTTTCCACCCTTTGCATATTTCCTTAGAGCCTTGGGATGGGCCGTTTTTAAATATCTAAAATAAGAAATGATTTCAGATGACAGAGTCAGTGAGGCTCAAAGACCACTACATTCTTTCTGCCCTCGCACTTCTGACGCCCGACTCCCTTAAATTTTATGCCTTTGGGACACACCCGTCTTGCAGTAGCCAGTTCCATGGTGTAGGTTAACATTATGCACAGCGCTCTTTAGCAAAATAGTTCTTTGCTTACCTTCAGCACAGGCCCCCATTTTCTTATGCCTTTGCGTCATTAGTGGTGTGATTTTTTTTTTTTTTTTGCAAAGGGCAAAAGACTTTCATTTTGTCTTATGATCTCTTACATTTTTAGGGTGTTCCCAAGAAGCATCAGCTACCACCAAGACCTATTTTAATAATTTCCAATCTCATTCAACTTGATGATGCAAAGATGAAGATATTCTTACCTTACTTGTTAGAGATCCATTAAATACATGAAAATATGGATTTTGATAAATATTCAAAGTTGCTGATTACTTTTAACACCAGGTTTTCAGTCCCAAGTCGGGAAATGTGATTCTTTACACACAGGTCGTCTTCCTGTGAAGTTAACCAGCGTTAAAGACCTGTGCCTTAGCTCCTGACTCAAATTAAGCTAACTTAAGACTCCACTCTTAATGAGTATATGTAATACTGTTGTTTCATGATTTAATTATCCGCTCTACTTGTCTTGCATAAGAACATTATTATGAAGAAATAATCGGGTGCTATCATTTAAAAAAAAAGCACCTTTTAAAAATCCATTTAGAATTGTCCAGGTTTTGTTTCTCTCACTTGTATAACCAGCAGTTTCATATAAATATCAATTTACCTTTGTTGCCCTTTCTTTCACCTTCTACGTTAGAACTTTTCACCCTGGGGGCACCTGGGTGACTGAGTCAGTTAAGCGTCTGACTCTTGATTTCAGCTCAGGTCAAGAACTTACAGCTTTGTGGGTTCAAGCCCCACATCCGGTTCTGTGCTGACAGCATGGAGCCTGCTTGGGATTCTTTCTCTATCCCTCTCTCTCTGCCCCTCCCGACTCTCTTTCTCTAAATAAATAAGTAAACTTCAGAAACAGTTTTTCATCCTGCCTTAACTTCTTGGTCCCATGGAAATGAGCCATCATGTTGACTGTCCCTTTCCCCTCTAGCCATGACATTCCAGAGTCCCGGTCGATTTTTCCTGTCCGGTTTCTCCTTCCCTCTTTGTCCGAGTCTTCTTTATTTGCACCCCCTTCAAAGGATGAGTTAAAACAAAAGTTAATTAAACATGAAACTTTTTCTTTTCTTTCTTTTTTTTTTTCTACTATATGTAGTTAATTCTTTTCCGTAAACCTTCAAATCCATTCTCATTATTAATACATACATCGCAGATATCTTTCTTTAGGCAGTAAACTTCAAAGACCCAGAATTGGTTCTTTGTTTAGATGATACGTGGCCACACAAGGGGACTTCCGTGGAGCGTGCGTGGAAGTGGAGGGGTGGCAGCGGAGGAGGGCTGAGCGACAAGCACCTTCCGAGCTGTATCCGGATTGCTCCCCACGGCTCACTGTTCTGTGTCTTCATGGACAAGCAGGAAACCTCTAAAGACGCTTAAAGCAGGGGCACCGATTTGAAAAATCTCTCTCTCTATATATGAGTTTATATTTCTACATTTTCATCCCCTAAACAGAAAAAGAACCCCTAAAAAATGCCCCGAAGTCACTGTAGAGGTCCAGAAATGTACAGCTGCAAGGAACCCAGGATATCAGATGAGACGCTCTTTCCGTGGCGCCAAGGCTTGGGATCCCCGCAGCACGACAGAGGGAAACAAAGAGCCAAGTGGCCAATGGAAGGACCCTCAAGAGATTCAACAGGCCTCCGCGTGAGAGTAGATGGGGCAGCCTCTCAACTCCATTCACAAAAATAATTTTAGCAACGGTTCCTATAGGTTAAGCCTTCTCCAATTTGCAGCGCCTTTCACGGACCTCCATGTTCAGCCCTCTTCACATCCCCATGGCAACACGCTTCTAATAAAGGAGGAGGGGGAAGAAGCAATTTTGCAAACGTGACCTTTCCCTACCCTCAGTTTTGCCAGCGCGTGTGGGGTTTTTCCTGAGTTGTCCTGTCCTGCGAACTTGTATTCTCCTCTCAAGATCGTAACATCTTATAATAAATAGCCCCTGGTCGCTAAAATGAGAAAGCCAGGCCTGGAAGCATCAGTAACACAGCACGAAGTATTCCATTTAGATCAGGAATTTCCAAGTGCCGGTCTGTGGCCCAGCTGCTACGGAGTCCTGAAGGCCCCAGAACGGCCGAATGACAGTCTTCAGTCAGGGTGCCCAGGAGCCGGAATCCTTAATGCTGCCTACTCAGGAGCCACCAGGTTTGCCAATCTTGGTTTATTTCACACCGTTCCTGTCCTGAAGAGCCAGCATCCCAACCCTGTCTCTATGTCCTGTGTAGCAAACAGATGGAAAGTGAAACAGCTCCTATCTAACCCTGCGTGGATGACAGAAGGGAGCTGTAAGAACTGTTTTAGACCAAAATAAAGATCATCATAAGATGGCACTATTCTTAGTTACCCTTAGGTAAGATAGGAAAGATTTCAGAAATAGAAGAAAAAAAAAAAAAATCCCAGACACCAAGACAAAGAAAGAGGAACGCAGGCCAAGGCTGGTGGCAACATCTACTGAGCTCAGCTCTTTCCCCAGGCACATGCCCCACCTAGAGCCCCCCGTTGGGATTGTGTATCTGACTTCTCTGCACCAAATTTTCTGGGATTTTTGGTGCATCCCCATTGAAAAGGATGTGGAGAGTCTCACAGTCACAGAAATGAGCAGGAACTACAGAGCTCATTTCTGTGAGCTCTGCGAATTCCCCTCTGCGAATGAGTGTCTGTTGAGGCCGTGTGCACCGTCAGGCTTTGCTGTTGTAGCATCAACTTCTGTGGATCCCACTGGCGATCAGTTTGCAGTTTGCAATTATCCGGCTTACACTTGTCTGTATGATCCCATTCAGTGAATTGATCCAAAATATCTCTGGATGGTCTTAAGCTAACTTAATATCAGGGGGAGCTGAGGGGCCCCTCCTCCACACAGGCCCTTCCAGACTGCAGCAGTGACAGAGGGCGATGACATCTCTCTGATGTCTGAAATGGAACCTTCTAGAAAGATTCTTTCTCACGTTGCCTGGATCTGTCACGGCTGTGCTTAAGTTATTCAGAAGTGTGTTATCCACCTGCCTTCTGGATCTCCGTGCACAACGCTGTGCTTGAAAAATGTTTCAGAAATTCCAGATGAGATGACTAGAAAGTATGTTTAAAGGTTGATTATAAAGTTAAAGGTTGGTGCCAACCTTGTTAAAGAAAGGATCTTAAACTCTCTTGCCTGCCATACCATCTGGCCATCCAAGCAGCATAGTGCAGGCTTAGTCCTGGCTTCCAACCAAGACTGTCATTGGGAAGATGGGATGTTCTAAATACTGTCCTTTTGCACCACTGGTGTCATTATCCATGATGCAATCAAGTTAATTCTTGCTGGGACTTGA
The DNA here is from genome assembly GCF_018350155.1 of Leopardus geoffroyi. NCBI lineage: Eukaryota > Metazoa > Chordata > Mammalia > Carnivora > Felidae > Leopardus > Leopardus geoffroyi. The sequence continues at coordinate 150,106,375 of NC_059333.1, forward strand.
CTATCTTCCAGAATTTTTTTTTTTTTTTAAATCATGTGAACGATTGATTGGAATTGACAAATGTTGATATGGCCCCAGCTCGGGTTTGTAATGGATGGCTTTTGGGATAGGTCAGCTTTGAAATGGAAATGTAGGTACATCTTTATGTTTTATTTTATTTTATTTTATTTTTAAAAGCTATTTATTTTAACTGATAGAAAACTTGGAAAGACATTTAAGAGGAAAGAAAAACTATACCATAATCCCAGATAAATTGTTGGCTATAATTTTGGTGCATTTTCTTCTTTAATCATATGTCTACTCATTCTGTATTACTGAGTATTTGTTGATCAGTTATTCCTTATAAGGCCCTAAGGAACAATCTGAAGTTATTGAGAGTCAAACAGAGATGAGTGCAATTATTGGGGAGCTCTCATTAAGTCCAAATGGGGAAAACAAAGTGTTAAGAAATTTGTCTCCAACAACTTCCGAAGTTGCAAATTTGGCACCAATGTTGTGAGTGAGGAGGAAGGTGGAATGCAGAGAAAATGTTCATTTTTACTTTGAATCTGTAAAATGCTTAAGAAAATGTGTAGGTAAATATAGAAAAAGGAGAAACTGAGGGATCCTCAATGACTTTGTGACACTTTTGTTACCCTGGGGTTGGAGATGTGGACAGAAGACAAAAAGCCTAAGAATAACCTTAGGTAGACATTTTCCTTCATGTTTTTACTATTTTTTTTTAAGGATCAGGTTTTATTCTGTAATTGCAGACATTATTAACCCAAGAACACTCCATTTTCTTTCGATAATTAGAGTAGATTAGCTGTCAAGAATCTGGGGACACATGCCCAGTTTGAATTGATTTGCCCAAATGGTGCTGCTCTCTTGACGAGTCCCTTACGTGCATCATTGCCCTGCCATTTCCTCAATTGTTGGCCCAAAGCAGCTCCCCGCCCCCAGGGAGACAGCCCTGCCTGATGCATTTGGAACTAACTAGGTCTCTTACCCTTAATGAATGGTTGCAGGCCTGACCCGCAGAGCTCACCGATACCTCAGGCAGTCTGAGGGTAACTCCCTTCTTTCACCCAAATGGCTTCTGTGCCTGAAAGGGTGATAGCCCAAGAGCAGGGACCTGAGGCTGGTTCAGTGTTTTTGTGGGAGGTGTGTGTGTGTGTGTGTGTGTGTGTGTGTGTGTGTGTGTGTATATACACATGTTACATGAGTAGACCCTTTAGTCTTTGGGAAACTGACATGGCAGGTGCTGGGCTCCAGAGCTCAGGGACATCGCCCCCTCGGCCCCCATCCCCCCCCCCCACTTCCAGACTGGCAGAGATGGGCCACTCCTCCTGGTATCCCTTTAGCCTCCTCACTCCTCCTTTCTTTCTGACCTCTGTAGCCACTGGGAGCATAACAGCAGAGCTTAGCAAAAGTCCAGAACCCCAGACTCCTTCCGTGGCCATGGGTATACCAGAACTGCTGAAGGGAAATTGTGGGCATAAAAGTCCTTTAAGCCATGGAATTCTGGGGGCAGAGGGTTCTTTGGAGCTTTTAGGTGACTTGGGGGTGAACAGACATCTTAGTCTGTGGCTTGGCTCTGGGCCTCTCACTCCGCACTCTTTACCTTGATAATCACCTGCCTCTTAACAGAATCGTTGCTTGTCCCTGCCCAGCTCTGGTCCCTGAAGCCTCATTCCTGGATGGGTGTATAGAACAGTAGGAGAAAAGTTACACCGAACCTTAGTGGTTTTGCCTATGAGAACTGCCTAGGTAAGCATTGCCTGAGCAATCAGGATAGCTTGTGAGCAGTGGCCAGCCTTGGGAAGTGTCCAAATGTGCTCCAATCATCAGATAATTTATAAAACTCATAAAAAGAAGTCAGTATAGGGCCAGTTTCCCTGGGAAAGCAAAATCAAGATGCTTTGGGGTAGAGAGAAGCTGGCAGAAGTTGATTGAATGGAACAAGGGGGAAATAGGCACGTAGGGATTAGAGATGCAGAACGTCCTCGTGCTGGCCAGTTCTGATCTCTGACATTGACTCCAGTACGCTGAGTCCAGAAAGCTCAGCGACAGCAGGATTGTGAAATCTGTGGCAGGAAACAGCTCTTAGCTTCAGGGGAGAAACACATTTAACTGTCCAAAGAGGAAACACGGGGCCTGTGGAGGTAGGGCCAGTTAATGTGATATTAATCTGAAACATCTTCCTGCTCACACAAATTAGGGAACTTGAATCCTGGTGCTTATATTTTAATAATCCAGTATGTTTCCATATTTTTGTTCCCTAATGCAATACCATCTGTCAAATCTAATATGCTCTTACAGTGAATACCCTTTTTTTGTGAAGAGCTCTATTTTTTCATTCAAATGGTTCAAAACCCTAACATATATATAAATAAAGGCATTTATTGGTATATTATGTTAGTGAAAACTTGGAAATAATCTAAATGTTCATCCATAGGGACCTATTATGTAAATGTTGGTCCATCTGTATAATAGAATACTATGCAGTTCTTAAAAATGTTGTGGTAGGGGGTGCCTGGGTGGCGCAGTCGGTTAAGCGTCCGACTTCAGCCAGGTCACGATCTCGCGGTCCGTGAGTTCGAGCCCCGCGTCAGGCTCTGGGTCAGGCTTTGGGCTGATGGCTCAGAGCCTGGAGCCTGCTTCTGATTCTGTGTCTCCCTCTCTCTCTGCCCCTCCCCTGTTCATGCTCTGTCTCTCTCTGTCCCCAAAAAAATAAATAAATGTTGAAAAAAAAAATTTAAAAATGTTGTGGTAGAACCATATTTTATTGATGGGAGAAGATGTTTATGGTACCAGGTTACACAGCTGTGTTTATAATAATATCCCATTTTTGTAAATACTGAATACATGTGACTAAGTTTAAAAACAAGTCTATAAGGAATAGGCATCAAACCATTAATAGTGTATCCCTGGAAAGGTGAGAGCGATAGAGGGAAGATTCCATTTTCTTAGCCATGCTTGTATGTGTTCATGCCTAGCATTGGGTTTTTTATAGTGAGCATGGACTTTGTTTTTTTTTAGACTTCATATTTCATTTAAACACCAGTGGAAAGAAAAAGATCACTAAAGGCCCTAAATCCTGTGATTTCCTTAAACTGGATTCACTGATTCCCAGTTAGAGCCAAAAAAGTTTAGAACATCTGAAGAAACAGAGATTTCAAAGGAGCCATCCTAGCCCATTGAAGTCCCTCCTTACCCTCCGTTTAAAAATTTGGACTGTTGCGGGGCACCTGAGTGGCTCAGTCGGCTGAGCCTCCGACTTTGGCTCGGGTCATGGTCTGGTGGTTCGTGAGGTGAGGCCCCGTGCCAGGCTGTGTGCCGACAGCTCGGAGCCTGGAGCCTGCTTCGGATTCTGTGTCTCCCTCTCTCTCTGCCCCTCCCCCTCTCACCCTCTCTCTGTCTGTCTCAAAAATAAATAAGCATTAAAAAAATTAAAAAAAAAAAAAAGAAATTTGGACTGTTGATACACAGCAGCTTGGGTGAATCTCAGAAACATTGTGCTGAATGAAAGAGGCCAGTGTCCGGAAGTTACATACGGTATGATTCCATTTACCTGACACTCTCAGAACACCCTCCCTGTAGGGACAGCAGAGAGAGATCACGCGTTACCAGGGTTTGGGAAAGAGGACAGCAGAGGGGGATCGTCTCTGGCGATGGAACCGTTCTGGATCAGGATGGTGGCAGGGGTGAACATGTAATTTTCATGCCAGAATTCGTAGAACAAACCACAGAAAAGTCCATTTCACTCCATGTTAATTAAAACAGGTTTTCTTGAGCGGTAAAATAAAGGAACAGGGAACCGAGGAGGATTGTGTGACCCCACGGAAGAACTTGGCCATGGTCTTGCACTTGTTAGCACCGTATATTTGCTTCTCTGCAGGGCCTGCTGTCCCTGGCTGAGTCTCAGACGCAGGCCTCGCCCTCACCTGTGTGCCCAGGGCACCAGCCCCTCCAACTGACAACTGTGAGGGATGGTCCCGTTTGTGTTCGAGCAAATCCCATATCGGGAAGCTCAGTACCTTTCATGACTTTATCTTGGATGTACGTGTATGCCTTCTATGGAACTTCGCCCTCCAGCTTCCACCAAGGGAATCTTCTGTTGCTCTCTGGCAATAAAATAAGGCCAACTCCAGAAGCATCTGTTTATTGCAGTCACATCTCTACTCTCTGAGGGTCTTACATCTGCTACGTTCCGCTCGTGAGATCCTCCAGCTTTCTGGTCTCTCTTGTCCGTAAATGCATCGGGCAGAAGTGGATGTGCTCCTCTGTCTGTGGTCTGGCCGGGGAGGACGGAGCCGGCCAGCTCTCCCGCTGATCCTAACACAGGCTTTCGGTCAATGGCACCGCTGGTCACATGGCCATTTCTAGAGGCCATATCCCTCTGTGGACTCAAAGTGTGCAAACACCATCTTTTCACACCTGCTGCCATGGAGCCTCGTCCCGCCCATCGTATTCACGAGCAGGTGCTTCAGAATTGCACGTTCATCCTGTTCAGGTGTGTCTTCCTAGGGTGAGCATCCCAAACTATCCAGGATCCTCCAGGGTTCCAGCATCTGGCACACCCACCATCCTTGCCAGCCTCAGGCTCAGACATGCCCAGCCTCCATGTCTTGTCAGTATCGTCCCTCTTCCCGAAAGACGTGAAGAAGGGAGATGCCTCAGCTCCATTTCTGCCCCATCACCTGTGATTCACCGGGAGAGCCGGTTCCACAGGAAAAGAAAGGCCAACGTGCCCTTGAGGTTTCCTCTGCCCGTGTTCCTTTCTGAAAAGATTCTCTTGTGTTCCCAATATTGTCACTCTTTATACGTGACTGGTAATTGTATGCCTTGATATGCTGCTTTAGGCTGGTGGGGCAGGACGGCGCCGCATAAACACAAGTTATCTTCCTAATTGGCATCATTGCATACTTCAGTGGGTCTGAAACCTCGAGGCCTTCTCTGGCACTTCATGGGTGTGGAGTTGTGAAATTCCTGCACATCTGGACGTCTTATTTCCATAATTGCTGCACTTGAAAGGTGACTACTGGCCTGTTCTAGAATGAAAAGGTGTTAATTATGTTAATAATTAGGAATTGTGAAGCAGCTTCTCTTAGTGAGTCCCGGAGGGGTGTGGGTTACAGAGACGACAGAGAAGACAGGTAGCCAGGGACCTGGTGCCGCTGTAACAGCAAATGGCCGTGAAGGGAAGTACAGACTCGACAAAGAAATGTGAGAAAAATGTGTAAAGGGAAAGCGGATTATCAGTGGTCATTGAGGCGGTTTTTCGGCCTGACTAGAAAGTGCACTTGATATAATGAGCTAAGTTAAAGAGACCGGGGATTTGGCGCAGTTTGCTTCCGAACAAAGTGCTCTGTGGCCTTTATCCATCAAGATACCTTCTTAAACATTGCTAAAAATGGGAGGGTAAATGCAGCGACCGCTGGATCATCCATACTCTTTCCCTCCTAGAAGCCACGGGTTTGTTTCCAACCTCTTTTTTTCCCCCCTCATTTCACCAAAAACTAAATTAAATAACTCATCCCGAAGCAATGTGCTGGTTTACCTTATCCAGAGGTTGGATCCAGAGGCTAGGATCCAAGACGGAGATCCTAACATATAAATGCAATGTTATCAAACAGGGACCTGTGTTTTTTTTTTTTAATTAATTAACTAATTGATTAATTTTAATTTTTTAAATTTACATCCAAGTTAGCAAATAGTGCAACAATGATTTCAGGAGTAGATTCCTTAATGCTCCTTACCCATTTAGCCCATCCCCCCTCCCACAACCCCTCCAGTAACCCTCTGTTTGTTCTCCATATTTAAGAGTCTCTTATGTGTTGTCCCCCTCCCTATTTTTATATTATTTTTCCTCCCTTCCCTTATGTTCATCTGTTTTGTGTCTTAAAGTCCTCATATGAGTGAAGTCATATGATATTTGTCTTTCTCTAATTTCACTTAGCATAATACCCTCTAGTTCCATCCATGTAACTGCAAATAGCAAGGTTTCATTCTTTTTGATTGCCGAGTAATACTCCATTGTGTGTGTGTGTGTGTGTGTGTGTGTGTGTGTATGCGTGTGTGTGTGTGTGTGTATACACACACAGACACCACATGTTCTTTATCCATTCATCCATCGATGGACATTTGGGCTCTTTCCATACTTTGACTATTGTGGATAGTGCTGCTATAAACATGGGGGTGCATGTGTCCCTTTGAAACAGCACACCTGTATCCCTTGGACAAATGCCTAGTAGTGCAATTGCTGGGTTGTAGGGTAGTTCTGTTTTTAGTTTTTTGAGGAAGCTCCATACTGTTTTCCAGAGTGGCTGCACAGTTTGCATTCCCACCAGCAGTGCAAAGAGATTCTCTTTCTCCACATCGTCGGCAACATCTGTTGTTGCCTGAGTTGTTAATGTTAGCCATTCTGACAGGTGTGGGGTGGTATCTCATTGTGGTTTTGACTTGTATTTCCCTGATGATGAGTGATGTTGAGCATTTTTTCATTGTCGGTTGGCCATCTGGATGTCTTCTCTGGAGAAGTGTCTATTCATGTCTTTTGCCCATTTCTTCACTGGATTATTTGTTTTTTGGGTGTTGAGTTTGATAAGTTCTTTATAGATTTTGGATACTAACCCTTTATCTGATATGTCGTCTGCAAATATCTTCTCCAATTCCGTTGGTTGCCTTTTAGTTTTGCTGATTATTTTTATTTATTTTTTTATGTTTATTTATTTTTGAGAGAGCGTACATGAGCAGGGGAGGGGCAGAGAAAGAGGGAGGCACGGAATCTGAAGCAGGCTTCAGGCTCTGAGCTGTCAGCACAGAGGCTGACGCAGGTCTTGAACTCATAAACCATGAGATCATGACCTGAGTTGAAGTTGGACGCTCAAGCGACTGAGCCACCCAGGCGCCCCACTGACCTGTTTTATAGAACTACTCCTAAACTACTTGGTCAAGAGACTGCATTCAACTCAGAGCCCTTACATAAAGTATTTGCCACCATGTTCTAGGGACCCTGCTCTTGATGGGCAGAGAAGGGGCTGGCCTCTGGGTCAGTGGTCCCTCTGGTTGATAGTCTGGTGAATGGTACCCCTGTTTTCTATGTCCCTCCCAAAGCACCAGACACTGTCAAAGAGGACCATTTCTAATAGGCCTTGACATAGTTAAACTGTCCATTCTCACCAATCAGGGTAACATGACTTAGGGAGAGAGAAGAGAAACTTCATTACAAACAGCTCAAAACATCTGGAAAACAGACTTTGCACATGACCATCAAAATACACATTTTGTGTGAGCTTTTCCTTTTATTCCAAAGCCCCCAAGCATGTATCCTATTGACTGTAAGCTTCTATTGCATTACATCTGCCATTGACCTAATGTTTTTCTTTTTCCCCTTTTCAAACGGGAGATAGCATATAATACCATTCTACTACGTGTGTAGTCTTGTGTATATCCAAGCATGTAAATGTAACTTTATTTAGCTTGCACTTAATACATTTCCCAACAACCGTAGGGTAATCTAGTTGAAGAGGAAAGCTGGGGATGGTAGCAGGCGGGCATTTCAATCACAGATTCTAAATTATGCTTCAGTTAGTAATGAAATTCTTGCAGGAATTAGCTGTGAACTTGTACCCGAGAATCGAATTTGAAGAGTTGTCCGTGTTGATTTGTGAAGGGGACTGGTACTTCTCACGGTCAGAAGGCTGGGGATTGGCAGCCTGCAGAGAGAATGGGAGAACAGATCAGAGCAGTCTGTCCTCAGGGAGCCCATGCTGCACTCGGTGGGGGGGTTGGGGGGGGTGAAGGGGGGGTGGCCCAGGGGCTCAGTCATCGTGTCCACTGATTTTCACTGGGCCATGACTAAGACCTGGCTTTATTTTATTACATATATAAGTGCATTACTTTATGTTTATACAGATATATGCATATACACACGTGTACATATATATACAGAGTTATGTATACATACAATATATATTGTCCATTAAAAATTTTTTTTAATGTTTACTTATTTTTGAGAGAGAAAGAGAGAAGCAGAGTGCAAGCAGGAGAAGGGCAGAGACAGAGGGAGACACGGAATCTGAAGCACACTCCAAGCTCTGAGCTGTCAGCACAGAGCCTGATGCGGGACTCGAACTCACGAACCCCGAGATCATGACCTGAGCTGAAGTCAGACACCCAACTGACTGAGCCACCCAAGAGCCCCTAATATCCATTTTTTATATACATACATATTATAAAATCCATTCTTTCATTAAAAACAGCTCTTTTAATGTCAGGGGCTTCTCACATGCAATTTCTGTGTCCTGAAAACCATTTTCAACCAAGACAATAACATAAATTCTAGAATTTACTGAATGGATAAGTATTTGCATTGAAAGTGTCTGCTTTGCATAATAATGTAAAATCTGATTTCTTCCTTATATTTAGTTAGAGTTTAACTCTTCTCTTTCTTCTAGGAAACCAATTAATAATTTATATTTAAATATAAGTATTTTTTGAAAAGTTGGCTCAGCCCCTAGTCTGTCTAACTTGTACTTCGTCTTAATTCTTCAAGGTCCCCGGGACACCCCCACCTCCCGGACTTTCAGACGTCCTCACTTTTCTGAGTGACCTAACTGATACTGTCACTTTTTGAAAAGAGGGATTTACCTTGGGGCTTCTCGGGAAAATATCGCCATCGCACTCATCTCATGGTCACTGGGGACTGAGAGAACAGTGTCAAGCCGTACTTTAATGAAAAGCGTATCACCCAAACCATCAGAAAATTGTAGGTTGTGCCAGGAAGAAATGAGGGGCATTCTCCCACCCCAACAAGTCCGACTGGTCCCTCCCAGGGCAGATGATCTCATTTGGCTGGGTAATTATCTCCTTTGGAAAGGTGATCATTTGTTTTTACTCTTGTGGTGCTAATTTTTTTTTTCCAACCTAATATTTTGGTACAATACTTCTCCACGCAAGAGTGAAACACACATCATTTGTCATGAGACGGTAGTTGGAAAACAAGAGAAGCCGAGGAGATCCCTCCTAGGATCATAATGTACAAGATGAAAGAGGAAAATGCCTTTATATGGCCCTCCAGGAGAGAAAGAGAAAAATACTGGCAGGGAGAGTCCCAGAGAGAGAGGGGCCCTTCGCCTTCTCAACCTTGGCTTTTGCTTGTGTCTTCCCCCATTGTTCTTTCCACTTTCCCAGTTTCCCCCTGTCTCTGTCAGCCCTCTGTCTGCTGAAGGAGTGGACACTCCCCTAACGGGCTCTTAATCCTCTGTACCTAATAGCGTTCCCGAGCCTGTCTTCTGTGATTCTTGAGTTCCTATTAACCTTTTCCTGTCTACTCTCCCTGCCAAATTAAGGCAGGGATGTTTTCTTACATGCCTTTGTATAGCTCTTGCATGGAGCAGACCCTCAATAAATGCATTGACTTTAATACAGGATCTCATAAATGGAACAGATACTCAACCGTCCCCTCGCTCAGCGTAGCTGTCGTATTCAGCGGAGGATTGATTAAGGACTATTGAATGATAGGTAGTGTAGTGACACTAGCTTGAAGACTCCTTCCCAGGGGCCAGGCCTGCATCTTCTTTGTGCCTCCTTGCGACCCTAACACAGGGCGGGCTCACCAGAGTCTCAGAACCTGTTCCCTGAGTTGAAAGGCAGAGAACGGGCCGCCTTCTTCATGCTGCAGAGTACCCGCAATCTCAGTACCCCGAGCCTAGGCCGGGGTACCCCTCCGCCTTTGACACACCGTCTACAAGTGGGATTGGACTGGGGGAGGAGAGGGGCCCTCCCAGCAACCTCACAGGCGTCCTCGCCACCAGCCTGCCCCCCCCCCCCCCCCGGGCCATCGGCAGAGTCACGTGCCTGGGCGAGGGCTTCTCGGAGGTGAGCTCCTGGATTGCCGGGGAAGACTTAATCTCCTGTAATACAGCAGTGTGAGACCACTACAGTTTTTAGTCGATCCTGTAAATCCTACTTAAGGAAAATGTTCATTGTTTGTCTTGTAGCTGAAGTTAAAGTTTCTTTCTCTAGATAGATGCACCGTGCCCACTGTTTTTTGCTGTTGTAATTCAACTATAAGCTAAGCTATTTGTCGTTGTTTGTCTTCTCCCTCTCCACGCTCCACTCATGCACAGAGAGCTCTTTTGTGTTTGTATGTGTGTGTGTTTACTTTACACAAGTGATACTGTTCTTGTGAATGTGATCACATTCTCTCTTTTTTTTAACATTTCTTTTTTAACCTAACACTGTACTTGAAAGCCCCGTTCATGTTACTTTATGTACGCGTAGTTCTTTGCATCTAGAATATAGACCATACATGAGCATAACTTTATTTCATTAAGTCCTTGCAGATTGTTTGACAGAGTGGCTGTACGGGGTTAATCCCCCACAATGGTTCTGGAGGGTCCTTGGCTCCTGTGTATCCTTGTCAACGTTCAGTGTAATCTACCTTTCTGTTTTCCAGGCACTCATATCCACTCTGGTGGGTGCAAGGTCATGTTTCACTGTAAATTCATTTTGCATTTCTCTGCACACAAGTGCTTCTGTGAATTTTCTGTTCATATCCTTTGCCCATTCTCCTGTTGGTATTCCTGGCTGATTTGTCGATAGTCTAGGTATTTATATGTGGATCTAAAGATGCCAAATAGTATCTCCACGCCTGGCATGTTTGTTGACTTTGCCTGTCCTGTCCTTCGCTGACCAGAAAAATATCAGCTGTTTGTCTTTGGTTTGTACCTTGAGAGCTTGGCTCGAGAAGTCTTCCTCTAATCCCTGGTCATAAAGATAACCTCCTACAGTGTGTTCTTTTCACCTTCATTTTCAAAATGTCCCCCAATAAGTCTCTGGCACGCATTTATTTCGGTTCCTTTAATGTTGAGTCAAGCACAGATCCTGAGTACAGATGTCATGTGTTTGTGACGTAATCTAGTAAGCAGTACCTGCTAAGCATTTTGGATCGTTTGGCCGGAAGTAGGCGTCCATCATTTCTTTTTCCGGTTGTTCTCAAACTTTGGTGTTTATGCGAATCCCCCGGGAGCTTTGCAGAGATGCAGATTCTTGATCCCTGCCAACTACCGTAAGTTCATTAGGTCTGGGGTGGGGCTCTGGAATCTGCTTTTCATCCAGTTTGAGATGGTTCCCATGCAGGTGCTCTATGGCTAGCACTCGGGGGTACTACCTTTCAGTGGGTCCAGTTGGGGCAGGTACATTACTTTAAGAAATAACAGCCGCAACAATCCAAATACAGGACTTTGAGCAAAGGGACAGCAATGGAAAATTTCCCTGCAACACCAGTCCAGCCTTTGTGGAGTAGGGGTGTCACTGGCTGGAGGAAGCAAAGCTTCTATCCCTAGGAGTTGTTGAATTTTTTATACCCCTAGCTCTTTTCACACTAATGCTGACTTTCTAAAGGGCACTGGAGACTAGAAACAGTTTTTTAGAGACCATTACCACCCTCATTAACACCTCTCCTCTTCTTTTAAAGGTGCCCCCTGAAGTAGTAATGGAAATGTGAGATCTTGGGAGAAAGCACCTTCCCAGGGTCCCAGTTTTCTGTATTATAAAGGGAGAAAAGTAAGAACCAGAAAGGTCTGGCAATTAAGACCCATGGACAGTTTCCAGGCTTTAAAAAATGGCAGTAAGCTATAATTTCATTAAATTACTGAGCTTAAAACTTGTTCCAAAGCAGCCTCCATGGCTTATTTAAAGGCTGGGACATCTCAGGATCGATTCAGGAGCACATTCACGCTTGAGAAGGATTCTTGTCCAGGACGGAGGCAGGCAGAAGTTGTGCTCAGTGCTCAGCCTGGTTTGCGGGAGTGGGCAAGGTTAATGGATGGTTCCCTTGGTCCCACAGACACTGGAGGAATTTATACTATGCGTGTGAGGTTGCCGGGGACCCAGCCACTCTCCTTGTTCTTGGAGAATGTGCTGGAATTCTCTCGGCTGCCTTGTATTAACACGTTCATCATCCTTACCAAGGTAGTAATAGTGATACCCTCCGGATTCATATAGCTTGGTTTACACAGGACTTTCCCCTAGATTATCCCATAATAATAATTGCTGCTTTTTGTCCCGTGCCCACAACGAGATGGATGCTTTACGTACATTACCCTGAATCCCCCTCAAGAAATCCGTGCTTCTATAGTTGGGGAGACAAAGGCTCGAACCACTCAAATGTGTCACGTAACCAGTAAGCAGCATCTGGACTCACAATTCAAGTAGCAGATTCTCTAGTCATGTGCAGTGTGTTGAGTGATTTAAGGAAAATACAAGTTTATATTTGTTTTAACCCATAAACGCTTAAAATATAGCACATTTATATCACTTCTGAGTTGTATTAAGTTATGAGAAACTTTTGGATCTGTCTAGACAGAGAAACCACTGTGGATTCAGTGCATGAAAGCTTGGGCTCTACATGTATTATTCAACGACTCCTGCCCTTTCAGTTCCCGATTCCGTGATTTTAAGAGAGTTATCTAGGGGCGCCTGGGTGGCGCAGTCGGTTAAGCGTCCGACTTCGGCCAGGTCACGATCTCGCGGTCCGTGAGTTCGAGCCCCGCGTCGGGCTCTGGGCTGATGGCTCAGAGCCTGGAGCCTGCTTCCGATTCTGTGTCTCCCTCTCTCTCTGCCCCTCCCCCGTTCATGCTCTGTCTCTCTCTGTCCCAAAAATAAATAAACGTTGAAAAAAAAAAAAAAAAAGAGAGTTATCTAACCTATCTTCAGTTTCCAGATCTATGAATTGGGCAAAGTGGCAATGCCTATTTCATGTAGTTCTTGGGAGGCTTCTATGATGTAATACATATAAAAGGTTTGAAGGGCATCAGGTACATGGGAAACACCAATAAATGGTAGATGTTAAAAAAATAAATATGGTGGGGCACCTGGGTGGCTTAGTCGGTTAAGTGTCTGACTTCAGCTCAGGTCATGATCTCATGGTTCATGAGTTCCAGTGCCACATTGGGCTCTGTGGTGACAGCTCAGAGCGTGGAGCCTACTTCAGATTCTGTGTCTCCCTCTCTCTCTGCCCTGCCCCACTTGTGCTCTCTTTCTCTCTCAAAAATAAGTAAACTGAAAAAAAATAATTTAAAAAATAAATATGGTGATAAGATGGCATTTGCCATGGGAGATTGGAGATGTACTTATTTTGACCATGTACCAGGATGTATTTAGGCTAATAAAACGATACATGCAAAGACTTCTTATTTTCTAGAACCTAGATTTTGAGAGAGCCAGACCTGCAGATTCTCCCTTTTGATCTGGCCTCTCCCAAAATTGACAACAGTTAAACACCTTGCTCATTCTGATGAGTTAGGGTAACCATGCACGTGTGGTACAAAAATTGCTGTTAGGTCTTTCGAGCCATTGAGATCTCTGTGGAAATGAGGTGGCCTGCAGTTCTTATGATGGAGACCATCTGGTTGGCGGAATAAATTGCAGTCATGAACCCTTCCTCGCACTAGCCCACAGCACCCCCTCCCCAGAGGAGATGCCCTCAGACCAAAGAGAGAAACACAGCCTGCAGGGCCTTCCTCAAGGCTACCCCAGTCTCCGCACAGCCATTTAAAGTCGTCTCCGGGGCCATCTTGTACTAGCTTTTCTATTGCACTTAAGTCAAATAAAAACCCCATCCTAGAAAGGATGCAAGAAATACCTTAACTCATGTTCACAGACCTGTCACAGCTAATGATACCTTTTCAGACATAATCCTTTATTCCTCAAACTACACCATCAGACAATCAGTGGTACAGACTCCTCCATTGTTCTGTTTAGGACGAAATTAACATGCTGGGAGTAAATGTTTTTAATGGGTCTGTCATCTTCTGCCAGTTACGGTGACATCACTGATTAAGACCACTTCATTCCAAATGCCACCCGTTTTCTCTGTAAGTCATGATTGGACACATGGTGTCCAAGTTGCAGTTCTAGATCTGCTCTCCCCTCACAGAGGACACTGCTGATTGTCTGCTGCTGTCACTGTCAGGTGTCTCGAGTGACTGGCTGACCCTGTACATCAAGATTTCCCTCAGGGCACGCTACAAGCCCTGGACTTTTCTCTTCCTACCAACGCTCTGCACGGTGCCCTTACTACGTAGAAGACTCTGGATAAATTGTTTTAGGATAGTGTTAGCTATGATCCAGAACAAAAGCTTTGTCTGTAGCATTTCTTCCAGCTCTCTGGTTTGCCTGTAAGTACTATTACGTTTATATTTAAGAAACTAAGGTTTTAAACTATGCCTGCTTACTGGATTTAAAACCAAACCCAAATACCCATTTTTATTAAAATACACAAGCAACCATTCTTTAACAACTCACCTAACAAACCCAGTTCAAACCTGTGTGGACTTCTTAAATTAGAATACCAAACTCGTTCTACAAAGTGAAATTCTACTTGAGACCTGTATTCTAAAAATATCGTCTCCATTCTCTATGCCAGAGAAAATTCCACCAATTGTAATTTACCAGTCATGAAATGGAAGAACTAAAACAAGGAGATTTTTTTCTGTCTTGTTTTTTTTTTTTTTTTTTTAACCTATATTTGCCCCATTAGGGTTTTCTTGAGAGGTAAGATGAAGGGTTGAGAGCAATTTTTTTCCTTTAAACTCATTAATATTTTACCTTAATCCCTGGGACAATGGTGTCGGATACACCCATTAGTTAAAGGGTCAATAAAACTGCATCCACAGGAGGAAGGAGGTCAGGTGATAGATTCCCTGCAGCACCTGTGAGTTAACAGTAAACAGATATCAAAAGCGGTTGGCAGCAACTTTCCCAACCTGGGGACCTGAAAGTAAATCTTTCCTGTCTGTAATCACAGGAAGTTATTCTGGAGGGTGCCAGAGCCCTGGTTTGTGGTTTAGGCAGCGTTGCGGAATAAATCAGAACTCTGTAGAGTATTCCGGTAAATTTCTCCATCACAATTACAATTCTGGTCAGCATCAGCCATTTATGGTAAGGTCCCCCCTATATTAAAATTGATGGGATGTATATTTGACCGAGAAAAAAAATGGTTGAGTTTTGGTAAATCTATAGGTGCAGGAAGGGGGCTGACAGGCTGGAGCTGGGCTGTGTTCTCTTCTGTCATAGAAGCTTCACAAATCCTTATGTTGGATATTTTACCTTTATAAATAATTGGCTGTGCGGGGACTAAAAAGTTATTAAGAAGTAAATTGGCAGTGTTTCAAAATCAGAAGAAATGAATTTGAATGGCTGAGAAAAGAGATGTTAACTGTCGATTTTACATGAAAATATTTAGTCATTCAAAAATGAAAACGTTTAAGGAGAGAATTAATGTTTTCAGAGAATGACTGATACAATATTCATGTAGAAAACTGCATAGGGAAATACGTGGGCTAAGAACAGAAGATATTCCAACGTATTAACTCATTTACTTAACAAAGATTTGAGTGCCAATTATGTCCAAGATGCTACTGTAGATGCTGACAGTACGCGGTAGACTGAATCAGGTTCCTACCTTCAGCACCTCGTTCTGACTTTTTTCACCTAGTAGAGTGCTTTCGAAGTTCATCTGTGTTGTGGTACGTGTCAGTATTTCATCCCTTTTATCTGCCCAATAATATTCCGTTGTATGGGTATACCACATTATGTGTATCCATTCGTCCGTTGGTGGTCACTGGAGTTTTCTCTACCTTTTGCTGTTATAAATACTACTGCTAGGAACCTTCACATACAAATTTTCATGTAGGCTTAAGTTTTTGTTTCTCTTGGGTATGGGATTGCCGGGTCACACGGTAAATCTGTGTTTAATCGTTTGAGGAATTCCCGCAGTCTCTTCCAAAATGGCTGCATCATTTTATATCCTCATCGGTGGTGTATGAGAATTCTGGTTTCTCCACATTGTCCTTATCATTGTCGTCACTTGCTAATATTTGTCTTTTCGGGTAAACCCATCCTAGTGGATGTGAAGTGGTATCTCAGTGTGGCTTTGATTTGTATTTTCCTGATGGCTAATGATACTATACATCTTTTCATGTGCTTATTGGTCATTTGGATATCTTCTTTGGCAGATGTTTCTTCAATACTTGGCCCATTAAAAAAAAAAAGATGTTTATTTATTTTGAGAGACAGAGTGTGAACGGATGAGGGGTGGGGAGAGAGAGGGAGAGACAGAATCCCAAGCAGAGCCTGATGGGGGCTCCATTTCACAAACTACGAGATCATGACCTGAGCTGAAACCAAGAGTTGGACTCTTAACTGACTGAGCCACCCAGGCACCCTGGCCCATTTTTCAGTCAAGAGAAACTGGGGAAGGCATGGTCAGGGAGGCCCTCTCTGATAGCCGAGGCCTGAATGCTGAGTAGGAGCTGGTCATGTAGGGGAGATTATTCTGGACCTATAGACCACCAGGTGCACTTATGGTGAATGAACTTGGTTTGTTCAAGGAATAGATAAGCCAGTGAGGCCAAAACACATAGGGCGAGAGGGGACAGATGTAGGAGAGGTGACTGGACACTAGAATAGGTGTTAGTTTGGTACGGTTTGTATTTTAATTGCAATAGGCAACTCTTGGAGAGTCTTAATCAGGACATGAAATGATTCCGAATTACGGCTGCTGTGGGAACAGAGGATTAGAGTAAGCAAGAGTTGAAGCAGGGTACTCATTAGGAGGTTACTGTACTAAATACAGATACAGATGATGGTGATGATGGACTGCTATAATAGGACTTGAGGTGTGCTTTCAAGGTAGTGCCTTCAGGACTAGCTCTTGTGTTGGATGTGGGGTGTGAGGGAACCAGGAAATAGGACCACTATATTTTGCCTGGGTTGTTGGCGAGTTGATGACCACCAGCTGAGGTGAGAAACAATTTCAGAGAAGAATTCTACTTTGTCAGTGTTAAGTGGGAGAGCTTCTTGGGTGCGTAGATTGGTTTTCATCAAATTTGGAAACTTCACAGCTATTATTTCTTTGAATGTATTTTTCTGCTCCTGACTTTCCCCTCCTGGTACTCCCATTATACACGTGCTGATACACTTAATGGTGTCTCACGTTTCTCTAAGGCTCTCTTCATTTTTCTTCATCATCGTTTTCTCTCTGTTCTTCGGATTGCGTAATCTCTACTGATAAATCTTAAATATGGTGGGGGTTTTTCTGACTCTTCATATCTACTATTGGGAGTCTCGAGTGAACTTACCACTTCATTTATTATACTTTCCAACATCAGAATTCATTTTTAAAAAATTTTTTCTCTTTATCAGTATTCTCTGATGAAAATTGTCATCGTACTTCTTCAAACATGATTTCCATTAAGAAAACTGCCTAGAAGTTCACATCTGTTAAATCCAACATCTGAGCCCTATCACAGTTGTTGCTTGCTTTTTTTTTTTTTTTTTTTCCCTGTATGGGTGCTATTTTCTGTTTCTTAGCATATTCATAACTTCTTTTTAGAAACTAGGCATTTTATTTTTATTTATTTTTAATTTTTTAATTTTTTAATTTACATCCAGTAATTAGTTAGCATTTGGTGCGATAATGATTTCAGGAGTAGATTCCAGTGATTCATCCCCAACGTAGAACATCCAGTGCTCATCCCAACAAGTGTCTTCCTTAATGCCCCTTACCCATTTAGCCCATCCCCCCACCCACAATCCCTCCAGCAACCCTCAGTTTGTTCTCTATATTTAAGAGGCTCTTCTGTTTTGTCCCCCTGCCTGTTTTTATATTATTTAAAAATAATAAATTCCCTTCGGCTCACCTGTTTTGGATCTTAAATTCCACATATGAGTGAAGTCATACCATATTTGTCTTTCTCTGACTAATTTTGCTTCCCATAATACTCTCTAGTTTCATCCATGTAGTTGCAATGGCAAGATTTCATTCATTTTGATTGCTGACTAATACTCCGTTGTATATATATACCACATCTTCTTTATCCATTCATCTGTCAATGGACATTGCTACTTTGGCTATTGTCAATGGCACTGCTATAAACATTGGGGTGCATGTGCCCCTTTGAAACAGCACACTTGTATCCCTTGGATAAATACCTAGGATTGCAGTTGCTGGGTGGTAGGGTAGCTCTATTTTTAATTTTTTTTTTTTTCAACGTTTATTTATTTTTGGGACAGAGAGAGACAAAGCATGAACGGGGGAGGGGCAGAGAGAGAGGGAGACACAGAATCGGAAACAGGCTCCAGGCTCTGAGCCATCAGCCCATAGCCTGACGCGGGGCTCGAACTCACGGACCGTGAGATCGTGACCTGGCTGAAGTCGGACGCTTAACCGACTGCGCCACCCAGGCGCCCCTATTTTTAATTTTTTGAGGAACTCCCATGCATTTTCCAGAGTGGCTGCACCAGTTTGCATTCCCACCAACAATGCAAAAGAGATCCTCTGTCTCCGCATTCTCGCTAACATCTGTTGTTGCCTGAGTTGTTAATGTTAGCCATTCTGACAGGTGTGAGGTGGTATCTCATTGTGGTTTCGATCTGTATTTCCCTGCTGATGAGTGATGTTGAGCATCTTTTCATGTGTCAGTTGGCCATCTGGATGTCTTCTTTGGAAAAATGTCTATTTGTCTTTTGCCTATTTCTTTACAGGATTATTTGTTTTCTAGGTGTTGCATTTGATAAGTTCTTTATAGATTTTGGATACTAACCCTGATATGTCTTTTGCAAATATCTTCTCCCATTCCTTCAGTTGCCTTAGTTTTGCTGATTGTTTCCTTCTCTGTGTAGAATTTTTTTTTATCTTGATGAGGTCCCCATAGTTCATTTTTGTTTTTGTTTCCCTTGCCTCTAGAGACGTATTGAGTAAGAACTTGTTGCAGCCGAGGTCAGAGAGGTTTTTGCCTGCTTTCTCCTCGAGGATTTCGAGGGCTTCCTGTCTTATGTTTAGGTCTTTCATCCATTTCGAGTTTATTTTTTGTGTATGGTGTAAGAAAATGGTCCAGGTTCATTCTTCTGCATGTCACTGTCCAGTTTTCCCAGCACCACTTGCTGGATATTGGATATTCTTTCCTGCTTTGTCAAAGATTAGTTATGTGGTTCCATTTCTGGGTTCTCTATTCTGTTCCATTGATCTATGTGCCTGTTTTTGTGCCAGAACCATAGTGTCTTGATGATTACAGCTTTGTAGTATATAGCTTGAAGTCCGGGATTGTGGTGCCTCCTACTTTGGTTTTCTTTTTCAAGGTTGCTTGGCTATTTGGGGTCTTTTCTGGTTCAGAAACTAGACAATTTAGATAATATATTGTGGCAGTTCTGGTCACTGGTTCCCCTCCTCCCAGAGCTCGTTATTCTTCTTTGTTTATTTGTTCCATGACTGGTAATACTATTATAGGTGGAGTCTGTTTCTTTCCACCCTCCCCACAGCATAGAGCCTTTCATGACACTTTCTCAGGAGTTTATCCTTGAGGGTGTGCACAGTCACCCTGGGATGATCATGGTTTTACTAGGCTCTCTGCCCCTTTCCCTGAACTCTCTGTTAAGTTGTCTGCCATGAGCTTCTATTAATTACTGATTGCTGTATTTGTTTTTAGGAATGCTGTAGGGAAAAAATCGCTCTGCAGTCTGATCCAAATAAATTTAGGTCCCTTGCAGGAGAATTTTTTGAGGCCAGTCTTCAAGGTTTCTTCTGACCCCAGGAGGGCTCTCTTTTGGGCTCTTTTTTCAGTTCTCTCTGATAAAGAAGCTGGCCTACAGTATAGCTTGCAGCTACGAGACTGCTAGCCTTCCCTTATTTGCTCACCACCAAAAGCTTCTTTGTCTTTGCCCTTAAGAGCATCCTTAAGCTTGAACTTCCTCCTACTCTGTTCCAAATAAAGTCAGTTCCTTTGGAGAAAGTTTGGAGTTCTTTGTTCTTATGGCTTGCCTCTGCCCTGGGCAGTATCTCTGAGCCACAACCCTGGAGCTGGGGAGGGGACCGTGGGCAGTTTCTCTCAGAGCGACATCCCTGCTTTATGAGTGGAGTAGGATAGCGTTGGCAGCCTCTGGCCTTCTCACCTTACCTCTTCCAGCATGGAACTTCTGCCCTATGAGCAAACTGGGGCAGGGGCCGTCAGGGCGCCACTGTTCTCAGTGTGCCACACCTGTCAGGGAACATATACTCTCCGAATGGGAACTGGGTGAAGGAAGGACGCCTCCAATTTCTCAGATGTACTTGCATGGAATTTAGTTTCTACACCACATAGTTGGGCAAAATGGGAAATGTTGGTGTCTTGCCCCTCCTAGGGGTGTATCACAGCCCTTAACTGGGAACTGGCAGGAAAGGGAGCCCATTATTCCTGGCTACACCAGCCTAGAGTGGAGTTTCCACTGTAGTGAGTTGGAAAGAGGAAGGAATGGAGAGGATAGTGGCTGATATGCCACAGACTTTCACAGTTCTTATTGAGCATGTTAGTGGATTTTCTTGAGTAAAAATGTCTCCATTTGCCATATGGCCTTGAGACAATTTTAGACACCATTAAAAAAAATAATTTTGGGGTGCCTGGATGGCTCAGTTGGTTGCGCATCCAACTCTTGGTTTCAGCTCAGGTAATGTTCCCAGGGTCGTGGAACTGCACCCCACATTGGGCTCCATGCTGTGCGTGGAGCCTGCTTGAGATCCTGTCTCTCTGCCCCTCCCCACTGCCCATGCTCTCTCTCAAACAAAAATAAAAAATCTTAAAAGTAATAATAATTTCTACCAGTTATGCTTGTTTTGCTGAGACGTGAGTCTGTGGAGCTCCTCACGATGCCATTCCAGAAGTCTAGAACCATTTTTACTCAAAAGAACAACTACTGGCTGGATTCAAGCATTTGGCAAGCATTTTCTCAAGATATAAAGTCTACCACTTTAAGAAAAACAACTGACAGCAGTTGTTGCCATACTCCTGAGTTTTCAAGCAAATATTAGAATTTTAGGACTGTGTAACCACCACTGAGAGTTTGACAGTGTCCCAATATGTAAAGACTTCCCTGGCGAGATCAGTGGTGAGGTTAACAAATACAATTTTTTATATTAGATAACGAAATGTGTCAACATTTGGGCAGATCTTTATAACTCAGTAGACCAATACTTTTGAGATGACAAAAACATACGAGATTACAAACTTCTGTAATGTAAAAGACCTATTCCGAGTGCAAGATAAACCAATGGATTTCCATGTAATAAGGGCATGGAAAGTTTAGTGATATGGTTTTCCATTCTATGTCTCCATTAATCCTTAAGAAACTTCCACTTGTTGAATTTTGGTGTAGCATCAAAAAAGAATATTCACAATCATACAAAAAGACTATTATATTTCCCCATTTCCAATTACATATCTGCATAAGGCTGAAGTTTCTTTGTATATTTCAACCAAAACAATATATCCCAGTAGATTGACTGCAGAAGCAAATATGAGAATCCAGCTATCTTTTAATAATCAGACGTTCAAGAATTTGCAAAAATGTAAAACAATTACACTCTTACTCCTCAAGTTTCTTGCTTAGGGAGAAATATTTTTTAAGGAAAAACATTTGCTAATATGCATGGTTTTATTATTATTTTTAAATGAATTAATAAATTTTTAAATATCTCAGTTTTGGTTTCTAATGCAGTAAATATTGATAAATACTCCCCACATAAACAAAAAAATCTCCAAGGTCTTCAACTTTTTATTTATTTATTTTTAAATTTTTTTTTTTCAATGTTTATTTATTTTTGGGACAGAGAGAGACAGAGCATGAATGGGGGAGGGGCAGAGAGAGAGAGGGAGACACAGAATCGGAAACAGGCTCCAGGCTCTGAGCCATCAGCCCAGAGCCTGACGCGGGGCTCGAACTAACGGAGTGCAAGATCGCGACCTGGCTGAAGTCGGACGCTCAACCGACTGCGCCACCCAGGCGCCCCTTCAACTTTTTATTAATGTAAAGGGTTCTGAGAATAAAAAGTTTGAAAACCACTCCTCTGAAGGAGACCCATATATAATGTCTGTTAGGCATTTGTGTGTGTTTACATAGGCACACATATACATAGGTATAGGAAAGCCTGCATTGAACAAAGATATATTCTTTACAAAGACACATGGAACAATTACCCTTATAGATTATCACAACACTTCTTAACACATTTAAGATAAATTATACACTCAGATCACATCTCTAACCGTAGTCACGTTAAATTAGAAATGAATAATAAACCATCCCATCACTACCACCATCACCACAACTCTGGCGTACACATACTCTTAAATAATTCATGGCTCTAGAAGAATTTGATGATGTTAAAACTGAAAATATTCAGAACTTTTCTGGTTATCTATTGCCATAAAACAGACCACACTGAAACTTAATAGCCTAAAAAAATTTATTTGCTGATCTGTAGTTTGGCTTCGACTAAGTCAAAGTCAACCTGTTTCAGCTCTTCTGCACCGTGGGGCATCAGCAGGCACATCTCAAAGGCTGGCAGCTAGAATCATCTGGAGGCTTTAGTCTTAAACGTCTGGCAATTGATGTTATCTCTTTACATGGCTTCTTCATGTAGCCTGGGCTTCCCAGAACATGGTGGCTTGTTCTAAGGATGACCATCTCTAGAGAGCCTTGCAGAAGCTATACTGCCTTTTATGACCCAGCTTCAGAAGCCACTTCTCTCTGCTCCAGTTCAAGTCACTAGGCTGAGGGAAGCAGGAAATTAGACTCCATCGTTTGATTGGAGGATTGTCAAAGAACCCCTGGAGATGTTTTAAAACCACTATAGGCTTGCAGCAATAAAATTACATAGTTTAACTTCGGCAGCTCGTTAGTACTTTAGATAGAGGGCAATTTTTAACATTAAAAACAAATTTTAAAAGCAAGAAAGGTTGAAAATAAATAGGTTGATTGTTCCACTCAAAGAAGCTTGTGAAAGAATAACAGATTAAACCCAAAGAAAGCAGAAGGAAGAAATGCTAGATATAAGAGTAGAAATTAATGAAGTAGAAAACAATGCAATAAATGAGAAGATCAGCAAAACCAAAAGGCGATCTGATAAAATACTGATAAAATAGTCCAACTGGCTAAGGAGAAAAACAAGTAATAATGCACCAACAATAGGAACAATAGCCAACATTCAGTGAGCACTAAACGTTTATTGCCAAGGACTCATCTAGGTATATTACATTAAGCAGCTTCATTTTCCCAACAATTAAATGAGATTGGCCCGTTCGATAACCCTAATTTACAGATGGTGATAATGAAGCATAGTAAAGGTTAAATAATCTGCCCGTGGGACACAGAGCCGCTAAGCACCCCATCGCTTTCCATCGTCTCTGTGTTTATGCCCCTGTTTTTGTTCCTCATGGTGTTTTAGGTGCCCTCTTCTTGAGCAACCTTTCTAGAGGTTTGTCTACTCTTGGTCTTCAAGAACCATCCCTTGGCTTGGTTGATTTTTTTCGTGTTAAATTCATTTATTTAAATCCAGGTTAGTTACCATACAGTGTGGTATTGGTTTCAGGAGTAGAGCCCAGTGATTCATCACTTACATGTAACACCCAGTGCTCATTCCAACAAGTGTCCTCCTTATGCCTGTCACCTATTTAGCCCATCCTCCACCCCCCCCACCTCTCTAGCAACCCTCAGTTTGTTCGCTTTACCTTTGTTCCTATAATTAGTTCTGTTTCCTTTAGATTTATTCTGCTTTTTCTAATTAACTTGCATGATTAGCTTATAACTTTTGAGCCTTTCTTCTTTTCTAATACAAGCATTTAGGGCTATAAATACCCCCCCACACACATACACACACACACACACACACACACACACACACACACACACGGCCATTTGCACTCCATTCCACAAGTTTTTGATATATAGTGTTTTTTATTATCACTCATATCTAACTTTTGAAAACAATTTCTTCATCCCCTCTTTGGATCATGAGTTATTCAGAAGTGTGGTTTTAGATTGCCAAACGTATCGGTTGTTTTGTTGCAATTGACTTCTAATTGAATGGCGCTATGGTCAGGAAACATGACCTCTATAGATTCTAGTCCTTAAAATGTTTTGAGTACTTGCTTTATGGCCTAATATTTTATCACTTTTTATTTTTTATTTATTTTTAAAAATTTTTTGATGTTTATTTTTGAGAGAGAGAGAGACAGACAGACTGTGAGTGGAGGAGGAGCAGAGAGAGAGGGAGACACAGAATCCCAGTCAGGTTCCAGGCTCTGAGCTGTCAGCAGAGAGCCGGATGCAGGGCTTGAACTCATGGACCGTAAGGTCGTGACCTGAGCTAAAGTTGGATGCTTAACCAACTGAGCCTCCCAGATGCCCCAGTGATTTGAAACTTTTAATATTATGTAGTAATTTTCTCTATCCCTAATAATGGTTTTTTTTTTATTTTTATTTATTTTTTTTTTTAATTTTTTTTCCAACATTTATTTATTTTTGGGACAGAGAGAGACAGAGCATGAACGGGGGAGGGGCAGAGAGAGAGGGAGACACAGAATCGGAAACAGGCTCCAGGCTCTGAGCCATCAGCCCAGAGCCCGACGCGGGGCTCGAACTCACGGACCGCGAGATCGTGACCTGGCTGAAGTCGGACGCTTAACCGACTGTGCCACCCAGGCGCCCCTCTAATAATGGTTTTTATCTTAAGGTCTATTTTTCATTTCTTATTTTTATATTTTTTTAAACATTTTATTTGTTTATTTTGAAGGGGAGAGGAACAGAGAGAGAGGTAGAGAGAATCCCAAGCAGGCTCCACACTCTCAGCACAGAGTCTGACACGCAGCTCAATCCTGAACTGTGAGCTCATGACTTGAGCTGATACCAAGAGTTGGATGCTTAACCGATTAAGCCACCAGGTGCCCTTGAGGTCTATTTTTTAGATTAATATAGTTATGCCTGATTTCTTTGAGTATGACTTTCCTGGTTGATCTTTTTCCATATTTTTCCTTCCAACCTTTCTACATCTTTTGCTTTCAAAGTGTCTCTTATAAAGAGCATACAGGTGGATTTTGTTTTGTTTTGACTCCATTGATTTCTCAGTTCTCTTTCATTGTAAGACATCTTTCCTACAGGAGGCTATGTAAACGGATTTGCGTAATTTAAAGGGCAATTATAATGCAGATAGCCGGGTGACTGTGCTGCAGTTGAGGACACAGAATTGCCAGTCCCTTGGCAGCCCTTGCTTGCGTTTCCCTCCCCTACAACATTCTGCTGTCCTCCTAACTGTAACCGCTCCTCACTAGCATGATAATCATTCTCGTGCCTTTATAACTTTAAAATTTGTCTGGGGCACCTTGGGTGGCTCAGTTGGTTAAGCGTCTGACTTAGGCTTAGGTCATGATCTTAGGGTTTGTGAGTTTGAGCCCCACATCGGGCTCTGTGCTGACAGCTCAGAGCCTGGAGCCTGCTTCGGATTCTGTGTCTCCTTCTCTGCCCCTCCCCGGCTGGCGCTCTGTCCCTTTCTCTCTCAAAAATGAATAACCAGGGGCGCCTGGGTGGCGCAGTCGGTTAAGCGTCCGACTTCAGCCAGGTCACGATCTCGCGGTCCGTGAGTTCGAGCCCCGCGTCACGCTCTGGGCTGATGGCTCGGAGCCTGGAGCCTGTTTCCGATTCTGTGTCTCCCTCTCTCTCTGACCCTCCCCCGTTCATGCTCTGTCTCTCTCTGTCCCAAAAATAAATAAACGTTGAAAAAAAAAAATGAATAACCATTAATAATAATAATAATAATAATAATAATAATAATAATATAACATTTCTTTTATTTTCTAATAAAAGAACTCAAGACTTTATCCTTGCAGTGGCCCTTCAGTTAAAAAGTAGAAATTTCAATATGTAGCTCTTTTATTCTTTTCAGTTCTAAATAGTTTCTAAGCTCCCTTAAATATATTCTGTGCTCCATTTGTTCACTCTCGTGTCGTTAGAAGTACGTTTTCAATATTTAAAATTGATGAGGTTTGGGGCGCCTGGGTGGCTCAGTCGGTTAAGCGGCCAACTTCAGCTCAGGTCATGATCTCGCGGTCCGTGAGTTCGAGCCCCGCGTCGGGCTCTGTGCTGACAGCTCAGGGCCTGGAGCCTGTTTCAGATTCTGTGTCTCCCTCTCTCTGACCCTCCCCCGTTCATGCTCTGTCTCTGTCTCAAAAATAAATAAACGTTAAAAAAAATAAAAATAAAAATAAAAAATAAAAAAATAAAAATAAAATTGATGAGGTTTTTTTAAAAAACATTTTTTCTATTTTAATTGCATCATAGGTCAGAAAACACCATCTATTATGATACCAATTCTTAGCTCTTCATTGAGACTATTGTATCATAATATGTGATCAGTTTTTGCAATTTTTCACATTTGGAAAAAAATGTGTACTTTAGTTTTAAAGTACAGGATTCCATGTATAGCCATTATGTTAATCTTACCAGTTGTGTTACATTCCTATCTTTGTGATCTTCCTGATGTTTTGGGCTGCTTGATAGACTAATCAATGAGAGATGTGTTAACATCTCTGGCTGCGATTATAGATTTCAGTATTTCCTAATAATTTGTTAATTTCTACCTTGTATATTTTAGGGTTGTGGTATTTATGTGGATACAACATCAGAATTGTTAGTTTCCTGGCAAACTTCTAGAGAACTCATCTTTGATCACTGTATGCAGGCCTTCTTCATCTTCGTTTCTAAATAGTGTTTTTTGCCTTAAGATCTGTTAGATCTGTTTTACCTTACTTGTGCTTGTTGTATTAGTCAGGGTTCTCTGGAGAAACAGAACCAACAGTGTGTGTGTGTGTGTGTGTGTGTGTGTGTGTGTGTGCACGCACGCACACGTGCATGCACATGTGTGTATGGAGAGGGAGTTATGCCAGATTTCCATATATATGCATATGGAGAAAGATTGATTTTAAGGAATTGGATCACATAATTGTTGAAGGTTGGGTGAGCCCCAAATCTGCAAAGTCGGTGGCAGGCTGGAGATCCAGGGCGAAGTTGCAGTTCAAATCCAAAGGCAGTCTTCTGGCAGATTTGCCTTCTGGGGAGTTGGCGGGGGAGGGTCAGCCTATTTCTATTGAGGCCTTCAACTGATTGGATGAGGCCCACCTGCATTATGGAGGGTAAGCTACTTTGCTCAAAGCCTACTGATTTAAATGTTCATGTCATCCAAAAAATGCTTTCTCAGAAACATCTTGTATATATAATGTTTGGTAAAACATCTGGGTACTATGGCCTAGCCAAGTTGAAACATAAATTGTCATACTCGTTATTTCATTTTCCATCTCTTTATTCTTAGCCATTCTCTGTTTTTATGCTTTAGGTAAGTTTCATGTAAATAGCATCAAGTTCGATTTTGTTATTGTTTTTATCTGAGCTGACAGTCTCTGCCTTTTAACTGGTCCGTTTTTTCCATTTGTGTTTATTGTGATCCTATGTGGAGTTAGTGTTTTCTACCATTCTGTGTATTCCTGAGTTATTCCTCTTCTGTTTTTTTGTGGCTTCTGAGAAATTGATAGTAATATAAATAAATATATACCTTTTTTCATATTCTGCTGATTTGAAAGGGATATGTTCTTTCTCTTTTATTTAGCAATTATCTTTGAAAAGTTAACAGATACAATTGATTTAACAAACTCTAAAAGCAATGCTGCTCAAAGTGTAGACCACAGACCAAGAATTTTTTTGTACTAGTTCACAATGACATTAGTATTTAGACTGAGTTTCCACAGCACATAAGAACAGAAAGTGAGACCTTGGATAAATAAGAAAGGAAGTGGAAACTCAAGTTTTGGGGTACCAAAATGAGCATGTTCTGAGGCAGCCACATCAGCAAACATAGCCCCAGGTTTTAATTTCTTCCGTGTGTTTTCCTGCTTGGGATTTTCTCCTCGCAGGCTGAGCTATATATTTTAGGGAATGTGTGTTATTTTTTATCAGCTTATGTAGGCTCTTATAGTGTGAGAATTTCTAGTCTATCCAGGCCTTAACCTTATATCGTTGGAAATGGAAGTCTCTCACAATGCATTGTTATCCATCCGAAACAATATTGATATATCTTCATTTAAAAGACAACAAAGCAGTCACCTTTAGAAAGGGTTTGCGTTTCCTTTCCCAGAGTGTAAATCTTCCCCCTCCAGGCCTGGCTGTCATTTTGACGGCCCAGTGTGTGCACCTCTCTCCATAAAATGGGAATGTTTTCTGCCTTCAGCTCTTGGCAGGAAACAAAGACGGTCTCTCATGGTAATACTACGTACTAGCTATTCTGGGCTCCCTTGCAGCTGAGCCACAGGCAGGTGATTTAAGCTCTTCCTGTCAGACCCCTTCATTGCATATGTTGACCCAGGAGCTAGTGATATAAGCAAAGGATGGTGAGTTTGTTCTCCGGAGAAGTGATGGGATCCCCCTTTGCCGATTGACTTCCTGGCACGTGGGAGCAGAAGCAGGGCTTCTGCCCATCATGACTGCATTCTGATGGCCTTCCCAGTCAGAAGTGGCCCTGTGGCAAGCTGGAGTACCTTGTAGCAGAGGCAGTGATTGGTGTGGGCTTTGTCCCTGGAAGTTCAGCCTCAATTTTTTAGCTCCCCTCAAAGTTGTGAGCCCCCAGTATCTTTCTCTGCTTAGATGGTTCAGGGTTGATCTCTGCACCTCGCTATTAAAAAGCAAGAGCCCAAGTTCCATTTATCTGTGTTAAGGTTCTGATTCTACTGAGCCAGTAAGTCTGTTCTCTTGAAGAAGGCAGGTCCTGGCAGATGGCTTACCATTGTGTGCACGATGCTGAGTACCTTCCCTCCCCCCACTTTCCAGACCTTCAAATGTGTCCCTTCTTTTAGTATCCATATATAAGCGGGAACACTCATTTGCCCTGACTATAGGCTCTCCAGTCCTTTCCCAGGGGATCTTTGAATGCCTCTGACTGTGTGCTGTACCACGTGTCTCCCAGACTTAATCCTGGGCACTTCTGCAGGCGGCTGCCCTTCCCAGAGCAGCTTACCTTAGAGCGCAGGCATATCCACAGGGGGTGCTACCCAAGACTACCCTGAGTTATAGACTCAAGCAGGTCAGAAGAGAATGACAGTGCAGAAGACAGATTTACAATTTGAGAGAGACAGAACGCTAGAGAGGGGGGAGCAGAGAGAGAGACACACAGAATCTGAAGCAGGCCCCAGGCTGAGCGTTCAGCATAGAGCCTGAAGCGGGGCTCCAACCCACGAACTGTGAGATCATGACCTGAGCTGAAGTCGGATGCTTTAACTGACTGAGCCACCCAGGC
Organism: Leopardus geoffroyi; assembly: GCF_018350155.1. Taxonomy (NCBI): domain Eukaryota; kingdom Metazoa; phylum Chordata; class Mammalia; order Carnivora; family Felidae; genus Leopardus; species Leopardus geoffroyi. Next base: position 150,135,512 of record NC_059333.1, read on the forward strand.
GCCCCTACAGCTGCGTTCTTAAAGATCACATTGCCTGGCCTAGAAAACCCCTTACCTCAGAGAACACTGCTAGACATGTATGCAGGCTCACTTACGTTTGTTGAATAATCAGAAGTCAGTTGTCTGTATTTTACTGTGTGAAGAAGTAAATTCAGGAGAAGTCAGTCATGCTGAGGCTCCACGAACCTCCCTGGCTTTGCAGAGACATTTGCATGTTACTCTGAATGTACTCTAATAGAAATGTGGTAGCACATTTTTGCAGTCACAAGATCTTAATTTTAATGAATACCATTTCTCTCGTTTTCTTTGGGAAGTGGAATTAACATTCCAGCCTGAACTACAGATGCTAAATTGTTAATAGCCTCCCTAGACTTACTTCTTGCCATGACACGTTCAGTGATTTCATCTTGATTTAGACAGAGTGAAATATCAGTGTAGGTTCCCGAGCTGGGAGCTCTGTAAATGCACCTCAAGAAGAGGAAATTCATTTCTTCCAAACCCTGGGAAGAAGACAGAGCCAAATAATTATTATCAGAGGCAGCGCTATAATTTTAAAAAATCATAATGGCTAAATAACAATTATAACATTTGTTCATTTGTATTTGAATGTTTGATGTTTTATGAATTTTGAATGTGATACTGATTTCATCCTGACATAAACACATGATTCTGTCTAACATTCTTTTGCTGCACACTGTTGTAATGTATTTAATTTTAAGAAAAACTTTGCCTATTCTTTAATATTGTGAAAATGTTCTTGTGTCCACATCCCACTAGTCAGGGAATAAATTATTTCAATTTTTAAACATTTAACCATACTTGTGTATCTAAATTTGACAGATATGGAGCCAAAGATAACTTCTCTGCTAACATAGATCACTTGGAAATGTTTGTAATTACCCATACTCCCCCCGACAGACATTCGCTGTGAATTTTTTATTTGGAATCAGAGCTTTTTATCATTTTCTCTCATTTTAAAATGATCTGTTCACTTTAAATAAGGACCGTTTTCCAACTTGGAATCTGAACTTTTTGGAGAGAGAATAATTGGGAGTAAATAAACCATGGCTGCAACTGGGCAATATTCTAAATATTTCAAGTACTTTGAAAATGGTTGAAAGAAATGGCTTCTAACAGCATGCTGAGTTTTCATAAGACTGCCTCTCTTGATCACAGACTTGAGTGTCCAAAGAAGACTCTTTCACGGCTTTGTTCCTGTCAGCCTTCCGTCCTTTTGTGTTCTGCCTTCCGAAGGCCACCAGGCGTGTGAGAGCCAAGATGGTGGCGTTAGGCTCCCCGTCATCCGCATCCTCTCTCCTTCTGGATCCCAGACATATGAGAAGCTCTATTTACTGACTTGCTTAAACAGTTTCAGGAGGTCCTGATTCAAATATTGTTTTGTTCCCACTCAACAATGAGTTGAAGACAACTCCATTTATCTCTGAGAGAAGAGTCAAGCACATCGAAAACCGGTAGTGGAACCTTTTAACTGTGTGTAAGTCTCCATTAGTCAGACATTCTTGACAGTGCTTAGATTTACAAAAGTGCAAGTAAAACCTTGGTTTGCGAGCGTGATTCGTTCCGGAAACATGCTTGTAAACCAAAGCACTTGTATTTCCAAGCAAAGTTCAAGAACCATTGGCTCAGTTGTGATCACGTGACGTTCGGCCTCACGTACTACTCGTATCGCAAGACATCGCTCGTTTATCCAGTTAAATTTATTAGAAATGTGTGCTCGTCTTGCGGAACACTCGCAGAACACGTTACTCGCAGTCCAAGGTTTTACTGTAGCTTCCCTTGAGGAACGAAATGCCCACTTTCGTCACCCAGGTGCTCAAATGATTACAATTTTCCCGTGTTCTTGCTCTGACTCTGACATCCTCAGCATGACCGTTCATCACCAGTTAGGCCTGGGCTTCAGCGGCGATCTTAAATAGAAACTGTTAAATTTATTAAATAGAAAGTGTTAAATTTATTAATATTATAAAAATATTTTATTAATCAAGAGGCCAAGATGGTTTTAGAACCTTAAACTGAGTTTTACTGTAGATGCCCAACATCAAATAACTCTTAGACGTAGAGTTCCTCAGGGTGCCTGGGTGGCTCAGTAGATTTCGGCTCAGGTTGCGATCTCACAGTGAGCTCGAGCCCTGCATCGGGCTCTCCACTGACAGCAGGGAGCCTGCTCGGGATTCTCTCTCCTTCTTTTTCTCTGCCCCTCCCCCGTTCACTCACACATGCACGTGCTGTCACTCTCTCTCAAAATAAACATTAAAAAAAGTAGAATTCCTCTTTCCAAGCGGTGTTCAGTCATTAGAGATTCCAACTCATTTTTCAGAGTATTTTAATACTTTAAACTATTTGATACTTTAGTTCACAATTTATGAGACTGTGAAATCTTTTTTTTTAAATGTTTATTTATTTTTGAGAGAGAGAGAGAGAGAGAGAGAGAGAGAGCGAGCATGAATGGGGTAGAGGCAGAGAGAGAGAGCAAGACACAGAATCCGAAGCAGGCTCCAGGCTCTGAGCTGTCAGCACAGAGCCTGACTCAGGGGCTCGAAGTCACGAACCGTGAGATCATGACCTGAGCTGAAGTCAGATGCTTAACTGACTGAGCCACCCAGACTGTGAAATCTTTTAACAATGACATCTGTGACAATATGCATTCAATGCCAGCCAAATTCTTACTTTGTGTGTGTGTGTGTGTGTTTTCTTGTGTTTCTTCACTTGTATTAACAGATACTTAAAGATGCATTTACTCAAATGTATTCCGTTGCAACACTGTAAACATAGCCTGTTTCTGTAGAAAACAGTGACCAACCAACCATTCCCACCCAGTGCTTAAGCTGTTAACTAATGGAAAGTTAGGTAAATCAAGGTAGGTTGAAATCTTTTCAGCTGGCTGTATACCATTAAATAAGTTACTGCTCACTCACTCGTTACATCCATTCCTGGTGTATAACTTAGAGCTAATTAGAAGTTATCTTGAGTCCTGGGAAGACTCAGTCCATTGTATTCAACATTGTTACGTTGAAATGAACATTTCCCCTCATCTTAAAAGATTGAATAGCATTTCATTTAAACATGAAATAAAATGCCAGCTGGTTAAAAGAGAAAAAAAGTGGTTAATATAATATTCTTTGCCTCAGTGGCACCACCTCTACAGGGTATTGATTTCTTCCCATCCTACTCAGCCCTCAGTCTTGACTAATGAAGGCAGCAGGCAGTGTGGATGATCCCCGGGCAATAAATGATTCAGAAATCATACCTTTTCATTTTGGAGTGAAATACAGTAGCCTTCTCTGACCCTTTCTGGGTCTGTTCCATCCATGTGGCTGCACAGTCTTGGACAAGTCCCTGAGCTTGAGGAATTCTGTCACACCAGACACCCTTTCGTGACCCTCCTTCTCAATCTGGATTCAGGACTTCGGGTCCTGATTATTCTAGATCAGAAAGAAGCAAAAAAAAAAAAAAAAAAAAAAAAAAAAAAAAAATATATATATATATATATATATATATATATATATATATATATATATGTCTGTGAAATGATCAAGGTTTAAGTATATTAGGTTCAGAAAGTGTTCAGTGTGTATTGTGGGACCTGAGCCCATGAACCTTCCTGGGGACTGGTGTTTGTTTAAAGTATCCTGGTGCTTCGAAGCTTACCTATGGTCTGAGGCAGGAACGCCAGCCTGTGCAAAGCACTGGGTTGCAGCAATGTTAATAACATTTTGTCTTATTTTTGATGACCTTTTCTGGAGTTTTGAATTTCATAATTGTGCTCTTTCTTATCTCTGATCTCAAATTCTAAAATGAAGAGGAGAAAAAAAATCAACTCAACAAACACTTACCTACTGTGTATCAGACTTTGTCCCTAGATCTGGGGATACATCAGTGAAGCGAAACAGACATAAATCTCTGTCCTCATGGACTTTTCATTCTTGGGTGGAGGGCATAGGGAATGATCTAGAATATCAGAAAGTAATAAGTGCCTGGGATAAATTAACAAAGAAATGGGCAGACAAGGTGTGAAGGGTTCTGGCTGCAGTTGAGAGGTGACATTTGTGTAAAGACTTGAAGGAGGTGGGGGACTGATCCCTGTAAGTGTTTAGGACAAGAACGTTCCAGGCAGAGGAAAGAGCAGGTGCAAAGGCCCTGCGGTAGGAATGTTCCTAACTTACTTTAAAAACAGCCAGGTGTAGCAGATTCAAGGAACAGTGACAGGGCCAGTATGGAGAGACTGGAGGGAGGGTGGAAACAGTGGAAGGTGAAGTCAGGTCCCTTACTGCAATACCAGGGACAAAGATAACTGTGACTTGGCCCAGGGTGGTCGCAGTGTAGGTGGTGAGAAGAGGTCACATTTTAGATCACTGTGGAGACAGACCTAACAGATTTCCTGACATATTGGATATGGGGCATGAGAGAGATAAGGGAACCAAGAATAACTAGGAAAAGTCGATTTTGAGGACAAGATTGGTGTTGAATTGTTCTGTTCAATTTAGGGTATGTTGATTTGAGATGCTTACTAGATATACAAGTAGATGTCCCACAGGCATGACCTGACTTTTCCTTCAAGTCTTGGGATTGACCTAGTTTGGCTAGGCTTGCACAAGGGCTCAGAAGCTTCTGGAATTTCCTTGCTATTGCATGGATATGATATGCTGAACATTAGGCCCAGTTTCTGGCGTTAGCTATATAACTCCACACTTTCATTTGCTATGCAAAGCCTACCAGAATGCAAGAAAGTGAGCATAATGTTTCTAGATGGTAACCTTGAGTCAGTCTCGAACTTGTTTCCTAAGGAGAGAAAATTAACTCTGTTTTATAAACTTTAATGCTTTAACTGCTGTTAGCTACACATCACTTGTATCATTACCGGGAGGGTGTCACTGTGGGTTCTCCTGGCTGAACTTACGTGGTGCTTCTCACTACCACCTGAGTGGTTTATGGAGGGGTACAGGAACCTCTCCAGGCCGACGTGGGGCTGTGTGCATGCATCGTTAGGCCTTGATTAAGATAAAGCTTGTCCCAGGCATGCACGTATTATCTGGGAAGTCTTCTGCAACCAGAGAATAATCCAGAAATCAGTGAAAACTTACTGTGAAATCCTGTAGAGTTTATTTGTTCTCAATTTAGTATTAATCCCTCGATATGATTGTGTTAAATAATGCCCGTTATAGACACACATTTAGAGGTAAGTGACACATAGTCAAATGCGGTTATCTGTAGTAATGAAGTTTCCTCCTCTGAAAGCTCGTTTTATTTAGAAAAGCAGATAAATACGTACCAGTTTTCACAATTTAGGGCTGCTGTAAATGTTCCAGAAATAAATATCTGAGCAACATTTACCTCTCCCTTCGTTCTCTACATTTTCAAAATTTTATGCCAACCTCATTCATCTGGCGGTATATCCATTAGATGGCTCCATGATTGCCCCAGGCTTTCATCCAAAGAAATGTGAGCACAGCTCTCATTTTTCAATTTTTCATCCACTAAATTTGTGCCTCCCCAAAATAAATCCAGTGCTGGCAAGTGTGTGATGAAACCCGTGTCCATCCCCTCTGGTGTCAGTGAACATTTAGCCCCTATCGAAAGTATCTGCGTCGTGTTTCAAGAACCATAGTATTACAAATAACCTTGACTCAGTAATTTTGTGCCTAAGTTTATCATAAAGAAATCATCAGAAACATGGGATGTGTTGTATGTACAAAATTATTTATAGTTCAGAAATTGTAGTCAATCTAAAAATCCACCAACATGGGCATGATCGGGTAAATTATACTTGACTCCTTCGGTGGAATATTTTGTGGTCATTAGAAATTGTTATAATACAAATTAGCAATGTGGAAAAATATATGGGCTATTATGGTTGGAAGTAAAGCAACACAAAAATAGTATGTTCGCTAGGTTTCTAAGTTACTCCTCTTGAGCAAAGGACCACAGAACATAATCTCCCCATCCAAATTTCTCAAAGACCTCTACTTATATCAATTAAATATTGCTACACTGACCACTCTGAAATTTACTGACTTTAAGACAAGAGCCACTTTAATGGGTCATGATTCTGTTCAGCCGCTGAAGCTGGGAGTTTCTGGCCATTCTTTTACTGGTCTTGACTGGGCTATCTCATGCATCCTTGGTCAGCTGCAGGTCAGATAGGAGGCTATGCAAGTCTGCTGGGCTGTCTCACGTACCTGGGATCGTGGCTGGGCCATTTCTGCCCCATGTGGCCTCCCGTTCTCCAGCAGGCTAGCCCAGGCTGGTTCTCAAGGGAGAACCCAGCTCGCCCAGGCTGGGTCCAAGAGGGAGAACGGAAGTGTGCAGAGCCCCGTGAATCCTAGGCTTGGGACTGGTACATCACTTCCATCACATCCTGTCGGCCACCCCAAGTCCCAAGACCAGCCCAGATTTAAAAGTGGGAAAAGAGTCCACTTCTTGATAGGAGGAGCTGCAAGGTCACGTGGTCAAAGGCGCGGCTACTAAGCGGAGAATAACTGCAGCCATTTTTGCAAACGTTCGACCCTCCCAACTCACTGAATTGTTCTCACCGAATTGTGGAGGTTCCTTAGTGATGTTCTCAAGAGTTCAGGTATTCCTGAGTACCTAGACCTGCTATTTTACCCCAGGCTGAGATCCATCCCGAATGCCCCAGTGGGTACCACCTGGGATTGGTCAGGTGCCCATTCTGGCTGCTCGGTCCCACACCATGCCGATTCTTAAGTATTTTGACTGTCTCTTCTGTTTGACCTTCCGTGATTGGAGGCCCCCCAACAGGCACAAATGTTTACCACCTTTTCAGGGTTATCATCCTTCTGAACACAGTTTAGAGGAGGTGAACTTAATTCTTAAAGGATTTAATCTTCAAAAACAGAAGATGTAATTATGGTAGTTGGGACCCTTACTTATTTTTAGATCAAAATCTTGTTTTTTGACTTAAAGGAAAAAACCTGAGAACAGGAAGGTCTAAATATCTTTAAACAGTACCAATTCTGGTTAATTTGTTTATTTTAAAAACAGAAAAAACATGAGTGCACAGGGATGTTTAATGGCATAGTGTGGAAATTACAAGTCACTTTGGGGACTGGCCAATGTGGGATTGAATAGTGAGCCATAAACTCTTAGAAAAGGCCCATACTTTTGTCCATAGAATCTCAATATTATCTCTCCTTACAGACAGAAAACCTGCAATAATGTATCTATCAGGAACCCCAAAAGCCAATTTTTCAAAGTTTTCTGGTAGCTTTCTGGCTTGAGTTTATGCATTAGCCTTGTAAGCCAAATATTATTTTCCCTCCCTTGCATCTGAAACTGAATGTCAGTTGCTAAACGTGGTATATGGTATTATTTGGGTGCCTGAGTCTCCCATTCATTAGCAGAATCAAATGATAGATGCAGCATCACCAGGAGGTACACAATTTTTCATCTACTGTAAACTCATAAGGCCAAGTGCTGCCTAGTCAGTTGTCGACTGTGAACGTGTTGATTTGTGTTAGGCCTGTGACCTATAGGGGCGAAAAGTGTGGGTGTAACGTCGCCAGGCAGGAGGACATCATTCATTTCCTCTGTCACCTGGGATACTGAGCTGACGGGTACGCGCTTCTGCAGTGTGATATCGTACTAGCCCATCCAAGGACTCTTGACGATCTCATCATCCTTAGCCTCTTACGGCGAGAGAGGCTGGGTTAAGCAAGGCAGTTTGTTTTGGCAAGCGTCCCTGTGGCCCATTGGAAAGAACAGAAATCAAATCTGTTAATAGTGTGAATTTTTCTTTGGCTTCAGTCGATTTCAGTGGCTCTTTGCCTGTGGAACTTGAAGAGTGCTCACCCCTCGCCCCCGGGGATTCTGACTTACTGGGTCTAGAGGGGCCTGGAAATCTCTGTGTTCCAAAGCTCTGGGGCTGAGACCCCTCGGATTGGGTCTGTGTTCTGAAGAAGAAAGGTCTGCCAGTCCTTTAAACGGCGTTCAATGTCCGCATCCTTGTGGCTCCTACTCACCACTGCAGTATGCTGAAAACCTTCCTGTGGCCCTTCGTACGGTGTGGCATCAGTCGTCTCAGAATCAAAAGGGTGAGGCACTCCTTCTGTTCTGTTTTCAGTGTTTGTAGCAGGAAGGCTCCCCCTCTCCCCCATCCCCCGCCCCTCACACCAGGCAGATGCCAGGCATCGGTAATTGAAGAGAGGCAGGAGTTAGGGTTCCAGAAGGAATTCAGGATCACAGAGCTTCTATGCAGGAAAATTAAACAGCAAATAAGTGCTGACCATAAGCACAGCAGGCGCTCATAGAGGCCATGGGAGGGAGAGAAATTTCAGGAGACTTTTGGTCCCTAAAGGATGGATGGGGGGATGCCTGGGTGGCTCAGTCAGTTAAGCGTCCGACTTCAGCTCAGGTCATGATTTCCCAGTTCATGGGTTTGAGTCCCACGTCAGGCTCTGTGCTGACAGCTCAGGGCCCGGATCTTGCTTTGGGTTCTGTGATGCCCTCTCTCTCTGTCCCTCCCCCACTCACACTCTCTCTCTCTCTCAAAATAAACATTAAAAAACTTCTTTAAAGGATGGATGGGCTCTGATGGGGCACATTCCTGGCCCAGGAGTGGCCCATCACAGCACCTGGGGCTCTGTTTGCAGAGGTCTGGAATGTCCTAGGTGGCCTGGCCCCTCCTCCTCCCCCCACCAACTTCCCACCACAGGGATGGAGCCCCTCACTCAGGCCCCTTGGTGTGTGGTCCTCGGGCTTGGGGTTCCCTCTGCTCACCGTCCTCTGCTCTTCCTCAGGCTCCTCTTTCTAGTTTAGGCCCCAGCACAAATGTCGCCCCTCACCAAAGACCTCTGACGTCTCAGTGATAATTCTTCCTCCATCAGCGGCTCTGAGACATGGCAGCCTCCCCGACACGGTCCCCAGCTGGTGGACAGTTTCCCAGGCCTGCGCCACAGACAGGACGGGCCTGCCTGACCCCCGGCCTCAGCCGGGAAGCTCGGCTCTGGTGTGGCAAGTGTGGGGCCTGTGGCCTCCAGCATGCACCGGGGCTGGCGCTGCAGCCTGTCCCCCTGAGGGCCACCCTGGTCAAGATCCCCAGAGGCTTTGGCTTCCTGCCCCGCTTCCCACTGCCCTCTAGGGATCCCTTCCCTTTCTCTCAGACTGAGTTATGTGTTTCCTTGTCATTTGGGTTGTGTGCTGCCCAGCATTTCCACGTGTTTGGATGAAGGGGCGGGGGAGGGGGACTTGTCACATCACTGTCACTATTCATATTGTCCTGAAGTCACATTATCGTTACAAAACAAATCTGATCACTTCCATTCCTATAAAAACTCTCATGATTTTTTCTACTGACAGCATAAAGTACGAGCTCCTTAGCATGACCCACAAAGCCCATCACAGCTGGCCCCATACGCTCTCCCACCGCATCTCCGCGCCCTCCAGTGACACCGACGCCACTCCCATCCCTGGGTCCTGGACCCACCGCGTCCTTCACACCTTCATGCCTTGGTTCCCACCAAGCCCTCTCTACAGGGAGTCATTCTGCCTTCAGTCCGCTTTGTAAACCGCATCTAATCCTTCGAGGTGCGGGTGGAATATCACCTCCACCGAGAAGCCTACCTCACACCTGCCGTGTGCAAATCCCCAGGCTGCTGTCTTCAGGACCTCCAGTGAATATTGACCTCTCTTTGCCTGCCTGCCCTAGTTCACGTGACTGATCTCACCAGCAGAATCTCAGGTGGCACCCGCTGGCAAAGGAGTCTGGGAATTGTCGTTTCCAGGGTTCCTTCCTACAGGCAGGAGCTTAGAAGGGTAGCAGTGGTCCTTAGGATCGAGAGACGATATTCAGCATACATGTGCCACAGCCCTTGTCCATGGGGGACTCATGGCCTGGAGAGTGCGAATAATTCTGGGAAGCACCTGGAATATGCTGTGTCATGCTGCCCCCAGGGATCTGGCACCTCAGGAATAAAACTCAGTCCAGTTACTTGGGTCTCCCTCCGCCCCTTCCCAGTGCAAGCCCGCTAATCACTAATACCACCGCAGAGCCAGAAAGGGCTCACTGAGGAGTGGAAGCCCGCTGAAGAGGACGGAAGCCCGGAAGGGAAGCAGTAAGAGTAAGAGAAAAGCCTCCGAAGCCGGATGGGGAGGGTTTGATCCTAGCTCTTCCGCTCTCCAGCTGGGTGAAAGGCACTTAACCTCTGTCTCAGTGTCCCCATCTGTTAAATGAAAGTAGTAACAGCACCTTCCTCGTCCCGTCATTGTAGGATTAAATGAGCGAGTCCCTGCAGAGTGATGGCACATAGTAAATCTTCAGTGAACTTAGCTGTCGTCATCATCACTATCTCTGTAATGTCATAGGGCGGAGACCTTACCAGATCTTAGACCAAAATAAGGTTGCTCTAATGGAGATGATGAGGGGCAGCTCTGGTTAGACCAACTCACTCTCCCCTTCCTGGGGCTTCTCTCTAGCCCTGCGCTCTTGTTTCTTCTGTACAACGAGGAGAGGTGGGGTCAATATGCCCCAGGATTCCTCCTGCTCTGATGACCTTGGACTCCGCAGGCTTCATCAGCCTGAGGTTCTGCGGGATGTCAGAGGGTACCGCTCACGATTTCGTCCTGTGAAAGTTCCCCTCAGCCTTGGCCTTTTGTCAACATAAAATGTGTGGGTTCAGGCACCAAAGTCATATTAAGCTCACTTTGTATTTTGTGGGTGTTTTCAGTAATGCTGAATCTCTGAGGGAGTTTTGTGGGAGTATTTATGATTGTTTTTAGTGGGCGTTGGGGGCTGGGCGACTGTAAAATCTAATCAAAAATTCAGAGGCTAGAGTCACCCTTGGGGATATTTCATCATTTATTTCAGTCATTTTCGCGCACCGGGCCTTCTCCCTCTAATACCTGAAACTATAAACTCAGTAAGTAATAGCCATGATTTTGAAATGGTCGCTGCCCTCAGATGATGGCACGATATTCCAGAATTAGAAACATTTTAAGGCCGTGGTATATAATTGCCACAACAGCAGCAATAATAAGACAACTTAAGAAGGTTAACTAAAAAAAAATTAATGTATGGGAGATACAGCTATGATAGAAAAAGCTAGAAAGCCTCAGGAGATGCCCACCTGCTTCAGATGTTCCCCCAGCAGCACTCTCAGACACGGAGCCCCCTCCACACCCACAATGTGCTTGGTGCTATGGACCCTGACGGTCAGATGGGAGTGCCTGCCTTGCTGTGAATGGAAACCGGAGGGACCCGAAGGTCCGCCATCTTTGACCATCACCTTTCAAGACTAGGCTGGAAACTGGCCATTCAGATTACTTCCAGGAGGGTTTCTTGTCTGAGTAAACAGCCAGCGGGCATGTCCATGAGTGGGTTTGGCAGCTCTTTGGCTGCTTATACTTTGGGGGATAATAAGGTCCCTTGAAGCATTGTTAGGATCATGGAGTAGTTACTCTCTTATGTCACCAGTAAATTACAAAACCTCTGAGTCCAACTGGTTTAAGCAGAGAGTAAGCATGTTACACCTTCTAGAAGGGAGTCAGAGATACAGGAGGGCCCAAGGTTCTCCCTGCCCCTCACTCTCTAATTGCCCTCCTTGTCACATGAGCTGCTTGGTTGGACTGGAGCAGGCCACTGGTGGTATTCCAGAAATCACACCAAGACAGGCCCTCCAGAGCTTCTCTGGGTTCTGCCGAAGTCTTGGAGAAGGGACCTTCCAAAGTAGCTCCCCACAGACTTTCCCTAAAGTCTCCTTGACCAGCTTAGGGTCAGTGCCTCGGCTGGGATGAGCTCAGGCTGGTTGGACACAACCTCTGGGGCTCGGGTGGGCCCAGCTTCCGTAGGCAAAGCCATGTGGAGAAGTGCATACCTGGGATTCAGTTAAGAAGCAAAAAGTGAGAGATGGAAGGTTTATGGCCACGGAGACTTCACATTCTGTTTGTGAAATTATTGAAGTTTGGTTTTCCCACAAAACTTAAATACGAAGGATAAATAGAAGCAAACTGAATTTTAGGATAATTCTCCTTATCAAAGAAATCACTGTTTCCCTTTGGGTCTGCTCACACACACCTTAGACTTAAGAGATCTAGAAGCAACTCTGAAGACATTTAACCCAGTCACCTTGTATTTACACACAGGCTCATGGGATCAGTTCCAAAAGAAGTTTCAACCCTGGTTTAAGAAAACCAGCTATGTAGACCCTGTCTTCAAATGTGCATCCCTGGCCAATAATAAGATTCACCGGGCTACACCTTACGAACAGACATGACTTCAGACTCAGTGCAGTACTTTCCAGAATGACTCTAGTTCCTGTATTTGGACTCTGGCGAATGTTGTCATCCTAGGCGGGTTTGAGGCTCTTCCCTCAATTTTTTCCAGAGAAGAGGGATGCTTCCACAGACCCAAATCTCTAGTCAGACAGCATTTGAAGGGTGCTCAAACCCCCGGAGAGTTTCCGTGTCTCAGGGGTGAAAGGAGAAGCTAAAATGTGCCCTCCGTCGGTCCCAGCTCTGTGTCCTGTCCTCTGCAGAGCGAAATTACACAACCAGATTTCACCCCACAGGGCCCCCGTTTGATCTGACTTTGCTTTTGAAATTTGGACCAAGAAAAATCAATCTAAAGATAAGCATCCTATTCCACTCACAGCCGAAACGCCTATCCCAAGGGCAGAAAGAGGAAGCTGCCTTGTTTTTCTCCTCGCATCGTTTCAGTTCTTGAGCCAGCAGGAAACCGTATCCCACTCTCTCCTGTTCGGTCCTCTTGTCCTTCCTTCCACTGAGTTAAACGGGAGCAACTTTCTTTCCTCCTGCTTGTTAGAAGAAACACATCCGTCCCTGGCCCTTTGCTCAGCCTTCCTCGACCTCCAGCCTCCCTTGCTCGGTGGCCTGCCTCACCTTGGCTCTTGTGCACCCTCTGCGTGGCCCCAAGAGTCAGTCCCCACCCTGACCTTGCCATTGATCGTGGAGACTTTGACCGGGTCTGCCACGAGCGCTTAGAATTGCACCAGGCCCTCTGATGTGCCCGGAGCGCCAGCAGGGAGCTCTCATGCCTCCTGCATGGACTCTCTCCAGTCTTCAGTGAATGGTTTGCACAAAGAGCAGTTATAAGACAGATCTGCAGTGTCCTACCACGGAGAAAGACACAGACTGGGCCTCGGGGCCCCGGAGAAGCCCAGCTGGGGAGATGATGGGTGTCCCTGGGGAGCAAGGAGGTCTCTGCCTCCGGGATAACTGTCACTCCCAGGGGGAAGGTTTTGTACAGAGACTGAAGGCAAGAGGCAGGGAGGGATGGAGCGGAGAGAGAAGGCCCTGGGTGTGAGAAGGCCCGAGCATGGAAGAGAAAGGAGGCGTTCTGCAGTTTTGGCGGGAAGCCTGGCCCAAATCTGTACTCCTGTGCCGCTCCTGAGCATACACGTGGAACCGTCTTTCTTTGCCCAGCCCTAGCTCCCTTCCCTCCTAGGCAGGGCTATGGCCACAGCCTGAGGTACTGCCTGGCCCCCGGAGAAGATTCTCTCCTTCCCTCTACCATGTGCCCTGCCTCCTCCTCCTGAGGTCTGGACAGGCCTCGGGATTGCACCCAGGTGGACCCTCTAACACTTGTCACAGCCTCAGCCTTCCAGCTGCCCTTACTCCCTTATCTGCTTTCCCACATGGCTTCTGGCAGCTTCATAGCCTCTGAGCTTTGGGTTGGGCAGATCCAAAAATGCAGCCTCGGGTGACCACCAGAATAACTACGTGCCAAATCCAGGCTCTGGAACTTGACTCTGTGGCTCAAGAGAGGAGCCTGAGTCTCACTCCCCACGCCCCCCCCCCAACCCCCGGAAAAACAGAGATAAAAATAATGCCCACCTCAGAGGCTTATTACAAGGATTCAAGAGCATAATATATGAAAGACCTTCACAGACCGTCATGCACCAATCTATTGTCTTAAAAAAATTTTTTTTAATGTATATACATTTTTGAGAGAGAGAGAGAGAGGCAGAGAGAAAGGGAGATACAGAAACCAAAGCAGACTCCAGGCTCCGAGCTGTCAGCACAGAGCCCGATGCGGGTCCCCAACTCAAGAAAGGTGAGATCCGGGCGCCTGGGTGGCTCAGTCGGTTAAGCGTCCGACTTCAGCTCAGGTCACGATCTCGCGGTCCGTGAGTTCGAGCCCCGCGTTGGGCTCTGGGCTGATGGCTCGGAGCCTGGAGCCTGTTTCCGATTCTGTGTCTCCCTCTCTCTCTGCCCCTCCCCCACTCATGCTCTGTCTCTCTCTGTCCCAAAAATAAATAAACGTTGAAAAAAAAAATTAAAAAAAAAAAGAAATGTGAGATCATGACCTGAGCCGAAGTCGGACACTTAACCGACTGAGCCACGCAGGCGCCCCCAATCTATTGTCTTTTTAATGGAAATTAGTATATTTTCAATCTCTGAAGATACGGAGCCTCTCGTTCAGCATGCCACAGCAGCACACGCACCAGAACGAGGTTCCAGAAAGGACCTTCTTTCCCTCGATATTGACAAAATGAGTGCAGCTCTAAAGCAATGGCTGGTTCAAATTTCAGTCAATAAAGGAATATAGAGGGAACAAGCTCTCCCCCACCCCTTTCTCTAGCCACCAGATTCTCTTCTCAGGAGGCGTCCAGCGCTATCATTTTCTGTGTATCCGTCCACGGGTGCCTTGTGCATACACAAGAAAGGGTTGGACGGCCACTCTCCCCCTCCCCCTTTACACAAATGGCAGCTTCCTTCCTTCCTTCCTTCCTGTTTTATTTCTTTTGAGAGAGGGAGAGCACAAGCAGGGGAAGGGCAGAGAAAGAGGGAGAATCCCAAGCAGGCTCAGCACTGTCAGTGCCGACCCCGAGGTGGGGCTTGAACTCACAAACCATGAGATTGTGACCTGAGCCGAAACGAAGAGTCGGGTGCTTAACCCGCTGAGCCACCCAGGCTCCTACTACAGGCTGCACCTTTCACACTTCCTCCTTGGTGGTTTCGTCTTTGCCAATCAGGAGGTGGAAGTGATATTTTGCCGTGTCTGTCATTTGTGTTTTACTTACTGTAAGTGGGATTAAGTGCAATTTGCTGGCCACAAACCATGTGAGTTTCTTTTCTTGCGAGCTCGATTTTCCTGCTTTGCCCTTTAGGGTTTTTTGTTGTTGCTGTTCAGTTGATCTTATACTTACTGGTTTGTAGCTCTTTACTAGGGAAGCGAGCCCTCTGTGATCCTTGTTACAGCTCTTTTCCCAGCATATGGTTTACCTCTTGATTCCGCCTGAATTGGTTTCCATGCGGACTGTGATTTTCTGCAGTCACACTTCTGTCATACACCATGGAAAGAATGAATGAAGATCAGGAGGGCTGATCAGCTCTGAGGGCTGCCTCTCAGTGAGTCTGTCTTGAGCCTTTATTCTTTTTTCTGTCACCTGTTGTTATCCTCTGACCTCCCATCTCAGCCAAGGGTCCAAGGGCTGGGGCTTTGACTGGGGTGGTCCAAAGAAGCAAGGGACAGTCCAAAACGTTGAGTCTTGGGGCAAATTCAGGACACAGATTAGATCTCAAATGAAGGGCCTGCCCTGGAGAGCGGCCTGGAAGGTCTGGGTGACCAGAACAGGAATCCTCAGAGCTCTGGGAAAGGAGTCTTTTGTTAAGCTGCAGTTGGGTTAAGGATGCCAAGCCTGCTGTACACATCCTGTCATCTGGCAACTACAGGAAAACGAGAGAATTAACCTAGTCAATGAGTTGAACCCACACATTTTGAGGTCAGCCACTAGACAGGTGTCTGTCATTCATGGACACACCTCCTCCAGCTCATTTTCTCCCCTAGGACGATAAGCCAGGCCCTTGTAGATCAACAGTAGTCCCATCCGGTACATATTGTGTCATTGTGGAATCCTAGAATTGGGCTGGGAAAGGAACTGGTTCTCAGTCCCTTCTGCATTGACGTCCCCTCCGTAAAACACTACGGCAAAACCCATGTGCGGTGAGGACAGTTCACGACCACCTGCTCTGCGTGGGAGGCCGGTGGCAGCAGCAGCTGGGTCAGTCTTGATCAGAGAGCCTCATTTCCTGGATACGTGCCATCACCCTAGCCCCTGGCCCCTGGCCCCTGTGGATGGTTGGAAAGGTTCTGGGCAAGTTCACCAACAGCTGGGTTGTTCCCTCATGAGTATTCAGACATCCTGTGGATGCACCAGCTTGTCTGGACTGGTAGCTGAGAGGTTTGCTCTGAATGCCGTTACTGATTTTTCCCCACCCTTTATCATCTCTCCACCCTTTGGCCGTTCTCTGGAAGTTGGATTCTAATCTTTCTTTGAAAAGAATATTTCTCAAAAGAAATGTTTTCTCCCTCTGCTAGACACTCCTGGAGCAAGGGGATGAACAAGAGGCTTTGATCTTGAAGGCATTCTTTTTAAGTTTGATCTTTTGATCTAATGTTTTGTTTCTGTGCACTTAATGGTTTGCTTCAAAATCACCTAAATATCAGGTCAAATAAGACAAACACTTTCAAAAGCAAAACCCATACCGATGCTTTATTGTAACCCCTAACAAAGTGCTGTTAAATTGTCCTTTGCAACCAGCACGTTGATTCTAACTGGGCAGGGAGTGAAGAGGAGAACTTCCCAGGTCTCCTCTGTGACAGGGAATCACCAGCCTCATGATCTTCAAAGCCCAAATAGCAAATACGTATCAGTAGCTCCGCTCTGTCTCATCACCAGCCTCCTATTCTTTATAGGAAGTAATAGATGAGTTGGATCTTCGGGGACGTTCACGAAGACCACAGGCCTTACGGTGATGGATTGTCCGTGTCTTTTTCACGAGGGCTGTGGGACAACCCGGCTCACTCTGCTTGGGCCCCGTTGGACTACGGACCGCTTAGCCGGTGGGTGGTACAGGGCACAGGCATCTCTGGTGTTCTCATACAACTATCAGTGCATCGGGCACCGCATCCGGGTTGCCAGAGTTGGGTAGCTATGAAGGCGGCATCGTTTCCCCTCACCCTTTGCCTTCCCTGCCACCACGTAGATAGAAACCCTAGGCACATGAGGCTGTGAGATACACGATGCAGAGAAACGCCAGCGGATTGGAGCGCGGCGCCTTAGGACGTAATGGATGGCCCTGCCTGTTGAGGTTTCAGGAACCTACCATGAATCAAGCCTGGCAGAATTTGTCTTCTGGCTCAATACAGTTATAGGCATGTATTCTTTGCCGAGGCCTATAACGAATTGGGCTATATCGGTGCCCAGATATTCTTACAAATAAGAACTTGAGATTCTGTGGTTGCCACCCATCTTTAAATCCATGAGTCAGTACCTAGGCCTTTTATTCTTCTTAATACAATTAATCTCTGCTTTCTAAGGAAAAATGCCAGCACTGTGACTAAATATCAGTGTATTGTTGGCTATTTGTGTGACTGTGCAATCTTAAAGTACACTGCAGACTCACGCGTGTGCACAAAAAGGGAAAAGCTAGAAACATCCCAGGTACCCAAGAATAGAGAAAAGGTTGGATAAACTTTGAACAGGAAAGCATTACAATTAATACATGAGAACTTCACTTCAGGGCAAAACGGAGTAAGAGGGCACAGATTGACCCTCCAACCTGAAACAAAAACAACAACCAAACAAGAAAATATTAAAATAATTTTATAAATATATATTTTTTACTTGTAAAACAAAGGTTTTTAAGACACTGGCCATCAAGCAGTGAAAAATAGCGGTCCCTGAGAGAGAGTTCGCAGGGAGATAATCTTGTGGGTGCCCCAGCTTGAGAGTTTGCAGGCTACGGCCTATGGGAGGGGCAGTGAGGTGGAGCCCAGAAGATCACCCCAGTTGAGATGGAGCTGAGTCCAGAGAGACCAAGGCAGCTGGAGTTCTCAGGACACAGCCTCAGAGAGGAGAGGTCAGGTGAGGAACCTCAGACACCCACAGCTGGTTCCCCTTGAATACTCCACAGAGTACTGATCAATACCTGTGAGGCCAGGGAAAGATCTATCCAAAGGGATTAAAGGGAACAGAGCCTGGTGCTCATAAAGAGCCAGGAATAGTGTTCCCACCAGCCTAACTGGAAAATTTCATAATTCACGAGGCATAGGGTAGAATACACAGAAAGGTCTTGCTTGCCTCGGTAGCAGGGGACAGTTAGCCCCAAATTGAGCAGGGCTCAATTGAGAGGGCTCCAGACCCTCCTAACACATCAAAAAGGAAAGACCCAAAATCATAAAAATGTTTCTGGTAATTCAACTGCATCCCGAAACAAAAACCAAGAATATTTATGAGGATACAAAAATATCAATCATCAGGGCAAATTGCATAATATCTGGCGTCAAAGATTACAAGGTATACAAAGAAGCAGAAAAACACAATCCATCAAAACAAATCCGGAACTGACACAGATGTTAGAATTAGCAGATAAGGATGTTAAAAGTTATTATAACCATATTCCATACACTTAAAACCTTTAGCAGAGACATGAATATATATCTTTTAAGAAGACCTAAATAGAGCTCTTAGAGATGAAATACCCATGGAAAGAAATCTACAGTGGATCAGACCTTGCAGAAGAAAAACGAAGCTTGAATACATAATTATGGGCACTATCCAAAATGGGACACAGAATAATAAAAAGATAAAGAGCATCAAGGAACTTTTGGATAACTTCAAGTAGCTTAACATATGTGTCATTAGAGATCCTGGAAAAGAGGAGGCCAGCAAACATATGTGAAGAAACAGTAGTTGGAATTTTTCTAAATTTGGTGAAAGTTATAAACCCACAGATCCAATATGTTCCGTGAACCCCAAACACAAGAAATGTGAAAACAAAAGGCACATTACAGTCAAATTGCTCAAAACCAGTGATAAAGAGAAAAGTCCTCAGGTAGCCAGGGGAAAAAGAAACATTACATACAGAGGAACAAAAATGAAGACGACAGTCCATTTCTCTTTAGAAACGATGCAAGAGAGGAGACAGTGAAACGACACCTTTGAAGTAGTGAATGGAAACATTGTCAGCTTCAAATTCTGTATCCAGCAAAAGTATCTTTCAAAACTGAAGACAAAAAAAAAAAAAAAAAAGACATGTTCGTATATGTGGAAGTGGAAAGAATTCATTAACAGCAGACCCACACTACAAGAAGCCCTTCAGTTGGAAGGAAGATGACACCAGATTGAAAGCTGTATCAACACAAAGAAATGAAGGTCATCAGAAGTGGTAATGACATTCCCATCAGCAGCGTATGAAAGTTCACGATAGTTCCATTTGTAATACCCCAAAGCCGGAGACCGCCCAAATGCCAATCAGTAAGTGATCAGATTAACAAACTGGTTAATGGTACAATGGAGTACTACTCAGCTATAACAAGGAATGAATTCTTGATACATTCTACAGCATGGATGAGTCTCAACATAATTGTATCGAGTGAAAGTAGCTAGCCAGAGACTATATGCTGTCTGATTCCACCTACATAAAATTTTATGAAATGCAAAATAGTGACAGAAGGCAGATCAGTGGTTGCCTGGAAATGGAGGTGGGAGCAGAGAGAAGAAGGGAGAGATTACAAATAGGTGTCAGGAGACTTTGGGGATGGTGACTATGTTCACCGTCTGGATTATAGTGTTGGTTTCATGGACGTGTACAATTGTACGCATACGTACCATTTAGCAGATTGTATAACTTATGTTGATGTCCTTTATCACGTCAGTGAAACCTTGATAAAACTGTTAAAAATTAATACATGAAGACATAATGAAAGTGAGAAGGAAATAGAAAAAGGACATAGAAAAACAATAAAAGACATAATTTTAGAAGCCCTGTATCAACTAGCTAAAAACTGCGTGATACAGATGGTTAAAAAGAAATAATTTAGGAAGATGTCACGTTTAGAAAAAAAAGAGTTACTGTAGTAATCTTTGCCACTTGTTCTAATACAAAAAAGTGAATGGAAGACAAAAATGCACTTTTTCTCAGGTTTTGTCACTTTATGGATTTGAATTTCATTGTCTCTATTTGAGCTTTTTAATAGCTTCCTTAGGAATGTGCCCTTCCTGTGCCCCGGTCTCTTCATATGTGAAATGGGAACATTAACAACGTTTAACTCTTAGGAGCTCAGATGAGCTAATTCCTCTCTAAGTGCATCAAACAGTACCTGGCACATGGCATTCGGTACATGTTAGCAGGACCAGCTGCCAATATAATGCTGCCTCACAACTACCTTGGATCCAAGAATGAAAGGCAGAGGTTGAACTTTGGAGTCGTATTGAGTCTGCCCCAACTCCATACACTCAGAGAAAAAACAACAAAAGCTAAAAACAAAACAGACAGAAAAAACCAGATCTAGAGGAAGGGGAAGGGACTTAAGATCTTTGCGCTTCCTAACTCTGAGACTGAGACCCTACAACAGCGCAGAGCAAATCTTTGAGTCTTCCTGGGCAGACGGTTGGATATGCACATGGAACCTGTTACAAGGTCATGGCCCCCCAGCTGGGTGGAGTGAGTACCTTCCCTGGATGTCTAGGCCTGGCCCTCAGACCCTTTCTTGGTTAGGCGTCTGTATCCTCCCCTATCTGACTGTGTTCATCCATACCTCTTATCTCTGAACTCCAGGCCCCCTATTCGAGCAGGTAGTTCTTATTGTATATTACGGATCATTTTTTTCTCTGAGTGATGATCCTCTTGTTCTCCACCTTGGACCAACAGCCTTGTCTGCCATTGTCCTGGGATGTTTACGTGATGTGTGTATGTGTGTTTGTTCTAATATATACATTCTATCTTAAACAGAAAACAGTCCGTAATTTTCACACGTAACAGTTCATAGTAATAAATAGTATTTTCATTGTACCTTCAAACTTAAGGTTGAGTCATCAAAAAGTATGGAGGGTGGGAAAAAAAGTGAGCTGCCAGAGTCAAGGACTTTTCCCCAGTACCCTTGCAACTACGGTTATGTTCAAATACTTTATTGTACGCTTCTCTTTTATTAAGTAATTTAATTTTATAGGAACCTGTAAAATGAAATGTATTATCATTTGAGTAACTTTAAGAGACATGGAGATTATACTATTTAAAGGAACCCTATGAAGGTCCATTAAGTAGATAATCTGCATAAGAATTTGTTTTTCATAAAGTTGCGTTTCATTAAAATAGTGCCAGAATTCCTATGATCTCAACTCAACGTTTCATTATCATGAACCAAGGCATCTCATCAAGGTAGCAACTGAATCATGGTGCCTTTTTGTCATGGGGTGAAATGGATTGAAGCCTCCTAATGTCTGTAATTAAGGGAGCTTTCAGATCACGTTACATTCTCCAGAAGCCACCTCATCCATATGCTGAAAGACTGCATTTGACCATCAATTCCTAGAACTCATCTATCTATCCTAGGCCCGATGTCTGTTTCTAGGATTTTGTATAAAAGGACATGTTGGGTAATAGGTAATATTGCAGGCTGTGGCCTTCATTCTTTTCATGGATTTGCGTTGAAATTATTAGTGAAGCTAATGGAGGGGGATGAAATTACCCATTTCCAAGGAATATCTTGGAATGATGAAGGAGTAACTATATTCTAAATACAAAATAAGGATGTCGTGCTCATCCCACTTTAATTTTTTCCAGAATGCTGATCTGTTCCAAAATTCATACAGAACTAATTTCAGAGGAGTGAATAAAGCTTGCTTGAAATTTTCACTCAAGTGGGTCATATGGGGAAAAAAGGAACAGCTGACAATTGAATGCCAGTTTGGTCTGGATACGAAATGTCTCCCCTAGGTTGGTTGAGTCCGTGTGGCGGGTGGGCATTTTGGTCCGGAGAGCAGCTGAGGGGCTGGCCGGAGAGCCACGTGTCAGGTCCTGCTCCGTGACTGACTGCAGCAGCTGTGTGCAAAGCCTTTACTTTCTGGAGAACTCCTGTGGGACGGCAGAACGTGGGAGCCTGCAAGGCTGCTCCACCAGGACATCTCAGCCTGGGGAAGCTCAGAAGGCCCCTAGATGGGTGGGATACATCCCATGATGGTCACAGACCCACATGCCACAGAAGGAAGGGTATTGCGTATCAAACAAAACTAGTCCAAGGCAGCCTCACATAGGAAAAAACAAAACAGGACAGGGGAGCTAGCCTTCTAAACTTCCTCAGACGTCCTAGTATTGCACGAGAAGGTGACCCAACCTGCCTGAGCAAGGATCTGGTGTCGAACCCAGGGATTGTCAACCTCAGCGCTATTGACATTGGAGTCATAATTCTTTATCGTGGGGCTGGCCTGGGCACGTAGGACGTGTAGTAGCATCCCTGGCCTCTACCCACTAGATGCCAGAAGCCAGTAGCACCTCCATGAATCCCCAGTTGTGACAACCAAAACCGTCTCCAGACATGGCCAAATGTCCTCTGGGGAACAAACCACCCCCATTTGAGAAGCACCAGTATGGGGCAAGAGACTGTCACGAAGCCGGCAGATCAAGCCCCCTCACACCTTGAGGCCTGTTTGGCAGGCCATCTGGATCTCACAGACATCACAGCTCACGCTCCTCCCGACTTGGAGGGTGGCGCTTGATGACCAAGCCCAGATGTTCTCAGTCGAGAAGACCTTGGTTGGCCACTTTGGCTCTTGAGGTGGAAGTTTCCTCCTCTGAGAAACGAGAACAGCAGCAGGACCCCGCCCACTCAGAGGCCGGTTGGGGTAACGCACACGAAGGAATCTTCACTACAGGTGTTGTCAGGTTAAGACCTAAAATCCTGCGGAAGTTACAGTGTATGTAGGATTTCCCCCTCTTTGCCATCCACTGGGTTCCTCATTTCAGGATAAGTGAGTGTATCTAAGGAAAGTGTTTTAAAGCCTTAAAACGCCCCCTCCCAGCACATTTACTCATACACACACACGCACACACACAGCCACCTTCTCTACCTAAAAGATGTCAGGCAGCCCTACCATCCCGTTAGCATTGGCTTGGTTCTGTGTCAGTCCCAAGCAGAGTGTGTTTTGGTTTTGAGGGACTAAGGGATTATTAAGAGGAAGCTGTTTGAGGGAAGGCACAGTGGTGACACTTCCGTCAGAAGGAGGAGTGGGAGAGCATTTGAGCTGGGGCTCCTAAAGTACTTGGAAGTCCTGTCTGTGCCACCTCATCTGAAAGCCCGAAAAAGCTTTTCCTCTTGGATAATGTTCTTAGGCTTCCAAGAGGCTTGCCCTTGTACTGGGAGCCGTTGAGGACAGGGCGAAGAAAATGGTCTAGCCTGTTTGTGGCCAAACCACCTATTTCTGGGAAATCCCCCCATGGTGCCTGGCCTGGGTTCAGAGGGAGTGTCCCTGTGGGTCTCACAGCTCGGGACCTCAGCTCTGCAAGGCCCTCTTGGTGTCCCGTTCTGGCCTACAGAGATGTGTGAGCAGCCAACCTGATGCTTTTCTAGAGACTCTGAGCCGCCCATTAGAGGCTCACTTAAACCAAAGCTCTGGCTGCCCTATTAAAGTGCCCCCAGTGGCCCAGAAGGAGGCCATGAGTGATTGCCACATGGGAGCCACAATTCCCTTGATTCCAGCCCCTGTCTAGTCACCAACACCAGCCCCCTCCCCGGCCCTGGCCCCATGAAGTACCCACGAAGAATGAGGGGTAGAGGCTTGTGGAGGTGGGTCAACTCAGCCCATCAAAGCCTTTTGCAGAGGAAGATCCAGGCCCTTTGACATTGTCCTCAAAGCCTCTGTGACTTTGCTTCAGTTAATTCTATCCCACGGCCAGTTTGACCCTGGTCCAGGAAGTTGTTTCCTGTAGATCCCAAGTCTGCTTAGTGCTGTGTGGGTCACCAGGTTTGCCCCGGAGCAGAGCAGGCCTCTCGTGGGAGTTTTCCAAGCCCACCCACCCGCACCACACACAACGCTCCTTGTCACCACCTAGCTGGGCGTAATGGATGCTTCAGGGTCAGCTGACAGCCGACCTGCGTCTGAGGTGGGATCCAAAGACTTTACAGCTCCCCTCCCTGCTTCTGGAGGCAGCTTTTCTCAAGGCCTCACAAAGAATGTCCTCGCGCTGTGGTCTGCCTGAGGGAGGGAGGATGAGACGCTCACAGGGGCTACTCATTTTCTCAAAATGGTCACTATTAAAATGCTTCCAAATGGAGTCTTTCAGCATTTGATTAAGTCCCTCAACAACAACAACAGCCACCATGGGAATTTTCAGCTGTCTGGCCTAAATTTTGACTAAAAGGTGCCTGACGGCTTTAATCATGTAAACCACGTGTGCTCTAATTTTTCTTTCCATTTCATTTTCTTCCAAATTTTAGCAATCTGAGGAAATCTCAGCAAGCCCCGATGTTCCCTTAGAGAGTCCCGGAAGTACAAGGTGAAGTTTGGAGGACAGTGCAAGGCAGGAAGAGAAATGAGTAGACCCTTGGCTCAGGTATCCCCATCAGCTCCGCCTGCCCGTGTCCAGCCTCATTCTGACACATGAGGTGATAGCGAGCCTCATGGAAGCCACCTGCCTCTGAACCCCAGGAAAGCATGCAGGCCACCCCCTGCCTCCACGCCGTTGGTGGCTGTGGTGCCTGTGGCTGTGGGTCTGCCCACCAGCCCTAAAGCGGCCCCTCACCTGCCTTCCTGACTGGAGGCCCAGGGCCCAGCCCAGACTGGAGGATTCTGGGGTGCTGGCTCGGCCTGCAGGCCCGGCCAGGGCCGCCTGAGCCTCGCATGTCCCTCTTCCCTGAGGCCCTCTATCCAAACTTACAGATCCCAACCTGATGCCTTTGAAGTCCATCGTCATGTTTCCCTGAGGGTCTGTGGGGGCAGGTTGATAGGCCCCACCCCCACGTTGTCTCCCCCTTGTACTTGCAAATTCAGTGGCTTCACAACAGCTAAGGTGCTTCTGCCCATGGAGCATGTTGTCATAAGCAGAATGCGTGGCGTCCATAAGCAACTGTCTTTTCCCTCCCGTCATGACATGTATCGCAGGAGTCTGTCGAAGACTTTGTTCGCTTAGCTAACAGTTTCGTCACCCAGAAACAAAATGCTCATCTAATAAGTCTGTTTAAAAAAATTACTAGTAATTGTGGATGAGTTTATCTCCCCCCTCCACTCAGAATTCCTGTGTGATCATGTCAGTTCCAAATGTATGGTACGTCCGCCTTTTCCGGATAGAAATCTCAAGGGTTCCGTTTCCACGTCACGAAGTCTAGGATGCAGACTTTTCTCGCATTCCCTCCAAAGGGACTGTGTAGACGCTTGGCCCACCGTAAAGGGTTGACTCGTTTGGCACATTCATCCCCCTGGTCACCTGCTGTCTCACGCCTCCGTCTCTGCCACGGAGGACTAAGGTCCAGGCAGCGTCTCGTCTTTGCTTAACCGAAGGCTCGGTGGGAAGGAAGGTCAGGAGGGATCAAGTCAGCGTGCTTGGGGATCCCGGGCTGGCAGGTGAGCTCTTGGATACGGTGCCCCGGTCCCCGTCACCACCACTGGACCCTTTTTTCAGTCCCTCCCAGCTGGCTCCCTGCTTCTTCAGGCCACCAGGCGCCACGGCGTCGTCCCCACCTCGGGACGGTGGCTGCTGTCCTTGCCCCTCTGCAGAATGCGGGTCCCCAGGCTGTTGTCATGGCTGGCACGCTCATCATTCCGCCCACCGGGGGACTGTCCCGGCCACCCAACCGCACACCGCTTCTCCTCTCCTCCTGTGCTCCTTTCCCCGACTGCTATCGCAAAGTACACGTTTACTTTCTCATTGTGTTTCTCACAGCCACAGCTCTGCGCTCACACCCCTGCACACGCTGTATCCCCTGAGTCCAAACGGAGTCTGGCACATAGTAGGTGTTCAGTACACCCTTTCATCTCGAGCATAAAGAAAGGGTTTGTAGGACCCTTTACGATTGCCAAAAGAGTTTTTCACGTGCCCTCCGTGTACCGTTGTGGCTTCTTTTCTGCCCACCTGTCACTAAACTGAGGGCCTTGGGAGCGAGGGTTAGGTGTGTAATTTTCTTATAACACTGGTGGCTTCAAGCTTAGAAGGTACCCGTCCCCATTTGATATAATTGTACTCATGTGCCACATGTGTTTAGATTTTGTTTTTTACTCTACACTGCAAGCATTTTCCCGACTGTTCTTATTTATAATGGCTGAATCACAGCCCAGGGGAATAGTGGCTGACCGTGTCCTTACTTAGGGGAGTGAGGAACTGAGGAAAGAAGGAAGCTTTGTTGACCTGACATCGACATGACCCTACTTTGTCTCCCTGTCCGATAGGAGGGTCAGAGAAAGGGCTGGAAATTGATACTATTAAGCCACTTCTCCTATCTGCTTCTCTCCCACCTCAAAGCCCCACCCTTACACCCCTGCACCCCACACCGCAAATTAGGGATCCCAGTGTCAAATAGGCACCTTAGTATGACCATATAGTGTTCCTAAGGATGAGCTGGAACTTTCTTGGGTCAAGGTCAAATTCCAACTACCCATACAACTCCTCACTTCCTGTGACCCAAGTTCTCACGCTTACCTAATCACATGATGGCTGCTACCTTGAGTATCTTCTCTTGGGAGGCAATGATTGCAGCCACATCCCATAGTTGGCACCCCCATACCCCTGCCTTGGAAATCCTTTCCCTCATGTTTGCCCTTCTCAGCACTTGGATCAGGCCCTCTGGGGAGAATGGCACGGTCTGATCCTATATTTCACCGGAACTTTCTTTGGGCCATCCTCTAGTTTATCCTTATATGCACACAAGGTCCACGATCATCATTCTTTGCCAATTAAAACTGCTTTTTCCTAACATATTTAGGACCTGGCTGTTGTAACTAGTCAGTTGGATCAGGCCTAAAAGATTTCCCAAACCGGCTATATTATATTCAACATTTTAAACTTACTAGATTTAATGGCCAGAAACTGATATAATTACGGACAGTTTTAAGCAATAAGGGCATTTTTACTGCCCTGCAGAGAGATGAGAGAACTGGCTGGCCTGAAATGAAGGAGGCAGATATGGATAATTTTCTTCCAGAAAATAATCATGTCTTATGGGATGAAAAGGAAAAACATTCAAATCCTGAGCATATCATTTCCACGGCCCCTGGATTTAGCAGGTGCCCAGACGTACAGGCAGCAGTTTTGGGCAGGAGAGGAGAATGGAGGTGTCAGGCTAGACTGGGAAGCATACAGACCCCAGGAGGAGGAAAGAAAGGTCAAGAGAAAAAAGGAAATCCTCCCACACTGGTGTGTTCTCACTAAAGTCAGCTTTCCCTTCCAAATGTGCAAATACCAGTTGAAAGAGTGAGCTTTGACCCTAGCTCTAGAGGCTGTGGCCCCAAACACTGCAGGCCCAGCCATTCCTCCAGGGACCCTGGCTCCTGCAGGCTGGGGCTGACTCCCCCCATTCCAGAATGTCAGCCTTCCCATTACTCATGGGTAACGTCCGCTCCTACCCTCCCCACTCCGACACCGGCCCTGTCTCTGTGTTGAGTGCTTCTGCAGCCAGACCCTGATGGGGGAGAAGGCAGAGGACAGCATGGCGATTAGGGCAAGGGGGCAATAGAGAGAGTCAGCCAGACCTGGTCTCCATCCCAGCTCCACTACTGGCCAGTAGTGGGGGATCCCGCTGTCACTTCATCTCTAACCAGAGGATCATAGAAGATCTTCCTCATATGGTTATTGTGAAGAGACTAGGAAATACTAGTCCACAATGGCAACCCAGAAAACTGGTAACTCACTTCCCATCAGCAGCAAGGACAGACCTCCCACCCCGGGTGCAAGGAGGGATGCATAAAGCCTTCTGGTAGCCAGGCACTGAGAGAAATCGCCAAACGAGTGGCGGTCGCCACATCAGAAACGGTTTAGCGGACAGTACATGTGACCCGCAGAGTCCTTCGGTCTACACCTGGAACCCCAGTTCGGTCTACAAGAGAGAGTCTGTGGTTCCCCGCTCCCAGTGAAAGTGATGCGAGTCAACAACAACAATGGGGGGGGGGGGGAGCAGAGGATGCTGTATGATTTGCAAGGGGCCGCGTGCATAGCAGCACGGAGCGGGCACGCCTTTACACCAGATCACCAGCATTGTAGGTGGAGGCGCTCGAGGTGACACCACGCTTCGCCAGTCAGTCACTTGCTTTCATTACCCAGTCAGTCAGCCAACAGCTGTGCTGGGTGTTCAGCAGATGTGAGGATGCCGCAGTCTCTCGGGAAGAGCCGGGGTCTTGAAGTTGGGTAGACGGGGTCCTGTCTCAGTGCCAGCGCTTGCTGGCCAGGTGACCTGCGGCAAGTCACGGAGGCCCTGCCAGCCTCCATTTCCTCTTCTGGGAAGTGAGCATACTCGGATTTATTTTGCAAGGTTGTCCAAAAGAAAGTCATGTGTTTGAAAGCACTTAATTCTGTTCGTGGACATAGTACCACAGATGTGTTCGTTTCCTTTCCTGACCCAAATTCCAGGGCCTTTGTACTCCTGGGCCTTTTAGCACAAATAGTCTTATAGACAGAGGTGAACCCCAACAGTTCCTACCTGAAACCTAGGTTTTGTTAGCCTTGCCCATGCACACCTGCTAATGCCCTGGGCACAGTCCCTTGCCACCCCAGTTCTTACGTACTCAACGTGGAAACTCGTGGGTGCTCTTGAATAAGAGCCATTTTCTTCTTCTTCTCGCCCGGACTTCTTCAACTTGAGGAATCAATATGTTCCCGTTTCTCCGGGCCTCAGTGCTGCTCAACCGCAAATCAAAGCTAGCTGGTGCTTCCGGAAGAGCATAGAAGAATGCCTCCATTGCGGTCAGTCTGCGTGTGCCCCAGGACCATTCAGGCTTAGTATAGCATCTCTGTCCCTCTCCAGAGAGCCTGAGTTCTGGGAGTCTGGGCCAAATCTAGATGAGCAAGTCTTGGTGACTAGGGCTGCCTCATCGGTAAGTCCTGTCTCTTCCCCGAAGACGCCCCAGAGTAGGTTCTAGCTGGAACCCCTCACCCCTCCGTGACCAGCAGATCCGCTCACAGGAATCAGGAATACCTCCGGACTTCCTTCCAGTCATCGCCCTGCTTATTAGTCCTGGTCAGAAGGGACCTCCCTTGCTTTCACTGAGGAACATAAGTTTTTCAGTGGACTCCAGGGAAGGCATGGAGGCCACGAGGCTATGGAAAGCTGCACGACAATTACTCCATTTTACCCCAGATGCGCTCAGCATCATGGAAGGCATAATGAGCATAGGGGCCCGGATGCAGCATGGCGTGTGTTAATACAGTCTTGCTGTAATGTGAATGTGGGAGGCCAGACCCTGGCGGCAGCTCAAGAAGTTTCTGGAGAGGCCCCCAACGAGCACTACAACGCCAGATAGAGCCTGGGGGAGGAACTGCCAGACCCCATCACACCTTCCGGAAGTTCTTCCCCGGATTCCATCCTGGCGTCTGATAACAAGTGGAGAGAGCCTGTCTCCATATGCGTTTGGTAAAAATGGCTTTGAAGTAACCTAAAAACCTCAGCCGAGAGAAGACAAAGCATATGTTAAGAGAACTAAATAAAGGGGCCCCGTGTATGGGTTTATTTTTGAAATTTCAACTCTTTGAAGTAGAGTTGTCATAGCTCCCTGCCTGTTTCGACTTGTGTTGGTGAGATCTGAAGGCCGCAGAATGAAGACAGTCCTCCCCTGTGTGAAGTGTGTGTCTGTAATAACAAGCACCGGGGAGCACCTGGCCTGGCTCCCTGTTGCCTGTTTCACCTCCAGATTTTTTCTAGTTTCTCAGTGTTGCCTGGGCCTGTCTGGAGGCCTCTCTGGTTAGAAAACTAAAGCTAACTTGGCTTCGCCTCGCCACACGCATTCAGGATCACCGAAGACACAGGCATATGTCATTGTACCCTCATAAACAACCCCCACGGTCTGCCCATGCCTGACTCGGCTGCAGCCACGTCAAGTCCCCATTCCCCAAACCGTTTCTAATAGAGAAGCTGGTCCTGGAGCATTTTATGAGCTTCACGAGGACGATGCTGTGAGTCACGTTTATGAGCATGAATTCACGATACGCCACAGCGATCGAAAATCAAAGTTCTTATTCGCACATTTGTTATGACCTTGGATAAAGAATGCGGGCGCCAGGCCTGGCTTTGCCCCTCAGAGGCCACTGTGACCCTGGGCCAGCCACTGTCCTCTCGTCACAGCCTCACCTGCAAACTGAGGGGGCTGGCCAAATTCAGTGTCCTGCCATTATGGGGGACAGTGGGACATTTTTTTGTCAGTTTGCCTTTGGGAAGCTGAATTCCAGAAAGGAGCCAACCCCAGTTCTGTCCTTTATGGTGTATGTAAAGCCACTACCTTACAGTTCGTGAGCCTGCTGGGGAACGTGAAGGTTGATTCTGTAGGACGCATGCGTCTCCTTTCGGTGTTTTGGTTATTCCCAGTGATGCGTGAGTGCTGATTGACACACGCCGTCTTCAAGTGACCGTAGCCAGTTGAATAAGTCGTGTATTTGCCCAAAGTACATCATCAGTTTTTTATATATCCTCAATCAAACAGAAGTGGAGGGATAGTCCTCCCAGGTGGATCTTAATTCTAAGTTCAAACTTCCAACTTTTTTCTGACCTTTTTCTTAAACACCCCATGTTTTGAATGATCCTGTCTACCATGCGAACTGCACATATTTAGTATAATTCCTATTTTCATTTTGATTGACTTTAGCCGCACAGCTACCAGTCGGATGTCTCAGTGTGAGATAATGACAGGCACTCCGTATTCAGCCGATGCATTTTTATCGTAAAGAGGAGGAATGTGAGGCAGGCATGACTCTGTTCGCAGGAAAGGGACGTTCTGAAATAATGAAATCCACTCATAGACTCTTAGAGGTCCAGGAACCTCTGCTGTAGTACGTTATTAGAAAATAAAATTGAGTTTGTTTGCTTTGGCTTCTGGGAACTCACTGAGTGCTAGTAATGAAAATAGTGATTGCAGGAACAAGTATTGTGTTTACACCCTTTGCCAGGCTCCTCTTACGTGATTTATTAAAGAGTCCCTGCCCTTTCTTGACTTCTCTAATCACGGACATGAGAAGTTCTCCAACAGTTGCTGAACCAGAAACTCACTGCCATAATGGACAAGTGTCACTTCTATGTCATTGAGATTTTTCGGTGTGCACGAAACATTCTGTGTTTTGATAGCACAGAAGAGGATAGGTAGGATGGCTTTTGAGCAGACCCACAATTTGGTTTTCAACAAAGTTTTAAGTACCGAGAAAATAGAAGGTCCAAGGCCACATTGGTAGGCACAGGCGAATGTTTCAAAAATAAGGTTGGTTCCCATCTTAATTTCTAACCTTCAGTGGCCTGAGAGGCCCACACTCTGGGAGAAAGGAGTGATTCACTCCTAAGGATCATTTCAAAGCTACTGGAAGTCCTAATTTACCAGCTTGACTAATTATAGAAAATTGGTATCACAGGACAAAATAATTTAGCAAGGTAAATTAAAACTCGTATCTTTTCAAAAATCATCCAGACTTTACTGATCTGTCATTTTGAAAGCCCAGTCAGACCTATACACCAAATAATGCATGAATGCATTCCCTGTTTTTTCATTTCCCTGTGGAAGGACATCTTCGTTCCTTTCGCTTTTTAGTGACTGTGAATAAAGCTGCTATAGACTTTTGCAGACAGGCTCGTGTGCGAACGTAAGTTTTCAGTGTACTTGGGTGAGTACCTAAGAGGGCAATTGCTGGGCCATATGGTAAGACTGTGTTTAATCTTATAAGAAAGCGGCTCACTGTCCTCCAAAGTGCTGGAATTTTGCATTCCAACCAGCAACGGATGAGAGTTTCTGCTACTCTGCTTCCCGGCCAGCGTTTGCCATTGTTAGTTTTATGAATTTTAGCCATTCTGATAGGTACGTAGCGGCATGGCACTGCAGTTTTAGTTTGTATTTCTCTGATGAAAAATGGTATTGAGTATCTTTTCACGTGCTCATTTGCCACCCATAATACTTTCTTTGGTCAAATGTCTGTTCAGATTGTTGGTTGTTCTCCTGTTGAATTTTAAGAGTTCTTTATGTGTTCTAGATAAACGTCATTTATCAGATATGTGATTTGCATTTGTTTCTCCCAGTCTGTGCCGATCTTACTCCCTTATCAATGTTTTACGAAGAGCCAAGTTTTTAATATTGGTAAAATCCAATTTGTCGGTTTTTTTCTTTCAGGGGTTGTGCTTTCGTATTGTATCTAAAAATTCATCAGCAAAGCTAAGGTCACATAGATTCTTACATTGTCTCCTAGAAGTTTTATAGTTTTAGATTTTACACATTCAGATCCACGGTTCACTTTGAGTTATGTTTTTTTTTTAATGTTTATGTATTTTTGAGACAGAGAGAGACACAGCATGAGCAGGGAAGGGGCAGAGAGAGAGAGGGAGACACAGAATGTGAAGCAGGCTCCAGGCTCTGAGCTGTCATCCCAGAGCCCGACGCGGGGCTCGAACTCACGAACTGTGAGATCGTGACCTGAGCCGAAGTCGGTCACTTAACCGACTGAGCCACCCAGGCGCCCCGAGTTATGTTTTATTTAAGGTGTAAGATACGTGTCTAGGTTCATGTTTGTTTTTTTTTTGTTTTTTGTGTTTTTTTGCATATGGGCATCCTTTGTCGTAGCGCTGTTTGTTCAAAAGGCTGTCTTCCCCCCATTCAATTACCTTGTCACATTTGTCAAAATGTTGATAGTATTTGTGTGTGACTGTGTTTGGGCTAACAATTCTATTTGATTGATCTGTATATCTGCCAATACCATACCGTCATGGTTACCGTAGCTATATAGTAAATCTTAAAACTGTATAGTGTGGTTCCTCCAACTTTATTCTCCTTTTTTCAAAATTGTTTTAGCTATTCTAGTTCCTTTGCCCTTCCATACAAATTAGGATCTGCTGTTCTATATCTACGTAAAATCCTTCCGGGATTTTGATAGGAAATGCATTAAACCTAAATTTGGGGAGAATTAGTATCTTTATTGAGTCTTCCAATTCATGAACATAGTATATCCATTTGTTTAGGTGTTTTTTCTTTCATCAGCATTGTGTAATTTTTAGCATACAGATCCTGATATATTTTGTTGGATTAATACCTTTGGAATTTGTCAGAATTTGTTTTATAACTCAACATATGACATATCTTGAAAACTTCCCATGTACCCTTGAAAAGAATATATATTCTGAAGTTGTTAGATGAATTTTCTACATATGTCAATTAGGTCAGGTTTGCTAATCTTGTGTAAAACTTCTGTGTCCTTCTGATGTTTGTATGCATGTTACTGGGAGAGATTGAAAAGTAATCCCACCATAATTTTGGTGTCTAATTCTCCCTTTGGTTTCATCATTTTTTTTAAATTTATTTTTAGACTGTTATTAAGTACGTTTAGAATTTAGACTTGGTAGGGGCACTTGGGTGGCTCAGTCAGTTGGGCTTCCAACTTCAGCTCAGGTTATGATCTTATGATTTATGAGTTCAAGCCCAGTGTTGGGCTCTGTGCTAACAGCTCAGAGCCTGGAGCCTGCTTCGGATTCTGGTCTCCCTCTCTCTCAGCCCCTCTTCTGCTCACCTCTGTCCCTGTCTGTCTCAAAAATAACATTAAAAATTAAAAAAAAAATTAGTCTTGGTATATATTACTGGTCAAATGATCTTTCTATAAATACAAAATGTCTCTCTTTACCTCTAGTTACAATTATTGGCTTCCAGTCTTCCTTGTCTGATAGTAGCTACCCCAGCTTTGTCTGGTTACTGTTTATGCGGCATCTGTTTTCATTCTTTAACCTTCATTTGGTCTGTCCCCTTATATTTAAAAAGGTATGTTTGGGGGGCACCTGGGTAGCTCAGTCAGTTAAATGTCTGGCTCCTGATTTCAGCTCAGATTATGATCCCAGAGTTCATGGAATCAAGGCCTGTGTCAGGCTCTGCACTGACAGTGCAGAGTCTGCTTGGGATTCTCTCTCTCCCTCTCTCTGTGCCCCTCCCCTGCTTGTGCACACACACTCTCTCTCTCTCTCAAAGTAAATAAATAAACATTTAAAAGGGGGAAAAAAGAAAAGATATGTTTCTTGTAAGCAGCATGTAGTTGTGTTGTATTTTATTTTGTTTATATCTAGTCTCAAAATCTTAGTCTTTTACTTGTAGTACATTTATTAAATGCACACTTAAGGTAGGTATTGATAACATTTGGATTTACATCTACCACATTACCTTTGATTTCTGCTCCTTTTTTCTTCCCTCTTCGAGTTTTGGTTTGTCTTACTCTTCTTCTGGTTTCTTAATATGAAAGCTTGGATTATTAACTTAAACTCTTCTTCTTTTTTAATGTATTTAGTACTATAAATTTATCTTTAAGCACTGCTCTAGCAAAATTCCACAGATTTTGATATACTGTATAGTCATTTTTTTAAGTTAAAATATTTTCTGATTTTCCCTGGGGTGTCCTCTTTGATCTTTGGATGATTTAGGAGTAAGTTGTTTAATTTCCAAGGGATGTGAGATATCCCTGTTACCTTTATTGACTTATAGTTTATGATTACAAATATAATATATATGGTTTCAGTTCTTTTATATTAGTTAAGATTTGTTTTATGGTCCAGAATATTATATACATTAGCAAATGTTCCTGATTTCTTGGGGAAAATATATATATTCTGTTATTGATGGGTTTAGTGCTCCACAAATGCCAATGAGATCCAGTTAGTTGATGATGTGGTTCAACTCTTTTATGTCCTTGCTGATTTTTACCTACTCATTCTATCTATTACTATGAGAGTAGTTTTGAAACCTCCAACTACAGTTGCACATTTGTTTGTTTTTCCTTTCAGTTGTATCAGTTTTTGCTTTGTGTATTTTTTTAAGTTTATTTATTTTGAGCAAGGGAGAAAGCACATGTGCAAGTGTGAGTTGGGGGAGGGGCAGAGAGAGAGAGCAGAGAGAGAATGCCAAGCAGGCTTTGCATGCTGTCATCACAAAGCTCAATGTGGGGCTCAGACTCATGAACCATGAGCTCATGCTCTGAGCCGAAATTAAGAGTCAGATGCTTAACTGAATGAGCCACCTCAGTACCCCTGCTTTGTGTATGTTTAATTTCTATTGCTAAATGAGTACACACTTGTTGTTCTATCTTTTTGATGACAAAACCTTTTTATCTTTGGTAATTTTTTTTCGTTCTGAAGTCTTCTTTGATAATAATATAGCTACTCTAGCTTTGTTTTGACTCATATTCGCATGATTTTCATCCTTTTACTTTTAACCAACCTGTCTCTCTCTATTTGAGTTAAAATTCTTGTAAATAGTATTGTGTTGGGTCATTTTTTTTTTTTTTTTTTTGGTCATTGTACAAAAATTCTTATTTGCTGCTTTTGGATCATTTACATTTAATGTAATTCTTGATATGATAGGATACAGTCTACCTTTTTACTTGATTTATACTTATCCCTTCTGTTTTCATTTTCTTGTTTTTTTTTTCTTCCTAACTTCTTTTAAGTTATTGAACATTTTTTAGTAGTACAGTTTGTCTGCTGTATTTTTTACTAAGTTTTTTTAGTTGTTGCTTTTGGGACTATGAAAGACTTTACTTTTCATAATCTATTTATAATCAGTATTTTACCACTTCAATTATAATATAGAAACATTACCATGTTATAGATTACCCTTCCCCCTTTATGTTCCAATTTTCTTATATCTACATATGTTGAAAACCCTATCAGACAATATTGTATGTTTTGCTTTTCTGCCACCAAGTGTATTTTAAATTTTTTTTTTTTTTTTAACATTTATTTATTTTTGAGACAGAGAGAGACAGAGCATGAACGGGGGAGGGGCAGAGAGAGAGGGAGACACAGAATCGGAAACAGGCTCCAGGCTCTGAGCCATCAGCCCAGAGCCTGACGCGGGGCTCGAACTCACAGACCGCGAGATCGTGACCTGGCTGAAGTCGGACGCTTAACCGACTGCGCCACCCAGGTGCCCCAAGTGTATTTTAAATAAAGGGAATAGTGTGTTTTGCTTTTCTCAGATATTTACCATTTCTGTTGCTCTTCCTTTTTTTCCTAAGGTTCCAAGTTTCCTTCTGGTGTTATTTCCTTTCTCTCTGAAGAGTTCCCCACCACCACCACCCTTTTTTTTTAATTAATTTATTTATTTGTTTTTAAGTAATCTCTACCTCCCACGTGGGGCTCAAACTCATGACTCTGAGATCAAGAGTCACATGCTCTTCCTAATGAGCCAGCCATGCACCCCTGAAGAGTTTCCTTTAGTGATTCTTTTAAAGAAATTCTGCTTCTATTAGTTTTCCTTCATTGGAGAATATCTTTATTTCACCTTAATTCCTGGATGATATTTTGCTAGATATAGAATTCTAGTTTGATACTTCTTTTCTTTTTTAGCACTTTAAAAATGTTGTGTCACTCTCTTCTGATCTCAGTGTGATGAGAAGTCCACCATAATTCAAATCAGTGTTCTCCTATAAGTAATGTATTATTTTCTGCCTGAGTTCACAGTTCTTTGTCCTCAACCAATTTGACCGTGGATGTTTTTGGATGGGGATTCTTTGGGGTTATCTTGTTTGAGAGTCTTTCACTTTTTTGAATCTGTAGATTTAGATGTTTCATCACACTTGGAACAGTTTTAGCTACAATTTCTTCAAATAATTTTCATCCATTCATGCTCTGCCCTCTTATTCCAGAACTCCAGTGGTACACACCTTTCGTTATTATCCCACAGATTCCTGAGACTCTGTCCATTTGTGTTTTCAAATGTTTTTCTGTCTCGTTGCTCAGATTGGACCATT
Source organism: Leopardus geoffroyi (assembly GCF_018350155.1). Taxonomy (NCBI): domain Eukaryota; kingdom Metazoa; phylum Chordata; class Mammalia; order Carnivora; family Felidae; genus Leopardus; species Leopardus geoffroyi. Next base: position 150,172,178 of record NC_059333.1, read on the forward strand.
TCTATTGATCTGTCTTCAAATTCACTGCCTCTTTCCATTATGCTAATGAATCCATTTGGCATGGCTTTTAAAAATTTTGGGTTATATTTTCTAGATTTTCATTTGCTTATTTTTTATATCTTCTAATTTTTTTACATTCTATTCCAATACTGTTTTACTTTAATACTTGTTTTAAGAGTGTTACATTCTACTTTAATATTTGTTTCGAGAGCATTAGTGATTACTTGTTTTAGCATTTTTATAACACTTTTAAGTCTTTGTCAGATAATTCCAATATCTGTGTCATCTTGTTACTTATTGTCTTTTGTTGTCTTTTCTCATGTGAGTTGAGATTTTCATGGTTATTTGTATGCTGAACAATTTTGGATTTTATCTTGGCTATTTTAAATATTATGAGACACTGTGTCTAGTTGGAACTCTATACAGAATGGTGATTATGATCAGGTTGAAGGCCGGAATAGTAATTTCAATGCCAGGTTAGTTTCAAAGCATTTGCAATGCTCTTTGGACCTATCTTATGTGTCTGTCCTTTGGGAGTCAGTCTGGGATCTGGACAGCGGTTTATTAGCTCAGTTCCTTAAGTTTTTGGTATGCCATTTGGATCAGTTCCACGCATGCACAGGTTGAGGGTGAGCCTAGGAGTTTATAGACAATTTTATGGGATTTGTTTCTTGAGGTCTTCCTGATTCATTATCTCCCCAGTACTTTTCTGGTTCCTTGCATCTCCCATTCTCTGGCCATAAACTGTTCACTTCCGCAACTGTCACGTTTAGGGGGAGAGGGGCCACCTGGGGCTCCTGTCTCTGGCCGTTGTTGTTGCTGCCACTGCCACTGCAGAGTTTCCTGGGACCTGGGACAAGAGAACTGAGGGAAAGGAAAGGAAAGAACCTGGAAGGTTTCATCTGCTCTCTGTGAGCGTCTGGGAGTTTCCTTTCCCACTTCTCAAGCCTGGCTTGCCCCAGAGCTCTCTCTTCTGCCCCACAGTGCTCACTTCCATGGTTTGGGTTTGCTGATTTCAATCCAGGCTGTACTGGAGGGAAAGAAGTAGTAAACTCACCACCAGCTGAGTGGTGTGTTGAGTCCAGTGCCTTTCCCCAATCTGCCTGCTGCTATTTACTTTTCAGTGTCCCAAATCACTGTGCTGTGCGTTTTATAGTTTGGGTTTTATAATTACATGTAGAGGGAGAGAAAAGGTGGCATGTGTTTTTCCCATCTTACCCAGCCAGAACTAGAACCTCCGATTGATATTATTGAAAACCCTTATTTTCTAATTAACTCAGCTTTATATACAGGACAACTGATGTTGTTAGTAAGAAAGAGTTCAATGAAGTGGCCCAGTCACATAGTTTTCAGTTAATTCTTTTGGATTTGTTTATGGCTACATTTATGTCGGCTACACATGATGCTATTTTGATCTTTTCCTTTGATCACCTAATGCTCACTGTAGTTTTCTATTTGCACCTTCTAACTCACCTCGTGAGCCTCGTAGGCAGAGGTAGTCTTGTAATTTCTTTGCAACTTGTGGGGCCTCTGCACACAGGCCCACAGTACAGATAAGGCAGCGATTCTGGATATAGTTCAACTGAGCTGTATGTGGCAACTTTGAGAAATACCAGGTGGGAAGCCTCACTGAAGACCCCTTTAGTACAAGTTATGCTTACTTCAGACAGAATTGAACTACAGCTGACTGTTTTCAAATAGCAGCCTTTGAACGCATCAAGGTGGGTGTAATTTCAGAACAGATTTACATGCGGCTCTTTTAAGATGCAAACCTCTGCGGAAACCACCCCTGATGCAACTGAGCTGGCTGCTGGTAGCTGGCATACCCAGCGGGTGGGAACGGATCTCCGTGGAGGTGCAAATTCATTCACACGTAATTTGGAGTCCGTGTTAAGGTCTAATTACCTCCGCGACCTTCCTGTCACCATGAGTGATTAAGAAATGTTTGACCTCTTCTTGCGAACTGGGGAGAGGATCATCCGGCCCTGGTCACTGTGATCAAGTGGAAAGACCAGGAGCACTTGAGCAGCGGGGGGCAGCGGAGGCCAGCCTGGTTCCAGCTTCGTGGTGGGATTAGGATCAGGCTCCAGGTGTACCTCACCTCTGTTGTGGCCCCTTAATCTCGCCCAGCCTCCATTACCTCGTCTGTAAAGCATGCCGTGTGCTTGCGTTGCAAGGTGAATACATAAAAAGAATAGATGAGAGAGTGGATGGGAGATGGCAGGGCCTTCTGAAAGGTAAAGCACCATGCAAGTGTTTATAAAATATTTTTAAATGACAATAGGACACAAACGTTGAATTAAGAGGAGCCAGTTCATTCCTGAAGCCTCTTCTTGTGTTGCGGACATGCACTCTTCTGGAGGGCTTTCAGAGGAAGTCTCTGGAAGCCTAGGTTGTGTGTGATTCGGCTCATAGGCACCAGAGAGTTAGAGATCCCCACATGTTTTTCCTGTTCTTCCCAGGACCATGGCAATGAGCAAGGGCCCATTCCTTAGGGTACTTGGGAAGGGGTATGTGCCCAGGTTTGGTTATTAGTCCTTCCCCCCCGCAGGCCCCCCAGATCTCCAGGCAACCAGAATTGTGATTCTCCTGTCCATATGAACAAGGTCGTGTTGGACTCAAGGTCCCAAGGAGTCCTGGCCCTGACAACTGGAAGAGTTCCTTCGTCATCACTTACTCTAACTCGGAAGTTCAGGCTTCCAGAACACAAACACTCCTGAGGGACCCAATGGAAGGCACCCTACCCCGACCTGGCATGTCTCCAGCCCCGACAGGCTCTGTCATGCTCACCCCCAGGTGCCACCACTGTCTGCCTCTAGTGCCCCGCTCAGCAGTGCCCTGGGGGGTGGGGACTCAGGGCCTGCTCCCTAATGCCACCAGTAGCCTGAGACTCAGGGTGCCTATCCAGTGGGGCCTGAGTCAGGGATGGGCCGGCCAACCACTTTCTTCTCCCTCCCTCGAAGGTCACATCCAATGAGAAGCATCTGGAGAATCTCAAGGATGCAGGCAGCCTCCTGCGGGCTCTGGAGGGGCTGGCCGTCGCTGGCGGGTAAGTAGACCGAGGACCAGGACCCATACCTTCCAGCCTGTCATTGCCGGTGTGGGAGGGGCCGCCGTGCCACTGCACCCCCCCACCCCCCGGGCAGGTGGGGTGGGTGGGGAAATCAGCAGGGGGAGGGAGGAAAGGAGAATGTCTTAGCCCTACCGGGGGGGGAGGGAATATTCCCATCTATAGGGAAGAGAGCTGGGAAGGGACGCCCGGGGGGATGGGATGAACCTCGCGAGTCAGGCAGTCACCCCTTGTGCACAGGTGGCCTCCTCCACCTGTAAGAGTGGTAGAGTAAGGGCCACAGGGAGGGTTCATCCCACAATGACACCACACACACACACACACACACACACACACACACCCTGAACTTGAGAGGTGGGGACGGAGGAAGGGGCGTGCTTACGAGTTGTTCCTCTGATCTGAGCTGTTGATGCCAACTGACCAAAGAAGAACGACATGGGAATAAGAGGAAAGCTGCCCCCAAGCATCCATCCTTCATCGGGCCTGTGTTACCCACTCACTGCGCGTGACTGTGCCAGAGCCTGGAGTGGGGTCCGGCCCTCGTCCCCAGAGCTGAGGGAGGTGGCCTGAGGTTGCGGGGGCCACAGTCCCCTGAGCTTCAGCCGCTCTCCCGGGCCTGGGGAGAGGGATCCACCTCCTAGGGGGCACCCGGCCTTCACTAGGCACGCGAGCCGGAGAACGGGTGCTGGCGTCCCCCGGTGGTTGGTTTTCACAACCACAGCGTTCTCTGAATTCTGCTTCCTGGTGTTCCGGGTTCAGTGTTAATTTGAAGAAAGATGCACGGCTGGGGTGTTGCCGAGAGGCGGTCTGTGGACAAGGGACGCCGTCTCCTAGACTACCCGGGTCCTGCTCTCAGGTTGAAGCCAAAGAGGGAGGCTGTGCGTGGTTTCTGTGAGGTGAGGGGGAAGGACCGGCTAGCTCGGCCAGGGGTGGGGAGCCTCCTTGCCGTGCTGGGACGCTGTGGCGTGAGACGTGGACAGTGACTCCCCGGGCTGGGCCGCAGGCCTCCTGCAAGACTGCTGTGAGGAGCACGTGGCATGTGTCCCCAGGGACCTGGCCTCGTGTGTCAGGAAGCCACTCCGAACAGACGTGTGCCACGGAGGGCCCGGGAGAGCCACCGGGTGGACAGGAGTTGAGCGGAGAGTCCCCGAGAGCCCGTCCTCTCCAGTGCCTGCCTCTGCGGGACTCCTCATCCAGCAGGGGACTCCGTGCCTTTAGGCCAAGGCCAGCACAGCCTCAGAGCTGGACCCAAATTTGGACCAAATGTGTCAAAACACGGCTCAGTGCACCACGAAGCGAGTCGCCTCTTCTGTACCCCCCCCCCCCCCCCCCCGCCCGGCACTCCAGCAACTGAAATGTCTACACCAGGCTGACCTCCATCTTGGGTTAGGGAGGTTGCTGCCACGAAGGTGTCTTATTTGGGCTTCGTCCAGATGGCCAACCAGAAAAGGCCTTCTCATGTTGACCAAGAACGAGTGGATGGCCGTGTTCCCGGTCCTGACGTGGCTCTGTCAGAGGTCGGTGTCCCCTCCTTGCCAGTCCCCGGGTCCCCCCTGGGCTGCTCTGGTGGGCAGGGTGGACGGCAGGACTCTGCCAGACTGGCCTCGACTCAGCCGGGATCAGGCTGAGTTCAAACGCATTCTTGCCATCCCTTGGGACGTTTGATGCGCGGAGCAGGAACGTGTGGCACCGTCCCCTGACCACAGCCCCCCCGGCCACGGCGACCCACCGCTCATGCAGCACGCCCGCCCCCGGTTATTTGGCAACAGCCCTATTTCTGTGTAGGCGAGGGTCGGCCACGAACTAGTTTTATCCTTCAGGGCGGTGCTACAGGTCATTCTTTTCCTTGCTAACCGTTGTTAAGGCGCGGGTTTAAATGTCTCATTCAACAGACTTGCCATTTTAAGCTCTGAACGGCACATCCACATGGATGAGGGTAAGAAACCCAAAGCCTCCCGGCTGATCAGCCAGGAAGTGGCAAAAAGGAGCAGGGAGAACCAGCGTCTGGAGCGGGTCTGGGATCTGGGCCCGGGCGCACGAGTCAGCTGCAGGCCGGCCGTGGGCAGGCCCGTTGCAGGATCCGGGCCAGGCAGGGTCGGGCTGCCGTCTGACTCGCCCCCACGGCTCCGTGTCCGTGCACGCGGCCTAAGTGGTTCGGATGGCGGGGCCGGGCGCTCGGGCCTGGCTTAGGGGTGCCGGCGCGGCCAGTTCCGAGCCCCTCTGGGACCGTGGGCTGAGGCCCCGGAGACGGAGTATCCTGTTTCCGCTCAAAATGATGCACGAGGGCAGTTTTACGAAGTAGCTGGTCCAGCAGATACTCAGGTACGAGAGAGGCCAGTCCCTTTGGAAGAGGGGCTGTTTTCCCCCGGAGACGGCTCAGTGTTTCTACCTTGGTTTTTCCCACAGTTCGTCTGCTGACAGTGTGGTGGCTTCGTTGGCCCTGGAAATCCTCCAGCTGTTGGACACCAGGCGAGAAGGCACTTAGCACCAGCCCTCGGCTACACACGCTGGCCACACCGCCACCCGTGGCTCTCTTTGGACCTAATAAAGTCAGCCGAACCCAGACCCTTGCGGCCGAGGTGTTCTCGTGGACTCTGGGCCCTCGGACACCCTCTCAGAACGGAGCGGTTCCTCCATTCTTGTGGGATGAGTCTGGGAACCCCGGGTTTGCTAGCTATTCGAGATTGTTCTTTCCCCTCTGTGTGGCCTGGACAGGCCTCCTCTACAGCCCACGCTCTTCAAGTAGATGAGAAGCCATGGTCCTCAGCCTCCGGCATCTGTGAGCATCTCTCTCCTCCAGAGAAGATTTAAAAGACAGGACTAGGCATGAAGGTTCTCCCAGCCACAGCTCCAGAGCAGGCCTTTTTGGAAGCTAGTTTTAGCCTCTTGTCGTCCTCCCGCTTTTACAGAATCCTGGGGAGGACTGGGCAAGGCTCCGCCAACGGGCAGGCAGTGAAAGTTTGCATAAAGGATGCAAAATACTCGAGGAACCCTGGCCTCTTTGAAGGTCTGCCCGTCTGGATGTCATGACGGGGTGGGGGGGGGGGGGATGATTCTATTTTGATTCCAACTCCTACTGATTACCCCTCCCCCCCTCCCCCCCCCCCCCCCGAGCCCAGACGGGAGGGAGTCTGTCCCAGACGGCAACCAGCACGCAGACCGAATGGGCGGGACAAGCACAAATGGTAGCCACGTGGGCACACAGGCGGCCCCATCTACTGCATCACGGGAAGCTGGCCACGCGGTCACCAACGGCCGCGCTTTGCCACAGTGATCTGGGTGGTTGGCCAAGCTTCCACTTGGCCCATTCCATTCGGCCCAACTCCATCAAAAGCATATGTCTGTTACTTTGTTTAATCGCCACCACCACCTACAAAGCTGGCCGCCCTGGCTTCATCTCGTAACTGAGAGAAAACAGGCTCGGAGGAGCTGGTCCACTTGTCCGAGGCCCCAGGGTCTGGTTTAACTCAGGACCCTGACTGCACAGCCTCCGTGTCCCCCACGGGGGTAACCCAGAGCTAGAGCTGTACTTGGGGTGCAAGAGCACCCCAGGAGCAGGCGGTCGCCTTCCATCTCTCCCAGCCTACTTACTGCCCGTGGGGAGGCGGCCCCAGGCGATGTGCCCAACTTCAGGCTGTGTGCCCTCGTGGCCCTGGCCCCGCTCGTTTTGCCTGTGCTCCTGGGCGGGGGAGCAGCCCATGGTGCAGCCAGAGGCCCGGCCTCGGCTCCAGCGGCCTGGCCTGCCGGGTCCAGGGAACAGGCGCAGGTCTCCCTATTTTGCCAGGAAATAAATCTGTTCTGTCCCTTGGTTCGGTTCTCGGGGGGAACGGCCCTGGAGTTGTGTGCCTGGAGTCTTCCCAGAAGGTTAATTCGGGGCACCGGAAGATTCTTCTTTACCCTTTCTAGTTGAGCAGGGAGGAGTCTTTGCTGTTTAAGGTAAAACGAAGTTGTAACGTTCCAGAATGGTTTGTGGAGCGTCGTTGGCCCGGAGCCTCTCGGCATTGCCTTTTTCAGGAGAGCGGGGCTCCCGCTCTCCCGAGGGCACTCGGCCCGGGGTGCCGGGGCACTAGAGCGAGCCCACGCCGGGCTTCACACCGATGGGAGGCCGCCACCCTGGAATCGGGGGGATCCTATCATCCAAGGTGCCAACTGGAAAGCAGCGGCCCTGGTCCCACCGAGCTCGGGCGTAGGGGACGCGAACAGGCTCGGCTGGGCGGGCAGGAGGCCTCGCCCCTTCCTGCCCTCCCCGTGTGAGGCCCCCACGCTCACATTCGGCTCGGCAGGCTGGCTCCAGTTCTAAGGGAAGAGAAGGCCCCTGGCTGCGGGCCCATCAGAGCTCTCGGGGTTCCGGCAACGGCAAGGGGCCCGGACGCAGGCACCTACTGGTCCTCCTTCCCGCTTCTGTTTGCTTTCGAAGTGGCTACAACCGCCACTTGAGCCCCCTCAGGGGCAGGTGGTGTCACTGCAGTTGCAGAGGTGAACGGCCGGCCAGTCGGCGAGCAACAAATTAGGGAGGGGAGAGGGGACCAGGCTGCACGGGGAAGGGGCTGACTTTCCCTCCGTTACCGGCAGGCCTGCTTCGAGACCCTGCCTTAACTTACGGCCTGAGAGTAGGTGCCGGGGGCCGTCCCTCTGCGAAGGGCGCGCTCTGGCCACAGGGGTCCAGAGAGGAACAGTCTTCGGGGGTTCTCGAGGACGCAGCAACAGAATCTTCTCGCTCCGTTCTGCACACTCGCCTCATCTCCTAGCTCGTGTTTCCCACGTTACCGTGAGGCTTTTCGGGCCGCCTCATGAGGTTCTCGGGTCAATTCTGTGACTGCAGACAGGCTCTGTCCCTGTGACGCCGCTCAGAAACCGGGGGCTCTGGGGTGAGAGAGGAACTGGGCCTCTCCGGTCTCGGCACGAAGCAGGATTCCTCTTCTCCCTCCCCTGCCGACAGCAAAGTACGGTGGCAAGATCCATGTACGTATGTACGTACGTGTATGTACGTATATATGTGTGTGTGTATAGGTGTGTATATGTGCATGCAGGGGCCGAGGCAGGAGCTTCAGGAAGGAGTGGCAGGGAAGAGGGCCGGGGACCAAAGTTTAGGAGGCCCCGAAAGCCTCAGGCTTCCGGGGGGCTGAGGAGGGGGAAGTGCAGGGACAAGAAGCAAGAAGCCACGGCCCAGGAGGAGGACCGGAGCGGTGTGGAGTCCCGATGAGGCCTGGAAGGAGGACTGGTCCCTTAAATGCCACTTCGGGCCCCTGGCTGCGCAGGTGGTGCTGGGGGCGGGAGGGAGGGGCGAGGACTCCCCGCGGCCAGGCCACCGATATGGAGGAGGAAAAGCCAGACATGGCTTTTCAGCCCCACCCCACACCCTCGTGATCCCCTCCAGGCGAGGGAAGGCAGTTCGATGCCCACCCATGGGGACAACCGCCAGCAACAGGGCGCGATCCACTTTATAAACCAAACAGCACAGTTCAGACCTTCCATTTTTATTACAGAACTCGAAACAAAAATTGAAGAGCATATTTATTGTAAGATCTTTCACTGTCAAGAACTCAGATAATCGGATGAGAATCTAGGACATCTGCTCCGACGTGGAAGAGCTTCCTTCTTCAGCTTAGTGGCGGTCACCGCAATGGGACCACGTGTCTGAGGCATCCCTGTCCCCCAGGTAACCGCTATTCTGATTTTTGCAGCAATCCAATCACTTCCTTGCTGTTTTTACCATCCATCCACGCATGACTTCCTCGGAACAGTCTGCCCTTTCATTCCGCCAACGAAGCCGCGCGGCATCTGTGACTTGCTTCTCGCGATCATGCTGGCAACGCACACCTGACGTGAGGCTGCAGCGAGGCCGTTCTCGTGTGTGAACACAGCGACCACGGGACACACGGCTGCCTGCCACGCAGCGCTCTGCCAAGCCACGATGGCGTGGGGCGAAAGAAACCTCATCAATACTGATCCTACTCGTCTCTAAAATCTTGGCATTTTGTCGGTCATGCATTTCCCCCGTGTTTTCGATTCTTCCGAATGGCTGTCAGTCCCTCCTTTTCACACTGACCTCCAGCACTACCTCTGAAGCACGGTTCGTGGTCTACATACCACACTTGTCCCGTATTCTGTCTGCCTCTGTGCCAGCACGCGATCCCTGTCTCCACCCTTACACTGAGGCCGTGACCGCGGACACAGCGAGTCTCCCCTCTCACTCTTCACCTGTGTCTTGGCTTTTTTTTGGCCCTTTGGCCTTTGGCCCTAAATACATTGCAGAACCACCTGGCTGAATTAGATTAACTTTCCATTTTTTAAATAGAACTTCAAAACCATAATGATGTCAGTCAAAGCTCTGAAGATGTTTTCTGATTTTAAGAATTTCTGTAAGTGAAACCCCCTGCTGTGGTACCTTATGTTAAGCTGCTTGCAATAGCCTGATTCTGTCACGAACTGGAAGGAACCTGAAACCAACCACCTCACCAGGTATGGGATTTCCTCTCCAATCCCAATCGCATTTTAGACCACAGTGGCTTTCACAGAACTTCAACAAAGAGGAAGTGAAATGTTGATCTAACAGCCATGATCTTAAATAAAAACGCGCGGGAACTCAGAAACAGCCCTCCCTAAGCACAAAACACTTTCACTCTTCTTAAAGACCAAAACACAAGTCTTTACAGGTCTACAGACTCCGCCCTGAAGGATGAACTAAGCTGGTCAGACCTACCGCCAGGATGACAGGATTCCCTGGCAGACAAGTGAAAGAAGGCTCATTCTGGTCTCTCCGATTATGTTTAGATAAACATCAACACTTAAACCACCTTCATTTTTCAGTTCAAAGTGGAGTTGAAGGAATTCCCCTCTGCCCATGAGTCACAATTACTTGAAGGTGCTTGAAATCCAAATCCAGGTAGTTAATTCATTATTACCTTCATGGGAAGGAACCATTTGATGGTAATTGGAGTGGGGGAAGCCTAGCTTATCCGGCTTTCAGTTTTGTTCTGTGTAGCCCAGACTCCATCCCACGCCTCTGAACGGAGGTTTCCCTGGCACATGATCCCATCTGGAGGTAAGGCACTCTATTTCACTAAAACTTAAAATTATTGCACCATGTGTGTGTTCCTCAGGATGAAGCTGAATAAGCTAATAAATATCCTCACAAACCATTCAATGACAAGGAAAAAAAGGCTGACACAGTCGAATGAATTAAAAGTTTAATTCTGAACCATTTTTATAACCGCATTTTCTCTTGAAGCATTGTATCACAGCAGGTTACAACAACTTTGGGATAAAAGGCAAATGGTAAACTGTCCAAAACAAGGTTCCAAATAACACCTCTTACTGATTTACCCTACCCATACATATCCCAAATAAAGTTTTTGATCAAAAACATGAAATAGATCCACCTGCTTATTTTAAGCATATTAAAAAGGAAACTAATTGGACCATTTCTATTTGTCTATTTTATACAAAAAGGCTACACAATGTTACACTTTATTCAGATTACAATTAGAGTGATTATGAATTAGTGTTCTACACCATTACTCAATTCTTAAAAATTAGAAATTGCTGTAGCAGTATTCACTATAACTTAACACTACGAGAGACTTAAAAAACTAACAGTTACTGCAAAAAAAAATTAAAGAGCTACTTCAAAGCAAGCAAAGTCAGTACCATTACAGATATTTAAAAAAAAAAAAAAATTTAACAAGCAAGGCTAGAGTTTGATAAATTCCATATCTTGTGATCCATTCTTGTGCATTCTTCACTTCTTGAGTCACTCCCAAAATCCATTTGTATTGTTACTCCTCGACCAAAAAGGACCAGAACAAAAAGTTTACTTCAATTGTTCCCATAGGAAACTCAGCTTGGTTAGTGTGTCAGGCACTTTCTGAGATACCAGCCCACCCCTCGAGCCCTCTCAGCAACTCTACAGGCCAATCACAATGCAAGTTCAGACAATACAGCTGTATAAAGAGAGAAAGGCTGCTATTAATGTTTAAAACAGCAAATGTTACTCATTTGAGTATTAAGTTGCAAAGCTGTGGCAAAAAACATTAAAGTTAATAACTTCCACACATGACCACTTAACAACCAGAAATCTGAGAACATTCAAATGTTCCAAGACATCTCCTTTCAAAGTACGTATCTGTTTCTGTGGCAGATTTACAAATAGGCCTAAACCACTCCCACCCTACCAACCAAGTCTCTCTGAAGTTCTGTAGGCAGAGTAAAAGTATTTTACCCAAACTGGCTTTTTTTAACTTCTTACCTAAAGGATGATTTACAGGTCAGTATCAAACCAGGCCAGCTGATTGCTGTCGCCTGGAGGCAGCCCATCCATGAGGTCCTGGGCGTGCCCCAGATCTGGCAGCCCATCAACTGGATAGTCAGCACCAGGGTGGTGGCCACCCATCTCATGCTCCATCATGGGGTCCATACCCAAGGCATCCTGGCCATATCCACCAGAGTGAAAGGAACGGTAGCTGGGATCTACAGGAGTCGGGGTGGGGGGTGGCAACAAAAGGGGCAAGGGACACAGAGAAAGAGGAGACAGACATTAACGTTAACACTGAAGCCTGGGCCTTCGATGTCCGCGAGCTGGTCAGAAAGCAGGCCTTTCTAGCCTCTTCAGCTTCTTCAACCAAGTAATTACTCAGTGCCAGGCCACCCACGGGGCTATAAAGTCTGTTTCCACCAGAGGCAGACCAGCAAGTTCTAACCACACCATCAGCTTACCACGGAACATTCTGTGTTTGCCTAGGCGGAGACATAAAACCCCTGAGGGGGACAGCCAGCAGTCTACTACTGCGCATGTGACCGCCCAGTATCAAGAAGTCACAGGCAAGAGATGAAAGCAAAAGCCAGGAGGTCTGGCGGATGTAATCTACCTGTTGAAAAGTCCAGTGAAACAGAAGTACTGTGAAAACTCAGGCTGTTGTTTCCAGTGAAACTTTTATATTAAGGGCTGACATTACAGATCTGCCAACAGAAGATGCCTATGAGCTTTAGTGGTCTAATAATTAGGAAAAGCCAGATGAGATAATAAATACAAAGTGAAGAGCTGTATTTACTCGCGGTGTCTGCCACGCTCCATCTCCATTACCCAGATTCGAATGAGTTTTCTGGAAAACCCCCACACTAGAATGATGTAGACCCACGCCAGATCTGAACCTGGGGCCACCGTTCCCTCTACTCTCGCTTCCTGGGTGGGCTGTATGGATGTATAGATTCTCTGACAAAAAAAAGCACGTACAAAGGCAACCTGTGATATGTGTCACTAGTACTGGGCGTCTGCAGTGCAGGCGATTTGTTAATGTCGTCTGCTCGTGGTGGGGCTCAAAATTCCCCAGGCTCTGAGAAAGATACCGCTGCCGACTCTGGAATTTCAGAAGTGCCTTTAACTGCTGCCACTACTTTCCTGCCAACGCTGGTTTCCCAGATGAGCAAACCAGCTTTTCTGATAAAGCTTAACTTGAACCTTAACTTGACCTGGAGTCAATCGGGAAATAAGAGACACATACCATCCTGACGATATCCAAGGGGCTCTCCCTGGGCACCAATATCAAGTCCAAGATCAGCAGTCTAGATAAACAGGTACAAGGCAAGGAAGCAAAATGAAAATTCTGAACTTAGGTATGGTAATATTTTGAGAACACACTTATTTTCACATTATAGAAGGAACAAAGAACGCACAGAAATACTTGAAACTCTACCCTCAAAGAGTAACTACCGACACCTAAAGCAGCATGTTTTGTCATTGCACACAGCATTAAAAATAGTCACTAATTTATTCTTTCAAGCAAATATAACCGTAAACACAATCGTCAAAGTGTCTACCCCCAATAGGAGTTGCTGACAAACAGAATATTCTACATGAAAGAAGATTTTTAGCTTGAACAGCTGGAAGGAGACTATGAGAGGAACAGGCTTGGGGAAGTTCAGAGCTCAAGTTGGAACACGTTAAGACTGCCCATTAAAAGCCCAACTGACAAATTACTCACTGTTTGGCAATCTGCTTTTTTCTTCTCTTTTCTTTTTGTAACCTAATAATCTATAGGCTCTCTTTCCATTCTTATAATCCACTGTACAACTATGTAACATCACTGAATGAACTTCCAGGGTGGTTCTAATGTTTTAAGAACACCTCTGTAATGAGGCCGAATGCTGAAGACAAATTCACAGAAAGAGAATCAATAAATTAACCTCCAACTACAGTATTTAAGAGGGTTCCTCTTTCCTTAAAAGGAAAAAATTCCCTTTTGAAAAAGATACTTTAGCCGGATAACTTTTTCATCCGTCTCCCTCACGAATTCTAATGTCAATAAGCAGTATGACTTGTTTGTTCTGAATAGGCCGTTTCAAGCTGTGGTTCTTCCTCAGCAGCTGCTAAGGCAGCGGAGAGAACGAATATTCAAGCCAAGGACGCAGTCAAGGCAAATAAACGTGTACAAGTATTTGGAGGGGAAGCCACACGCTACCGAAGAAACGCGTCCACACGGCCTACCTCATTCCAAGCCATTGGCTCCGTTCTGAAGAGAGAACTGGTCAGCTCCACCGAAAGCCGCTTCTTGTAGTCCTGGGGCTTGTCCTCAGACATTCGGAACAAAACAGCAGCTGCGTATGTTGCTGGGAGAGGAATAAAGGTCCCTGAGGAAAAGCTGAGGCTTTCTGGTGTGCACCGGCTAAAGGTTGTGGTTCCGTTTCGACTTACCCACACCTTCGTTTCTGGAGTGAAGGAGCTCTGTCAGAGGAGCCGTGGCTCCCTCCGCTTCAATGGCTTCCGCAGCCTCCTTGTCCTGAGCAAGTTCACAGAGGACCCCTGCGGCTACTCTTTGGATATTTTCAATGGGAGAATAAAGCAGCTGGGGAGAAAAACACAAACAAATCCGAATTAAATCTAAAGGAAAAACACGGCAGGCACCCCACCGGAGCGCAAGTATTCCCTGTTCAGAGAGAAGATGGCCTTTGCGCTTCTGGTGTTAAATCCTATTCCTCTAACTTCCTGTCCTCAGGCAGCTGGTTGATGCTCCGGAGCACTGGTTTTCTAGAGCAATTTCAGCCTCAAACTCTCTTCTCCAAACTCCTGGATTGGGCGATCCAGGAGGTAGCTGGACGCCTGTGCTCTGGCAACTGTGACCGGCTCTCCTCCCTCCAAACCTCAGCACCCCTGAAGTGGAGTATGAAGTCTCTCTCTTCTTCAGGCTCTAGTGTTTCCCCTACTACCCAAGAAAAACAAAGGGACTTTTAATAAAATAAAATGCACTCAACCGAAAGGACACTACACACGGAGATTCCAATTGTCGTGCTCTGGCAAGGGGCATGAACAGAGCATGTTGTCATTTTGGAACTGGAGATAGTAGAGGAAAAGCTGCCCCTAACTTGGTCCCTAATTTTCCGAAATTTTATGGACACATAAAATCTAGACTGCCTCACATAAAACCAACATACCTGCACAAACAATGGAATGGTATTTAGTCCTCTGATTACGATTCGGTTGTGAACATCCCGAGCTAGGATATGAAGGGCTCCGGTACAACCTTCAACAATTTCTTCCATACGGACTCCCTCCTACCAAAAGAAACATGGTTAACAAATAGGGCATTCTCATCTCTAAAGTTTTTCTGTTCTGAGTCACAATTCCTAAGCTGATTATTCACAGTATACACCCAAAGTTCCCCAAAATTTGCAATTAGTCTAGGAATGAAGGAGGATTCCAAGAAGTTGAACGTCACTGGGGGGTAGGGGGCTCCTGATGGCACTAATTCCAAGTTGTACCCCTCCCCGCAAACACATACAACACACAGGAATTACAGCTTCGATGTACTCCGACAATCAAGACACCAACTTCAGGTGAAAGGAATACATGAAGATACACAAAGATGGGAAAGTAATGTGCAGACTGACAAATGCTTTTCTTCCACATGCTCCATTTCTGTATATCTATGTGTATTTCATGAAAACCTAGCAAAGTTTTATCACCAACTGCTAAAATTCTATTGAGCTGTCAAGTGGAAAATCCACTCCTCACCACCTCTAAGACTATCTGACTGGTAGTCTTATAGAAGAAGGAAGTTAGCCTTTGCAAAACGTTAAGTACTGTTTCCCTGTTTCTGAGTTTTAAAAAAGGTTAGAATTCGGCTTTTATAAACAACTTGATTTTTATAAAAACACAAGATACTCCTTTCTTCCTAGAGAAAAGATGTAAAATAAAAGGTACCTTTTGCATTCTTTTAAGCCACCTCATGGAGACAGGCCAATACCAAAAGTAATGAATGGCGAAAGCCAAGCCCAGTAATGAGTGCATACACATAACAACTACCAATAAGAGATTCCCAAAATCTGTGCTGGTAGGCTCTTGTTTTCTAAAGTGACCTAATTAAATAAGAGAAAGCTCTTTGAAGGCTTGAATCTTAAAATAAATTCTGAGGAATAAATTCTACAGTGTCTTCAGATACTTGTAACAAAGCTAGTTTTTAAAGACTGCAAACCTGACATGGAAAGCTTTAGGTTGAGCTTATGGGTAAATGCTACTACTACTTCTTGAAATTTCTTAGTATTCTTAGGTCTGTGAAAACAGTTTAAACCATCCCTGGAAGAGACAGTCAAAGGTATGTTAAATATTTACAGGCAAAACTCATGTTACAATGGGGAATGAGAGGCTCTGAAATCAGATGGACTTGGATTCAAACGATGGTTCTGCTACTTCCTAAGAAGGTGACCCTTTGTATGCATTAAATGAAAACACTGCAAGAAGCACCTAACCCCACAGCAGGACCCCACACCCTGCTCTCTTTGTAAGACTGACGATCCAAGGAGAGGTCAAAGGCAACAGCACGAGGGGCCACATTATTCCCGATCTTCTCTGCAGCCAGGGACAGGTCACAGTTTTTTTAAATCATTAGCAAACAGCCCCTCAGGCTAGAAGATCAAGGGAACCAATGACCAAAGAAGTTCAGGATCCCATGAATTTATGCATTCCTTTTAAATAGCCAGGTGTCACTGCTAAGATTTACCTACCACAAACTGCTGCTGCGTTCCGCCCATAGATGTGCGGCGCTGGGTATCTTGATGGGCACGAACCAGCAACTGAACTAGTCGTGGAATGGCACCCTGTTCACGGAGAGGTGCGTGATTTGCTGGACAAAGGGCAAGGTTTCGAATCAATCCAACGGTGGCCTGTAGATAAGAAGAATAAAGAGCGGGCATGTAACTCAACAAAATCATTTTCTTAGCCTAAAATTCCCACCACACTAACTCTACTGGTATCACCTGAAAGTAGCACAGACTTCACAAACACTTCGGAAGCCCACCCCGGCCACACTTCCTATTTACTAAGGGACAGGATTCGTACTTGTTAATCCCTCATGCCTAGACAACCATCCAATAGCTAGAGGTGGTTCATGTCCAATTCTGCAACCTACTATTGTGACAGACAGTTTACCTTTATCAGAGGCCAATGGGATGGTGGGTGCAGGAGTTTAACCACAACCGGTAGTCCATAGTGAAGACGAACAGCATTCTGGGCCATCTCTGCTTCCTGGTGTCGACTGGTCAGATGACGAAGAGCACAGATGGCAGGCTCGGTGATGTCCTCCCTGTCACCAGCACGAAGGACAGTACGCACAAGTGCCTCTATACCACCCACTTGGCAGACCATCATCTTATTCTTATAATTATTGCAAGTGAGATTAGAAAGAATTCCAGCTGCACAGGTGACCACATTTATATCATCTGAGCCCAGAAGCTGAACAAGGGTCCCAAGAAGACCTTCCATCCCTTCCTATGGACATAAAAACAAATGCTCAGTACATATTCATCTTAATTCTATCACCAAGGCACTGGCATATTCAAAATTTACCTGTTTAGTCGCAGCATCTGATAGATTCCTAAGAGTCCAAAGACAGTTCTGAACGAGACGTTGACTTGGATCTGTCAGGTGAAGCCCTAAAGCTTGCATTCCACCTAGAATATGAAAAAAGATCTAAGGCAATGGCCATTAGCTGGCAATTCCTATCAGCACTAAGTGTGTTTTCTAGTCTTAGAGGGTGTCCCTCTTCACTGCCAAAGCTTAGCCCCTCTAAGTCCTTTATTTGTTTTCATTTGCTAGGATGGTGCTCAGTTTCCCCTTCTTTTCCCATTCACCTCAACTAGTGGTAACTTCTGTCAAATACCCAATGTGGAAAAAGCCTTCTCTATCTCCACTCTCCTCCTTACGTAATTTTACTTTCGTCCATTCAATCATCTCAAAAATATCCACCTAAATAAAATCAGACCATTTTGAGCTGGAGCTGTACCAGTGAGCAAAATATTGCATGGCCCCTTCTCTCATAGAGCTCACTCATGGTCTAGCTGGAGGCAGACAATAAACAAATATACAATTAATAAGCTGAAACTACACAGTGTGTCAGATGGTGCCAAGTGCTATCACGAAGAAAACCCCACAAGTGTCGGGGGGTGGGTGCCCTACAATTTCAAGTAGGGTAATTAGGTCACCTCAGCGTGAAGGTGACATCTGCGCAAAAATATGGAGGAGGACCAATCCTAAAAGGTACTGGAACTCCAGTTTATTACCAGGAACCATATGAAAATGACGGACTCCAAACCGTGTGACCCAAAGGTTCATAACCTTCTGCCATTCAGGACCCTAAGGAAGAGCATTTGTACTGGCGGTGGAGAGTAAACGGACGCTCAATTCCTCACTCACTGGCTTAACTTCACCCATCTTTCTCCTAATGTAGGAGATACTTTCCCTTGTCTCCTTGTTCATCTCTTCAGGTCTGTTTTATTTTACGTTTCAGGTAGGCTCCACACCCAGTGTGGGGCCTGAACTCATGACCTGGAGATCAAGAGTCGCATGCTCTACTGCCAGCCAGCCAGGTGCCCCTTTTCGTGTCTCTCTTAAAGTTAAGTCTACCTCCCCTAGGAGACAAGCATCATCCCTATCTGGCTGCTTCCTCCTAGCAGCTCCAGCTACTAACAGAGACCTGCCACACGGCTGATGCTCAAGACCTGCTCCGTGCCTAGATCCCCCTCCTCCACCTTCTCTCCTTCACAGATTTCATTCCCTCCCTTTACTATTCACACGAACAGGGTGGATTTGACCCCAAACGTCTCCTCAGAATACCCCGCAGACTTCAAAAACACGTAGACCTGCTCATTCGGCAGGTCTCAGGTAAGAGTCCACGCAGATGACTTTACGGCATGCCCCCTCTTCCCCCCTACACTGAGAGGTCAACTCCCAAATCTCTAGCCCCGTCTCCCCCTGCATCTCTGTGCCATACATAATCCAGCTACCTACTGGCCTTCCAGTCACTCTATCTCAGCTTCTTAAATTACCTTGTTCCAAAAATTAACCAATTCATTCTGGTAGCTCCATTTAGGATATTCTCCCCACCACAAATCACTTCTGGTTGCCCTTTAGCCCCCAAGTTATTACATTTATGGGTGCTATCAGAAGCCTCAAAACAGTCATTCTTTCTATTTTTCATACCAAAACAGAAGTTTGTAACACAGCTCGGTGGCCTGATCTGCTTGCTTTTGGCCAAACTGTCATACATTGTTAATATTAATAATCCAAACACCTCACTGTGATGCGATGCCACTGCTTAACAGCCGCTAATAGCTTCTCATTACCTCTAAGACAAAGGCCAAATTCTTTAGCATAACCTGAAGGAACCCTTTAGAATTTGGATCCCACCTAGCACTGCAAACTGACCTATTCTACATCTGTGGTTCTAAAGCTAGGAAAAAAACAAACCATGAATAAACATACATGTTACAGGGGCCTAGAAATGTCTTGCAATATATGGCCCTTGCCTAGCCCATCAACCTCATCCTGGGTCCTGGGCTACTCATCCATTATTCATTAAATTCAAGTTACACTTCCTCTTTAGCACTTAGAACTCAACAATCTCTTTCTTACCATCAGGACATAGCATAGGGTTCTTTTCTCTGCCCGGAAAACATCTAATCCCCACTTCTCATATGGCTAATAGGTACCTTCTCGTCCTGCAATCTCATTTTACATCCCTTTCTCAGAGAAGCTCCTCTCTCCCCTTTAATTCTGATCACTACTTACTGTTCCTTTCTTCTCTGATACTCATTCTAAGCTGTTAATGCCCCCATTTTTTGCATATTTTTGTCACCCTCAACAGAATGGAAGAATAAACACAGGGACCATATCTGCTTAGTTATCCAGTATATACCACGTGCTTATTCCAGTGCTTAAGACATAGGTGCTGAATGTTTTCAGAATGCACAAATGAACATCAGAATAACCTGGCTAACTTTTTAAAATAATGACCTTGTCATTCCACTCCAAGGATCCTGAGTAAGTCCAAAACTCTGCATTTTCCTCAAGTACTCATATTTCTGGAACGGCTGGGCCAGAATTTCATCCCCTTATTCTAGATAAACCCAGCCACACCTGTCTGTCTCAGTGCCAGCCAGCTATCCTGGGCAACCATAATGCCCCTTTCTCCCACAAATTCTCAAATGAAACTACTCTCAACAAGTAAAGGAGGCGTTACTAACCCTACACTTCATTCCAGGTATTTTCTTCTATTAAATGCTTTCATATTTTTCCCCTTCCAGTTCTGATATGAAACTTGGTTTGAGAGTCCAGGTAGATACTGCTAAGTGAGTTACAGAAAGAACTGATGCTGGGTAGTTGCAGAGTAACTGTATCCTCATGATAAAAAAACAAAAGGCTGTGGCTCGTCCACCAATTCCTCTCCTTTGCTACCAACACGCACAACAGAAACTACCAAGTATTAGCCATCATTTTCGATGGGTAATAACAACTCTGCCTAAACTGGCCTAGGCTTAAACAGCACCAGTGCAGGTGTTAAGCAACACATACACTTTAAATGCGGTCTTGGCTGCAGACTGAATAGAACCGTCTAGTTTCAGCCCATTAAGGTCAAGTTGTATTACCCTTTTCCTAAAACAAGGAATCAAATTAGAACTGCCAGATGTTGCACACGAGACTGAGAATACTTACCGGCTTCTACAATAGCTGGTTTATTACTAGAGCAGACAGACAGCACCTTCAGTACTCTGCTTGTGGTCCACAGTAGTTTCTCGTAAGTGTAGGTCCTCATTATATTTACTAAAGCTTGAGGTCCACCACTAGCCAGAATGATCAGCTAGAAAGACATGTATATACTGTTAATCACAAAATTGTCATCATATGCCCAAGAAAACAACCAACCTATTTTTATTATACAAGCATGTCAGCCAGCTTGCCACTGATCTAAATGTATTCCCAGACCCCATTATCCAGATTCCCACACTGGGGCCCCATTTACCCCCTCCTTCTACAGGATTCCACTCAAATTCAGGTATCCCAATACTCCCAAGAATAGATCAACTCTGCCCCAATTTTCTTCCTCCCACACTGATCAGAACAAAACAAAACAACAGAAACCACGCTGGTGTGCGACAGTAATGCCCAGATATTATTGTTGTATCAAAGCGGAGTTGTTAAAAATGTGAACCAGAATGGGCACTTAAAACTCCTAATCCTTTGGCTCTTGGCTGTTTTCACCTTAAAATGAGGTATCATCAAATAATCATTCCTTCTTGCCCTTTACTTCCCTCCATATTCCCACCTCCAAACTATCCTGATTTTCTAAACACAAATCTCATCAGCTCATACCTTGCTAAAACTGACTGCATTTAGTCATTACTCTTTTAACATATTCTACAAGGTCCTGCAGGACCTGCCCTGCTGAGCTCAATAATCTCAACTCAAACCTTTCCTCTTCTTTACTATTGTTTCTAACTTTATTTATTTTAAGGGACAGAGAAAAGAGCGAGCACATTCAAGTGGGAGATGGGCAGAGTGAGAGAGAATCCCAAGCAGGCCCCGCACTGTCAGCACAGAGCCCAACTCAGGGCTCAATCTCACGAACTAGGAGATCATGACCTGAGACAAAATCTAGAGTCAGACGCTTAACCAACTGAGCCACTTGGGTGCCCCTTCTTTACTCTTTGTATCTCTTGAATTTCCAAAACTCATCACTCTTCTCCCTCTGTAGGGCTTTCAAAGGTGCCATTTCCTCTAATCTTCACCTAGTCTATCTCTCCTCACCCTTAAGACCTGAACGCAACCTATCACTTCCTCCAACAGGTCTCCCTGAACTTTCAAAACAGGGTTTGGTTCACTTATATGCTCTCACTGCTCCTTTACTTCCTCCAAACTCACGAATTAAATAGTAATTATATCATTTCAGTGCCTATCTCCCACCTAAGAATGAAAGTTCTGAGAGGAGTTTGCCCACTATATCCCCAACACCTAGCTTGATACATACAAACGTTTATAGAAAAAGAGATGTCCAACTTTTTTTAAGGATACACACAAAGGGTAAGGCATACAAAGAATTTGCTAGAGTCCACAGAAAGCCATGACACTGGGGTTCCCAATGCTCCATGACAACCACATTCAGAAAAATTCTTTTACCTTGCTTTCTTGGTTGCCGTAAGCTAAAATCTGAAGGCAGTCTGTCGTAATAGCCAAGAATTTAACATTTGTTTTGTTGAGCAAGGCAACCATTTTCTGCAGCCCACCAGCTAAACGCACTGCCATTTTAGCTCCTTCTTGATGCAATAAAAGGTTGTGGAGAGTTGTAATGGCATAAAATAATACAGAATCCACTGGTGACCTGGGAAGAAGAAAAAAGCCACATCAGAAATGCAGTGATGGCACTCTTCTCCTTCTTAGCTGTGAGCCTTCTGACCATGTTTTCTTACCCAAGCATCTTCACCAGGGCGGGAATGCCCCCAGACTTAAAGATGGCCAGCAAGCCCTCACGATGATGAGAAAGATTGTGCAAGGTGCCAGCAGTACAGCGAGCTGTCTCCACGTCGTTCGTATTCTGCATGGTGCGTACGATGGCAGACACCATCTGAGGAGAACGCATGATGGCGTGTCTGGAAGCTTCCTTTTTCGAAAGCTGATGGACCATAACTGCAGCCTTATTAACCACCACCTATAACGTACGGGAATTAAGAGACATCATTGGTTTTCAATACTGATATTGGATGGCTATTTTGAGGCTCCTTCCTGGAGAGTTTCCTTCAAAGCAGATCACAAGCCAGCCTCGTCATTACTGACCTGGTCCTCATCGTTTAGCAGTTTTGTCAGTTCGGGGATTGCACGTGTGGCAAGTTCTGCATCATCTTGATAGTTAATCAAATTTACAACTGCGTGTTTCAGCATCTGTGATGGTTCAGCCAAACGCTGGACGTTAGTAGGGTGAGCAGCATCGAACTGTGTGGATGGGATCTGCATGCCCTCGTCTAAAGTCTCAGGGAACATAGCAGCTCGCACTCTCTGAGCTCGCGTCATCGCATACTGACCATCAATATCTGGAAAAGATAAATTCAACACCCATTATTCCCAATTCAGCATTGTGCTGAACACGTGCTACACCAAACATATTACCGAAATGTTACCTGAAGGTAACACTGCCACCGCCCCCCTTTCTTGACACCACTTAAACTGTTACACACCGACTTCTGTAAGAAGAATTCTCAAAACTGCATTCTGACTTTCAGTAAGGCAGTAATGTAACCCCCTTACCAGCCACTTGTTCTTGAGTGAAGGACTGAGAAAACCCCTGTTCCCACTCGTACAGGACTTGGGTGGTATCCACATCCTCTTCCTCAGGATTGCCTTTACCACTCAGAGAAGGGGCTGTGGTGGTGGCACCAGAATGGATTCCAGAGTCCAGGTAAGACTGTTGCTGCCAGTGACTGACAGCTGCTTTTCTGTCTGGCTCCATGGCCATGTCCAGTTCCATCAGATCAGCTAGAAAAATCCAACAGCATTCGCATTACTGCCAAGGAAGTGTTATCTTCATTAAAAAATCTGGGATACGACCCATTGAAATATTGTTAGAAATAGTCACATGTGGAAGACAGCCAAGAATAACAATGATAGCCAGGATTAGCTCAGTGAGGAAATATCTACACTCTTAGGGAACCACCTAACAGTTACTCACTGAATTAGTGGAAGAATGGTACTGCATCCAGGCTCCAGAAGCAGTCATCCAGACTAGATTCCTGCTGGTGGCTTGTTTGCTATTTCACCAAGCCATTAGGAGGAGTGAGCAGAAAATGGAGCAAAAGGTAGCCTGACAAGTAAGCAGGGAGAGAGTAAAGCAGGGGGATCTGAGCCAGACTGGGTTAATGGCAATGAAGCAGAGCCCCAATTCAGTAACTAAAGACTTGTGATACAAACCTTGGGTAGCCATTGCCCACACAGGATTTTCAAAACCGGTGTATGGTGTGCTTCAGATACCCTGAAAGAGTTAATCAAGTCATTAGGATTTAAAATTTGCTTGTTTTTAGTATTTTTAAGCCACTACGATGGGCTGATAAATACTACCGACCGACCACATCTATAAATAGCCGCAACCCCTTTTACCATGTGATCGTGAAACCCAAACCCCACGGTCTCCTCTATACACCTCAACCACAGCTCTATCATTGGTGAAAACTCCAAGTAAAAACTCCTCTTTAACAAGCACCTCTTTTTAAGTAGGAATACAAATTATAGTTATTCAGGATGTCAAAAAGCACAATTATTGATGCAGATGAAGAAAATTTATAGTGAAAGCCAAGGTGGGGAAAAAAAAGTATTCAAAATCAATTCCTCCTTGAGTTCCCAAAAGCGTTCTCCCTTTTTAACTTCTTTCACTGAAAAACTCATAGATCTTTTTGGACAGTGGTTTTAAAAAAGATCAAATTTTCATTAAATGGTTTTTCTTTACTGATACAATACAATGCCATATAAAATACCTTTATAAAGCAAATGGATCAGAACACTGGATTTTAGATCTTTTACTAAGAAGTAACATTACTTTTCAAATGAAAGTTTGCAACACAAAAAGAATCTTTTTAGTAAATTTTTTCTAGTTCAAATTTATAGCAATGATGTATTATAAACAGAAGTATTCCTCACTGGAGTAATGTTTTATCAGTATGAAAAACTTAATCATATACATAAAAATCTTAGCATCTTTGCATTTTGGCTTTACTGTGTAACATTCAGGAAAACACTGAATCACATAGGAAACTAATTGCAAATGAGAACCGTTTGAAGGCTCATGGCCACTAGATATTCCTAATAACAAAACTTCCTTTACTACACAGTATTCCCCTAAACAAGTTTATCTTGCACTACAAATTAACATAATGGTTTACCAACACGTAAAGACATGGACTAAAACATTTACGTGTGAACTGTGTATTCTATCACCGTAAAACAGAGTTTAAGTATGTTTAATGAAAGTTGGAAACTACAGTCTAAAGTCCTATTTGCTCTATGTAAAGGAAGCATGTGTTAATTATTCCTAAAATTGCTCTTCCAGTACTAGATTTTTATAACCACAAAGGTCACTTGACACGTAAAGATGACAAGAGCTGTGGATACAACTGTTTTAGTTCCACGGTAGAAACAACTGACAATCTTTGTACAAGGCAAAATGAAGGACAGAAAATGAAGGTGATTCCTGTCAATATGAATCTTTTAAGATACTAAGCAGGATTATGTGTGTTCAATGTTTTGATTCAATAGGACTAGAGTGGGGCACAGAAACCTGAATTTTTAATGAATATTCTAGGATGCACAAGCGATCTACAGACCACACTGAGAAATACCCAAGGTTTCTGTTCACTGATACTGTGTTTTAGCTTACATTTTTCCACCTCTCTGGAAACTGAGTTCTCCACTCCAGTTTCCAGTTTATTTCCGGGAAAGGCAACTTAAAACAAGTTCTACATTGGGCTCTTCCTTTGGCCAATGCCACAGGGCTCAGAAACCAACTAGTCACTATAATACACATACAAAATATGTGTAAATCAGCTGTATAGTTACTGGTAAGACTTCTGGTCCAACAAAAAGCTACTACCAGTAGTTAAGTTTTTGGCAAGTCAAAAGTTATTCACAGATTTTTGACTATGTAGGGGGTCGGTGTTGTTCCATGTTCAAGTGTACATGGCTTCAAGGAAAAAAATATTTATAGTATTGTTTCCTTGTTGTTGATGCAAAGACAAAATATTTAGCCATGTTATTGTGTAAAATCTGTTTATATGGGATGACCTGTAGTTTGACCACAATTTATAATGATTTTATGGAAAAAGCAAGTTCATACTCCAAACTTACAATATCTATTTGTATGTTGAGGATTCCTCAATACTAATATTTTTATATACTTTAAAATTTATGCAACATACATAACAGTGAGTCTACAATCCTACGTCGTAAAGGAGGCCAAGTATCAATCCAGCAGGTTGAGAAGTAAAAAATAGGAATGAAAACGGGGATCTACATAAGCAACAGTATATATCAACTCACCTCCTACATTACACTGCAGATGAATCCAAATTTACCAAAACTATGAGAACTATTCACTAAAGAAACTGAATATACTGTCCAAAGAGATCTAGGCCAGAGTCCTGCCCAAAAGGAAAGCCTTCCTCATTCTTCTTCTGGACAGAACTTTCAGCCCAAGGATTGGCTCCTTCCACTACACCCTGTCAATCATTAGGGGTCCAATCCTAAAGCTCCCAATCAACCAAAGCTTACCAAACACATCTGGAAAGCCTTCAAGAGCAAAGGAAAAAGTTCAAGAAAGAAGTAACAGAAAAAACGCGGACTCCAGAGAAACACAGGATTTTAAAATAGGGGTAAGGGTGGGGGGAAGGAAACAGAATGTTTCAATTTACTACCCTCATAAAGATTGGAGATAATAAATTAAAAGCTCACTAGATAACCAAAGTTGAGAAAAACTCCTAGAACATAAAGGAGAAAGATATTCAAAATACAAAATAGAAGAAACAAGATGATCATCTAGGGGATCAGAGCGCCAACTAATAGGCATTTCAAAAAGAATTAGGAGAAACAAAAATGGGGAAAAGCCCATTAATACCAACTCAAGATAAAGGGAGGATAATGCTAACAAGTTATGAAGTACTAGAAGTTCCCAAATGCAGTGATCACAAACTATGGAATACATTAGGATGCTCTGTGTCCTGCCAGCTTCATCCCCACCAAGTGGTACTTTGACAAAGAAAGAGGGTTGCCAGGATCGCCAATTTATCCAGTTTAGTGAGGTAATGGACGCATGCACCCTTTTATTTTTTCTTTTTGTTAAACATATATTCTTTCCAGTTATATAATTTGTAAAGAACACCTCAAAATTTATCTTGCTACTTCTGATTTAAAATCTGTAAAGACTTAGAAAAAATATACACTCTTTATATACAATAATTTCTATCTAGGTGAAAAGTTCATTCTGATCCATATCTTACCCAAAGTGTTACTATGAGTAATTTTTCCTTCAACTTTTTTAATAGGACTACTTAAGCATTCTAGGTTTTTCTTTTTTCTCATTAGGAAAATTTTCAAATATGCAGGAAAGTAGACACAACTGTATAATGAACACCCACATTACCTATACTTAACAACTGTTAATATCAGGCAGTATTTGTGCCCACCCACAGAATAATTTCAAAGTAAACTATATACATTATTATTACTAGTAGTAGTTCATCAGGTGGCTATGAGAAGTAAGGATATTTTCTTGCATACCACAACATTACTATAGAAGATCAGCCTTACTGGCTGCTACTCCAGTTCACAATGAGTGAATTGGAGCCTCTACTTCACCCTGTGTACTTTAAATGGCCTTCTGTCAAAGTAGAGGTGAGAATTCTTGACATGATATAGGTCTCACGCTGAAGTTTACTTCTCCAGTTCCTATTAGGACAAATTATCTTAATTACCCTAGATTTCATAAAACTTGAATATTACTAACTAGGAGTAACTTTGCTATATAAAAATAAAGCAGATCTATTATAAAACCAGTTTTATACTGGCCATTCATGCTAACAATTCACTTTCCAATAACCTGTACTAAAAGAACAAAAACCAATCACTTATTCTGTTTTAAAGTAAGAAAACCCAACTCTATTTCAGGAGCATGATAAACTTATAAAAAAAATCCTCAAGGATTAAAAACATTTCTAAGTAAAATTTGTTTTGTAAATCTAAAAGCACATACATACGCATTTTTCTTGTCACTACTAATTATCTTGCCATTCACAAAATTTATACTCTCCTCAAATCTTCTGTTTAGGCACTTTTCATTTATCACTGTTTTTTGTTTTTTTTAACATTTATTTTTGACAGAAAGAGAGCGTGAGCAGGAGAGGGGCAGAGAGAGGGAGACAGAATCTGAAGCAGGTTCCAGGCTCTGAGCTGTCAGCACACAGCCCGGCGCAGGGCTTGAACCCACAAGCTGTTGAGATCATGACCAGAGCTGACGTTGGACACTTAACCCACTGAGCCACCCAGGCGCCCCTTATCACTAACAGTTTTAAATCACAACTCAATCTAGTTACTTTTCTACTTTTACTCCTCAGCTGTGTCTGTGTATATTCTGAGCGGAGTCTTCCTACACTGGTCAATAAAATATAAATATCTAGTGACACTTTTGCTCCTCCAAAATTCCTAATATTGATGCCCTTGCTATTACTTTAAATACATAGGTGTAAAATGGCTATTGGAAGAAATACGAACTGGGAAAAATTAGGACACTTCCCAAATGATCGCTTTCCTTCCTTCATTTTATGGTCTTCTCTATCTTCTACCCTACCTATAAAGTAATATATGCTTAGTGTAAAATATTTTTCTTTGTCGTTCCCACAATTAATGACATTTTGGTATATTCGGTATTTTATTAAATTTACTATTAAGTATGCTTTTATTATAAAAATATAAATATCAGAAGCGTGTGGGTGGCTCAGTCAGTTAAGCGTCTGATTCTTGATTTCAGCTCAGGTCACTGTCTCACAGTTCATGGGATCCAGCCCCACGCATCGGGCTCTGTGTTGACAGAGCAGAATCTGTGTCAGATTCTCTCTCCCTCTCTTCCCCTTCCTCCTGCCCCCCATAAATAAACTTAAAAAAGGTATACACACACACACACATATATAAATCAATTTCTTATTCCTTACTGTAGACACTACATATGTATATATATGCATGTATATATATAAATCAACTCCTTATTCCTTATTGTAGATGCCTAAAAGTGTTTTCATTTGTATCATATATCTGTACTATAATTAGCCAAATCTCCTATTCTTGAATAGTTTGTCCTCCCCCATTTAGTTTGCTACTCAAACAATGCTGAACAAACACGTTTGCATATAAATAATTCTCTTTAGCTTCTTCCACTTCCCTTCCACATGAGGACTGCTAAAAGGGTAAAAACTTTTAGGGCCTCTGATACACAGCTCCAAAAGACTGATGGAGCATAAACTGATACAATTTTCAGAGAAGGCCCCGTATGAGAGGCCAGCCTATCGAGGTGGAGCAGCATCAACTGTTACCTCAGGACATCCTGTAGCAGCTATGTCCTCCCATGTAATATACACATCACCCCACCCTGTAAGTTTCTCTAAATTCTGAGATTAAATACTCAAAAAAACCTTTTTTTTTTGCCACGTGTACAGCCTTCTTGGCTTGCCAGATTCTTTAAAAAAAATTTTTTTTAATTTTGAGAGAGAGAGAGAGAGAGAGAGAGAGAGAGAGAGAATCCCAAGCATGCTCCACACTGTCAGCACAGAGTCCAATGCAGGGCTCAAACTCACAAACCACAAGACTATGACCTAAACCAAAATCAAGAGTCAGATGCTCAGTCAACTGAGCCACTCATGTGCCCCTTGCCAGATTCTAGAGGGAGTCCTTTTATATTTTCATAGGGTACATGTATATGTTATATATAAGAAGTTCCTTGAATAATCACTGATACAGCATATTTAGGCCTATCGTGTGTCTGAGAATATGATTTCACTACTTAAAATAATGTGATAATGGTAATATCCTTTACACTTATGATATATCCTTACTGTCACCAATGAGTACCTTCATACATAATCTCTGGTCAGTAACATAATCCTAAAATAGTCTTGATACTCCAGAAAAAAAAAAAAAGAGAATGTTTTAAAACAAACTTTTACTTTATTCACTCTAAGATCAAGTCACTACAAAAAGCAGATGATTTTTCTTCAGCCTACAGTACTCTAAGCAACTGAAAACACTGATATTTTAAAACACAGTTATTTCAAAGTACACAATAAACAGGCTTTATCTATCTACACAGGCACATTTTTATAATTTCCAAATATAATTTTATGCCAGCTAAGTTAAACAAAATGTTTAATACTGTTTATGTGGTAAAAGTACAAAGATTACATGCCAGCTTCTAAATACCTGGGCACAAAGGGAATCTAGAAAGATGGGTTTTAAGATGGCTTCAACTCTTCTGCATTTTTTTAAGAAAAATACAGCAAAATTACATACACCTCTTAATATCTAGGCCACCCATGAGTGCATGGCTGTTTGTTACATTATTCTCTATACTGTGCGTAGCAAGAATAATTGACTGAAAATAAAATAAGGAAATAGTTCTACATCAGCATCTCAGGTAAAGTAATTCAAACCCCAAATATGATTTTAAAACATAAGAAAATCTTTGTACCTTTTCAAACAATTAAAATGGAACTATCCATAAAAGACACAAATGTTTCATGTACACTTCTGTCAAACCAGCTAAACCTTACAATTCAAGTACCAAAAGTGAGGATAAAATACTCCCGTCTCCTTGAAGAGGCAGCAGTCACAGTAGCTGAATAGGCTACAAATCTATTTTAGAAGGCTAGAGACTGCAGCTATGTGGGAGGATCTGTTTCCACTACATCTTGAAACTGAAAATCCTGTTCCTCTTAAGTTCATAAAATGATGATTAGCGAAATCCTTTTAAACTGAGGACATTCTTTGTTAACATTCTAGAGACACTTTTACAACTCTTTTAAGTTACACACAGTGATAATACTGCACAGAAAACAGTTCACGGTTAAACTAAATTGTTAATAAAAAGTGACCATTATGTACAAACTACTTTCCTATGTACAAATAGGTTAGAAAATCATAATCACAAAAAGATCTCATGCATAAAAGCAACAATAAAAACAAAGTACATACAAGATTAAATGTAATTATTTTTTTCTTGGCTGGAAAATCGTTTTGTACTATATAAAGATATTGTTGGTTTTCTCTTAGTTAAGGCTAATATCCTTGGTACACAGAGAACTAAAGACAAATCAATAAAAAAAACATCAGGGAAAGGGCAGAAACCATCATTTCAAAGGAAAAATACAAAGTAAGCAATAAATACACACAAAAGAATTTAAACTCATTTATTTTTTGCATATCAGCCCAGCAGATTTAAAAGATTAATAATATCGACTGCTGAGACGATACAGTTGACCCTGGAACAAGGGTTCAAAATGCGCGGCTGCACTTTACGTGATTTTTTTTTTCATCATGATTAGGTATACTCTTTAATCCCCACCCCCAATTTCAACCCCACGCACGCACCTCCCTTTGGTAACCATCAGTTTGTTCTTTACAGTTGAGTCTGTTTCTTTTTCTTTTTTTAATACAATTTATTGTCAAATTGGTTTCCATACAACACCCAGTGCTGATCCCAACAAGTGCCCTCCTCAATGCCCATCACCCACTTTCTCCTCTCCCCCACCTCCCATTCAACCCTCAGTTTGTTCTCAGTTAAGAGTGTTTCTTGTTTTGCCTCTCTTTTTTCCTTTGCTCATGTTTGGCTTTTTAAATTCCGTATGAGTGGAATCATATGTTACTTGTCTTCGACAGATTTATTTCACTTAACATCATGCTGTCTGGCTCTGTTCATGTTGTTGCGAATGGCAAGACTTCATTCCTTGTTATGGTTAAATAATATTCCACTGTGTGTGTGTGTGTGTGTGTGTGTGTGTGTGTGTGTGTGTGTATACTTCTGGCCCCCTCACCATCTTTTTTTTTCCAAACACACACTAGAGTGAACTCTGAAAAGCCTAAATCATAGTACATGCACCTATAGTGGCTTCCTAGTGCACTTTGGATTTTATTCTATATCCTTATGGATCTGACATAAATATAGATGTATAGGTATAGGTATAGGTATAGGTATAGGTATAGGTATAGGTATAGGTATTAGATACATACGCACAACCCACTATATCTTCTTTATCCATTCATCTATCGATGGACACTTAGGCTGCTTCCATACTTTAGGTATTGTAAATAATGCTGCAATAAACGTAAGGGTGCATGTATCTTTTCAAATTAGTGTTTCTGTATTCTTTGGGTACAGATCCAGTAGTGGAATTACTGGATCACAGGGTAATTCTACTTCAAATTTTTTGAGAAACCTCCATACTGTTTCCCACAGTGGCTGCACCAATTTGCATTCCCACCAACAGTGTAAGAGGGTTCCTTTTTCTCCACATCCTGGTCAACACTTGTTTCTTGTATACATTTGTTTTTGTTTTTTTACAGTACAGTACTATAATAAATGTATTTTCCCTTATGATTTTAACATTTTCTTTTCTCTAGCTTACTTTATGGTAAGGATACAGTACTTAATACATACAACACACACAAAAAAATGTTTTAATCCTGTTTATGCTATTGCTAAGGCTTTTTTCTCTATCAACAGTAGGCTACTAGCCATTAAGTTTTGGAGGAGTCAAAGTTTTATGCAGACTTGGGACTACATAGGAACCGGTGCCCCTAATCCCCACATTATTCAAGAATCAACTGTAGTTCAACTACCAGAAACTTTTTGGAGGGTAGGTTGGCACTACCCATTAAATATGTGTAAATAACCTCTGACTTTAAAGTTCCATTTTTATAATAGAAACATAATTTGTAGCAATATTCACAGAAGAATGCCAAGAGGTCTGCACAATGAAGCATTCATAGAAAAAAACTGGAAATTACCCAAATGCTCATCAACAAGGCAATGAATGAACAATAATTTATCCACTCGCCGAACAAACATGTAACACCTTTCATGTTACTGGCATTGCAGTAAGAGTGAATACCAGAGTCTGAGACTCAAGCTCGTACATCCAGTAAAGCCTGGATTCTGCTACTAGAAAGTTAAGCAATAAAAACAAAACAATTTAAAGAGAACTTCTGTGAAAGAAATAAACAAGGTGAGAAGAGAGTGAATGGTGGAGAAGGGCTATTCTAGGGAAGCATGGGATGACAGGAACATTTGAGCAGAGGAGGAGGAACCAGCCAGCTTAAGATGGGGCAGAACACTTCATGCAGAAAAAAAGTGGAAAGGAAGGTATGAGCTGTTTGGTAAAGGTACTAAAAAGTCACCAGTGTAACAAGAAATCAGGGAACTATGAAAAGAGAAAGGACCAGATCAACAAGGATATAGAATAAAATCCAAAGTGCACTAGGAAGCCACTAGAGGTACACATGTACTATGATGTAGTCTTTTCAGAGTTCATTCTAAGTGTGTGTATGGAAAAAAAGATGGCGAGGGGCCAAAAGAAAAGCAGGGACACCAATAAGGAAGCTACTGTAAGTGGTAAATCATCCAGGTGAGATGCAGTAGTGGATAACTATGTAGCCTTTAAAATGAA
Organism: Leopardus geoffroyi; assembly: GCF_018350155.1. Classification (NCBI taxonomy): domain Eukaryota; kingdom Metazoa; phylum Chordata; class Mammalia; order Carnivora; family Felidae; genus Leopardus; species Leopardus geoffroyi. Next base: position 150,204,756 of record NC_059333.1, read on the forward strand.
TGAAAAAAGACACAGAAAAAAACCCCACATATCTAATATGCAAAGCCTTTGCACATTTTACGACATTTTTGCATACATTCCCAGAATTAAATGCATGTAAAAAATACATTAGTATCTGGGGCACCTGGGTAGCTCAGTCAGTTAAGCATCTGACTTCCACATAGGTCATGATCTCACAGCTTATGAGTTTGAGTCCCGCATGGGCTCAGAGCCTGGAGCCTGCTTCAGATTCTGTCTCTCTCTCTCTCTGTCTTCCCCGGCTCCTACTGTCATTCTCTCTCTCAAAAATAAACATTAAAAAATTTTTTTAAATACATTAGTATTAGAAATGATACTTTTCCACAGTGCCTGGGTGACTCAGTCGGTTGAGCGTCCTATTTCAGCTCATGGATTTTGTGAGATGGAGCCCTGAATCGGGTTCTCCCTCCCTCCCTCTCTCTCTGTCCCTCCTCTGCTCCAGTGCACGTGCGCGCACAACGTACTCTCTTTCAAAATAAATAAGCTTTAAAATAATTATATGTCTCCAAGAAAATAAATCATTTAGCCCCAATGTGTGTTAACCAGTGATACACAGCATTAAGGAAATGTTTCTAAGCATAAAAGCTAAGTGGCCCATAAAATAGACTTTCTGCAAAGGAAAGATGGTAACTTCTCAGCAACCATTTAGTACCTCAAGGCAAGAACAAATTGCTTAAAAAAAAAAAAAGGACATATTCTTTGGATAATAATGTTTTCCAAAAGCAAGGAGATCAAACTCACTGCAGTTTTTAAATACTTAGACAAATAACATTTTATTTAATTATATCAATAGTTTTCCTATTTTTTAGTAATTTCATAGAGATTTTCATTCATTTCTTGTTCTACTAAAGTGGTACTATTCTAAGAATCAACTGCATCACAATGTAATGCGCCAAGTTTTGTGGACTTATTTTAAATAATATATTTTACAGCATAATTTGAGGATGCAGCCTCGTAACATCAGGTAAACATCTAATTTTGCCCTTGATGTATTTAACAATGTACCATTATTAAATGCTTAGTAACTTTAGTTCTGAGCCTAATGTTATTTCATTGAATTCTCCCAGCAACCTTGTAAGTAGACAACATTCCCCAAACTATTAGATTAAAAGTCTGACTAGCAGCCGTTAATATGAGTCTAGTTGCTCCGTTAAAATTGAAATCCAGGTCTTACATTTAAGCTCAGAGTCATGTGCCCTTTTAATCAAATCACATGTCCCACTCGCACCCCAAAGTTAAAGACAATTAGTATTTAACAATGTTACAGATCAGTTCAAGAGAAAGGTTAACAAAAAGAACTATATTCTTTGAACAGCGACTACAGAAAAAGATCAATCTAAGATGTGAATCACTATATACTTCATACTTTGACTATGTGCCTAGCCAGACAGCACTACTGCTGACAAGAAAATGCAATCAAACACGAGTATATCATGCCAAGGAGATGGAAGAGTTATTTCGAGAGAGTTTCTACATGTTGATCTCTAGGCTCTGACTATAGGAAGAATTAATGGCAGGGAGTCAATGACTTCTAGGAGTAATTTATTTAATGCAATGCTTTCTATCCCTCAGCAATAACCTTCCTCTTTTTCACTTGTAGGAGTCTCCCTTTTCCACCATACCAGCACACAGACCTTTAAAAAAATAAGAAAAAAAGTTCAATGTGTGAACCCTATGAGGGCTGGGGCCCTTTAGTTGCACACTGTATCCAAAGTGCTTAGCATGTAATAAGCTTTTAGGTATTTGGCAGACTAAATGTGCCAATAAGAAAGACGTTCAAAAACTAGACAGTAGAATAAAATGTAATACAAAGGCTTAGATAGCCAACTAACAATTATGTATAACCTATGAGACTTCTTAAATTCCTTAAAAACATGAAATATTCATTTATGAAAGAACATATCTCATCTGAAACAGAGGTCAACAAACTTGTTCTGTAAAGGGCCAGACAGTAATTACTTTAGGCTTTGTGGGCCATAAGATGGGAGTACACCAAAATAAAAAGCTCTGCACAGCAAAGGAAACCATCAACAAAATGAAAAGGCAACATAATGAATGGAAGAAGGTACCTGCAAATGACATACTGATAAAGGGTTAGCATCTTATACAACTCAACACCAAAACACCCAAACAATCCAATTAAAACTGGACAGAGGACCTGAATAAACATTTTTCAAAAGAAGACCTATAGATGGCCAAAAGACACATGAAAAGATGCTCAACACCACTAATCATCAGGGAAATGCAAATCAAAACCACAATGTGCTATCACCTCACACAACTCAAAATGGCTAATACCAGAATGACAAGAAATAACAAGAGCTAGCAAGGATGTGGAGAAAAGAGAATCCTTGTGCACTGTCAGTGAGAGTGGAAATTGGTGGAACCACTGTAGAAAACAGTATGGAGGTTCCTCAAAAAATGAAAAATAGAAATACTGTATGATCCAGTAACTCCACAACTAGGTGTGTACTCCAAAAAAACCAAAAACACTAATTGGAAAAGATATATGCACCCCATGTCTACTGCAGCATTATTTATAATAGCCAAGATATGGAAGCAACCTAAATGTTCATCCACAGATGAATGGATAAAGAAGATGTGGTATACATATACACAATGGGATACCACTCAGCCACTAAAAAAAAAAAAAAAAAGGAATCTTGCCATTCATGACAACATGGATGGCCCTAGAGGGTATTATTATGCTAAGTGAAGTCAGATAAAGAAAAATAAATACCATATGATTTCACTTGTATGTGGAATCTAAAAAAAAAAAAAAAAAAAACAAAAAGCCAGAAAGACTCATAAATACAGAGAACTAGTGGTTGCCACAGTGAAGAGGTGGGGGAATGGGTGAAATAGGTGAAGGGGATTCAGAGGTACAAACTCCCAGTCATAAGACAAATATGTCACAGAGATGAAAAATACGACATTGGGAACACAGTCAATAATACTGTAATAGCACTGTATAGTGATAAGTGGCAACTGTTTATCATGATGAGCAGTCAAGTCACTACGTGGTACACATGAAACTAATACAACACTGTGTGTCAACTATACTTCAACAATAAAAATTAAAATAAAAAACTTTGTCACAGCTACTCAATTCTCTTGTAGTGTGAAAGCAACCACAGACAATATGCACATGAACAAGCATGGCTGTACTTGAATAAAACTTTACTCCTGGAAATTGCAAATCTGCTATTTCCCATAATTTCACATGTCAAGAGATCTTATCCTTGACTTTTTAATCAGTCATTAAAAAATATAAAACGTATTCTTAGTTCTCAGGCCATACAGAAACAGGTGGAGGACAGAAGTTGACCATCCCCTCATTTATTTATTACATACTTTCACTGGCAACAAACCAAAGGCAAGTGAGTTTACATTTTAATCAAGTACATTAAACCTAAATGTGAAGACCCATAACAGAAAGGGTTTTTAAGTGAGTTAACAGGTTACTTGAGAGGTCACACACAGTTTTTGCATGTGTCTTCAGAAACAGGTTGTGTAAAAAACAAAACTGGACCAAATGACATATGAAAGCCACAACAAGACCATTTATTTGGGAAAACCAATTTAGGCCATTAAGACTGGGTATGGACTGAACCAGAATTAAGCCTCAATATATGCATACTTTTAAAAATCTTTTTTTACTATAAAGATCTCCAACTTTGTTTGAAGGACCCTTTAAACTGACTACCAGATCCCTCCAATGGTTCTTACCTGGAAATTTCAAAAACAAGAGGACTCTGCTCCATCCCCATGGTTCTCCATCCCAGTAGAACTGGCACAGGACCCTGGCATTGCAATTTTTAATTTGTTTGAAGCGTCATACATGTTGCTGACACTGATACCCCCAAAGAAGGGCTACAGCTATAGGCAAATAATATGATCCAATTCTATTATATATAACATGCTGTTACATGCATAACAATGTTATATGTATAATGTTTTATATATATAACATTAGTCAATAACTCAAATCAAATTAAATTAAAACAAATGTGACTCCACAGAGTAACCCCAGGACCAGCTCCTAAAGAAGCATCTATTCATTAAGACACTACAGATTCTAATTACTTAATCTTTTAGCAACCTTCAATACCCCACCATACATGTCAAGTTTATGTTACTCTCCCAAACAGAAGGACATTTTTGCTGCCTTTGACAGCTTTACCATAGTAAAAAGTTTCATAATCATGAGGCTCTCTTATATTTAGAAAGAATAGCAGAATATTACAAAAGGTAGAGTGAGCTAGAAAGCTTTTATTTTCGAAATGTGACTACTTTCATTATCTCAATACAAAAAACCTTCAAGGAGTAATAGCTCTAAATCTGTTCGAAGTCCAAAAATACACCAGTAAATGAGTCATAACCTGGAGGTATATATCAATGTCTCATTGGCATATTGTTTTTTGTTTTCTCAATTTGCCAATTTGTTAATCAAGATTTTGTTTCACAAGTTTTCCCACAATTCCTTCACTTACTCAACAGTTCAAGGACATAGCAATACCAAGGGCATGAATACAATGTATACATAGATTTCACTTATTGAGTGCTGATGCATAGGGGCACTTGTACCCCAATGTTTATAGCAGCACTTTCAACAATAGCCAAATTATGGAAAGAGACTTAATGTCCATCAACTGATGAATGGATAAAGAAATTGTGGTTTATATGCACAATGAAATACTACGTGGCAATGAGAAAGAATGAAATATGGCCTTTTGTAGCAACGTGGATGGAAATGGAGAGTGTTATGCTAAGTGAAATAAGTCATACAGAGAAAGACAGATACCACATGTTTTTACTCTTATGTGGATCCTGAGAAACTTAACAGAAGACCATGGGTGAGGGGAAGGAAAAAAAAAAAAAAAAAAGGTTAGAGAGGGAGGGAGCCAAAACATAAGAGACTCTTAAAAACTGAGAACTGAGGGTTGATGGGTGGTGGGAGGGAGAGAAGGGTGGGTGATGGGCATTGAGGAGGGCACCTGTTGGGATGAGCACTGGGTGTTATATGGAAACCAATTTGACAAAAAATTTCATATTAAAAAAAAAAAGATTTATTCAACACATTTATTCAACAAATTTTTATGTAACTGCTACTCGCGAGGACGTGTAATAGATTCTGGGTATACAGTGGCAATTAAAGCAGATATGGTCCTTGCATCCTTGACCGGAAGGGAGACAATAAGTGAATAAACAATTACAAAGAGTGATAAGTGTATATAACTAAGTCACAAGTGGAAGAAGGGAGGAGAATGACACAAGGACAAATGGAAGGTTTTAGAGTGGACAAAGCCTTCTTGAAGGTAATTTTCAAGCTGAGACTTGAAGAAGGATGCAAAAGAGCCAGCATGTAAGGAGCAGAGCAGAAACATTCCAGAAACAAGAAATAACATGAACAGAAGCCCAGAGTCATGAAGACCCGATCACTTTAAGAACTAAACCTTGAGACCAGAGTGGTTCAATTATAGTGGGAAAGAGTGGATGCAATGAGATGAGGCTGAAAATAGCCAGACTGTGTAGGGCTGTCTAGCCTTCGGTTAAGGAATGCATTTCTTTTTCCTAAGTGCCACTGAAAGTCCACGAAAGGTCATAAGCTGGTTAATAACAAGATCTCATGGAGTTTTTAAAGCTGGTTTTGGTTATATGGGAAAACAACTGAAAGAGAACAAGAAATAAAAAAGGGAACCTGTAAAGAAACCATAGCAAATAGTCCAGGTAATAGATGGTGGCAGCTTAAGCTCAGATGGTAGCACTAAGCACAAAAATAGCTACACTGGAGAAATACTTTGGAGGTAGAAACAATAGACTGTTGATGGACTAGTTCTAATAAATGAGAGGAATTAAAGTAGGATAAGTGGAATTAAAGAAGAGTCCTACATATTTGGGTTGAGCAATTAAGTTGTGATACTAAGTTTAGTGCAATGTAGGAAAAAAGAGGAGAATGTTTCTAGAACTACACTGTCCAATATGGTAGCCACTTGTTACATGCGGTTATTTACATTTACATTTACTTTCATAAAAAAATTAGTTTTTCATATTGCCATATTCAAATGCTCTAGAGCCACATGTAGCTGGTGGCTACCACACGGGGCAACATAGATGTAGAACATTTCCACCACCAGAGAAAATTCTACTGGTGAGTAGAAGGAAGGTGTTACAGAAGGAAGAAAGAAATATATACATAATACCAAATGCTAGGTGGTCCGGCAAGACTAAAGCTAAAAAGTATCCACATGGTTGGTCAACACGCAGGTCCAATAGGAGCTCAGCAGAGCATATTCGCTGGAATAATGAAAGCAGAGCATGAACTGGAATGGGAGATGAAAAGTGCAGACATGTCCATAGGGTATGGACACACCATGAAATAGAGCAGAGAAATAAAGGGGGCATTAGCCGGAGGAAAACAAAGGGTGTCATTTCTAGAATATTCACCCAGCCAACACACCTTTACTGTGCACCCATAACTTCTAGACATTCTTCTGAGTACCAGAGATATAAAATCAGGACAAGATCAGGAGAGGAAGAAAGAACAAACAAGCAAACAATGTTATTTCAGAGTATAATTAAGTGCCACAAACCAAATAAAAGAATAGAATATGATAAAATTAAAATGAGCGAACAGAAAAGTCCTCAATGTAGAAGTGGTATCTAAACATGAGCCATAAATGACAAGAAGGAACCATCTCTGCAAATGTCTGGAATATACCTGTATGCTACTGGGAATGATCTAAATGAGATGATAAGATTCACTCAACACATACTTACTGATCATCTATTATGTAGTATGACTCTAGGCACTGGGAGGAAGAAAGCAGTGAAGGACACAGACCAAAACCCCTGTCTTTCTGGAGTTTACATTCTAGTAGGCTAAGAAAAAAGAAAACAAACAATCAAAAAAACCAAACTATTATGTTAGAAAGTGACAAGAGCTGTGGAGAAACATAAAGCAAGAAAGGAGATAGGAAGATGGGGAAGGACTGTGATTTTAGACAGCATAGCAAGAAAAAGCCTGAAGGAGATGAGGAAGTGAGCCACGATATGGGATCATGCTTGACCAGTTGGAGGAAAAACATAACAGCCTGCACAGATAAAGAAGACAAAAGTAGTAAGTGATAAAGAGAGTGTAGACACGGAGGGATTTGTGCTTTTACTGGGTAAGCACCTGGAGGTTTCTGAACAGAAAAGTTACTTATCTACTGCTTTGTAAGGGTTACCTCTGGCTGCTGTGTTGAAGATATATTTTAGAAGAACAAAGGTGTAAGTAGGGAGACCAGTTAGGAAGCCTTTGCAGTAACCCAGGCAAATGATTACAACGGTACTGCTATGGTTAGAAATGGTTAGATTTTAGATATTGTTAAAGGGAGAAAAGACAGGATTTACAGACAGGGTTTCCATACTGAGTGTTAGAGAAACAGGAGTCAAGAACAATATGGTCAGGGCTGCCTGAGAGGCTCAGTCAGTTAGGCATGCGACTCCTGATTTCCGCTCACATCATGACCTCGCCATTCATGGGTTCGAGCCCTGTGTTGCCCTCTGCTTTGACGGCATGGAGCCTGCTGGCAGTTCTCTGCCTCTGTCTCTCTCTCAAAATAAATAAACACCAAAAAATGAAAAAGAACAATATGATTAGAAGTCTGAGTACCTGGTGCTCTCTCTCTCTCTCAAAAATAAAAATAAACATTAAAAAATCTTTTTTAAAGAAGTGGGGGGCGGGGGTCGCCCGGGTGGCTCAGTTGGTTGAGCATCCAACTATAGCTCAGGTCATGATCTCAGTTTGTGAGTTTGAGCCCCACGTCGGGCTCTGTGCTGACAGCTCAGAGCCTGGAGCCTGCCTGCTTCGGATTCTGTATCTCCCTCTTTCTGCCCCTCCCCTGTTTGTGCGTGCATGCTTTCCCAAAAATATATATATATATTAAAAAAATTAAAAAAAAAAAAGAAAAGCCTGAGTTAACTGGAAAGATAACAGTTCCATTCAGAAACAACTAAGAGAAGCAGCCATTAGGGGAAATTGAGAGCTCATTTCTAGAAAAGTTAAGTCTGTGATACTTCTTAGACACCCCAAAATTTTTTTTCAAAATAGCTGGGTATTAGAATCTAAAGTTTAGGAGAGAAACCCAAGCTAGGGATATAAATTTGGAAGTCAGAAGCAAACAGATTAAATGCCATCTGTTTAAAGCTATGAGACTAGAGAGTGTATTTAGACAACAAAAAATAAGTCTTAAGACTAAACTCTCAGTCACATCAATAAAGAGATCAGAGGGGCGCCTGGGTGGCGCAGTCGGTTAGGCGTCCGACTTCAGCCAGGTCACGATCTCGCGGTCCGTGAGTTCGAGCCCCGCGTCGGGCTCTGGGCTGATGGCTCAGAGCCTGGAGCCTGTTTCCGATTCTGTGTCTCCCTCTCTCTCTGCCCCTCCCCCGTTCATGCTCTGTCTCTCTCTGTCCCAAAAATAAATAAACGTTGAAAAAAAAAAAAAAAATTAAAAAAAAAAAAGAGATCAGAGAGAGAGAACAGAAAACCCAAAGGAGACGAAGAAGGAACCACCAGCAAGGCAGGAAGAAAACCTGCTAGCAGACATCGTAGCCTAGAAGCCAAAGAAGAAAGTGTTTCAAGCAACTGTGCCAAATGCTACTCATAGGTTAAATGAGATGAGGACTGTTAATTTATAACATGGTGATTTCCTGGTATGGGTTCAAAAGAAAGGGAGAGTGAATAAAAGCAATTGTTTCAAGCTATTTTGTGTGGGTGGTGGGTAACAGGGGAGACAGGAAGAAAAAATTGTTTTAAAATGAGATAAGCAATATCATGTTTGTGTGCTCATGGGAAGAGCCAGCACAGAAGGAAAAACCAATGATGCAGGAGAAGGGAGACTGACAAGAGTGATAATATTCTTGAGACCAAGAAGGGAACGAGATCTAGTACACAAATGAACTGGTTGTCTTGGAACACTACAGTTCATGCAGTGATGGAGAAGGTAAAGCACACGGTCACAGATACGGGAGCATGCAGGAATTTTTCAAATCATTCAATATGCTTAGTGAGATAGAAAGCAAGGGTATTAGATGAGGAAGAATAGGGGAGAAGGTGTTGGAATGTTAGAGGAAAAGAAAGATGCAATCATAAAAGAGAGCGAACTAACAGACTGGGGACCACTGGGGATGAAGCCAGGGAGAGACAAAGTTGTTGAAAGTGTATATAAGAAAGTGATTATGATTCAATACGAAATCTCAGGTGGGAGTAAGTGAGGGTGAGGGACCCTGAAAAGGCTAGATGGATATAGATTATAGGTTCTGGTGGGGCTGAAGGGCTGCTGGAATTCAAGTACTTCCTAGAGGAGTAAGGCAGTGGGGCACTTGAAATGAGATTGGAGAGGGGCACCTGGCCCAGTCAGTTAAGTGTCCTGACTCTTGATTTTAGCTCAGGTCATGATCTCACAGTTCAGAGAGTTTGGCCCCACATCCAGATCTGTGCTGGCAGCACTAAGCCTGCTTGGGATTCTCTCTCTCTCTCTCTCTCTCTCTCTCTCTCCCTCCCTCCCTCCCTCCCTCTCTCCCTCTCTCTCTCTGCCCCTCCCCTGCTCTCTCTCAGAATAAAGTTAAAAAAAAAAAAAAAGAAAGAAGAAATGAGATTGGGGAGGGGGTAGTAATTAGTATAAGACGAAGCATTCTAGGATATGACAATGGGAACATGTGGTTGAATTAGAGTGAAAAATGAGATCACTGGAGAAGAAAGCAGGAATAGGCCAGAACATCTTTTATACCAGTGTTCCTCAAAGAGCCAGACCACGACACCATGAGGAGCCTGTGCCAGATGATATATCAACATGCTGCTTCCTTTATCAAAAAAGAGTTGCTGCAAAAAAAGTCAGCTGGACTAAACAGTGAACTTAGTGACAGAGGTGATTTATATTCTGGCACAAACCCCTTATCATAATCCTCACCAGTAACCAACAGTTCAGACCAGACGACATTTTGAGTAGCACTGCTCTACACGGACACTGACATCTCCAAGAATTATGACAGAAATAAAAGAGGACACTGAGCCAAGCTAATAAAGTGTTCAAGGAAGGAGGGAGATGACCCTCCTTACTTTTTCTTCTCTTCTCAAATATCCCAACACCTCCCCAGGAAGTCAGTAGGTGACTGAAATAAAGAGGGGTAGTGGGTAGTATAATTTGATGGCATGAGAGTCAAAGATCGAAGTTCTAGAAAATAACGGTTAAGAAGTGAATGAAAAACAAAGACACTTTCTCTACCTCTCAGTTTAGTAGTAAAATGTGTGCAAAAAGGGAAAACATTTACCACTGAGAGAGCCGCAAGGAAGTAGCATTATCAGGGGACAGACTAGGTTACAGTTGGAGTAAGAGAGAGAAGGGAACATTCCCAGAATACACTGAAAATAAAAGGAGTTCTGGGAGTTACATAAGGTACAGTGAGTGATAAAAGGTGGGAGATGGAGACTTAAAAAGTAAGGGGATTAGAATCTGGAGGAAGGGATAAGGCTAATACAGAAGAGTTAGGTAGAACTAAAAGAACAAAGTCCTTGAAACCACATGGGTCAGGACTGGCCTCTGACCAGAATATACTATTTCCTCCATTTTATTTCATTTTTTTAAGTTTATTTATTTATTTTGAGAGAAAGCACACATGAAAGCGGGGAAGAGGCACAGAGAGGGAGAGAATCCCAAGGAGGCTCTCAGAGCAGAGCCCAACTCAGGACTTGATCTCTCTGTGAAGTGTGAGACCATGACCTGAGCCGAAATCAGGAGTCAAGACCCTTAACCAACTGAGCCACCCAGGTGTCCCTCCTCCATTTTAAAGATGGACACTCGATGCAGACTGGCAGGGCGTTGAAGGAGTTCCTGCTTAGCTTCAGACAGACGAGAGGGGACTCATCTGAAAAGCAGAGAAGGTTAAATAGTCTTCCTGTCTTGGAGCTTTCTAGAGAAACGTAGTATCTGGGATATAATGGCAAAGGGAGAAACGTGAAGTCCTTTAGCATATTGTCAGGGTATTCTTCAAGCAGATCAGTACGTATTCTTACCAAAAAAAAAGGGATCCAATTAGCTGAGCCTAAAAAACCAAACTTTAAAATCAAGCAAAATGCGAGAAAACAGACTAAACTTACTAAGCTTTCTAAAGAGTTCTATGTCCACGCATACTAGGTGTCCTGTAACATTTGGTGTCCACTTTTGCATCTATGAACTATTAGGGAGATACATGTCTGACACCACTGCATTCTTTCAGTAGCTCAGAAAATAATTTAGGTGTCTCAGCCAGCACTTTCTACACAGTGGAATGGAACTCGACTTGGAAACCTCGACAGTTAGATTGAAAAATATTTCTAAGAAACTCTGGTTCCTGCTTTACACATACGGCACTCATCTAGTATGTGGAAAACTTCAAAGACTTGCTCCCTACACTCTTACCCCCAAACCACTTAATTATACTTAAAAAATAGAGTAGTTTACAACAACCACCCCTCGGTGCAAATTACTACAATCATTTAAGATCACCTTCAAATTGTTTTTCCAAGAAATTCTGCAGTCATTTTTATATGGACAATGTACAATAAAATGGGTATATATACATACACATATATCACAATTATTTAAGCTATCATAAAACCCTTTTAATAAAAGAAGCTTATTAAACTAGCCCTTCGGCCTTTGCACATCTTTTACTTCCAAGTCAAATCAACTACCAGCATTTAAGATAAGACTTATTAATCACAGATATGGTTTGTATGCCACAAGGATTTATGAACTTGAAAGAACGTAGACAGGTTAAAAATCTCTCCCCCTGCCCAATTTTTTAAACTCATTGTTTAACATACCTGTTACGAATCTTGAAAGGAAACTACCGGCATAACAACATGTGAATGACGAAATCACAAGTAAAACTGTGGGAACATTAGTGAAGAAATTAAGAGAGGGAAAAAATAGGAGAGAAAACGAGAAGTGCTATGGAGCATTTTCACCCCAGCATCATCCAGCTGTTCACACTATTCAAACTGCTGGGAATGAGGGGGAGCCTTTTCAACAAGTTCAAAAGAAATCAAAGGCTGGAAATTTCTGGAATATTGTAAGGGAAACTTTACAGTGGCTTGGTAAAGTTACACAGGGATAGGAGGATAGGCCAGGGAGTCAGTACCTCTGAGACAAATGTTTTGTAAAAAGTCCACTGATCAGTTTAGTTTGTATTCTATACCATATCGTATAAAATACATTTGTAGCACTATTCTCAGATACTGCTTTTTATAACCAATGTTGTCCTATGCATTGCACTTTCAGTCCAGACATAGCTTGCTTGTCATTTAAACATGTAGTCTGCAGGTTAAACATGTAATTAAACATGTAGTTTGCCAACTTTTCCAACTCCGGAAATGAAAATTTTTACCCTAGCAAAAAAAGATTTAACCAAAATCTAACTGCCTTTATAAATTTATTCTGACCAAATAATAGAATGCCATTAATTTAAATAAAACTTACGTTCAATATATTTTTAATTATCTAAACTTTGTTTTTAAGTTTTGGATTTGGTCTGATAATAGTTTATCTTAAAAGTGTAGACTTCAGGGGTACTTGGGTGGCTCAGTTGGTTCACCATCCAATTTCAGCTCAGGTCATGATCTCAAGATTTGGTTCGTGGGTTCGGCCCCACATCGGGCCTGGAGTTGGCTTCAGGTTCTGTGTCTCCCTCTCTCTCTGCCCCTCCCCCACTCATGCTTTTGGCCTCAAAAATAAACATTAAAATTTTTTTTTAGGGGCGCCTGGGTGGCTCTGTCGGTTAAGCGTCCGACTTCGGCTCGGGTCATGACCTCACGGTTGGTGGGTTCGAGCCCCGCGTTGGGCTCTGTGCTGACAGCTCAGAGTCTGGAGCCTGCTTTGGATTCTGTGTCTCCTCCCTCTCTCTCTGCTCCTCCCCCACTCATGCTCTGTCTCTCTCTCTGTCAAAAATAAATAAACATTAAAAAAATTAATTTTTTAAAAAAAGTGTAGACTTCAGATAAAAACCAGGAGAACATGATTTAAAGGCATTAATAAAATTTTAGGCTGACATGATTACGTACATGCAGTCACAGCATCTCCAGCGTTTTTAATACCTTCACAGATTAAGTTTTGAGATCTCTTTTAAAAATACTTTAAAAAGCTATAATTAAGATGATCAAGTTGTTATTTTTCCTTTTCCTTGACCCAAACCATCTTATAATTCCTAAACTTAATTGAGTCTTCCAGATTTCACAATCACATGAAAATGTTAAGTTCCTGCGTATAATCAATTGATAGAAGGCATCTTCCAAGTGCCAAAATATAACCCTAACAGTTTAACAATCTTATTTCCTAAGTTATACAAACCCACAGATTCGTATTATCTTCATTTCAGAATCATTAAGAACTGTACTCTAAATCGAAGTACTGCAGATGTTACAAACTAGCAGTATCCTGCTAACAGGTGTATTTTATTTGTGCTGAACAGTGTCTTTAAACATGAATCTCATTCACCAACATGTGCAAATCAAAGGATGCACATAAATCTGATCCTTCTTCTCTCAGAAAAAAACAATCAGATGATATGACAACATGAACAATACAGTTCATGTGGGAATATACCAACACAATGGCTGGAACCGAAGACTGGCTGCTTAGATGGAACTTGTACTCTCCAATTTCTTGCAGTCCACGGTCTCAGACACCCCATGCTGTCTGGTCCTAGAAACACTGAGAGGCCATTCCCACTGTAACAGAAGACCAAACCTATATGGCTTTTGAAAGCAATCTTACTTTAGTCACTTATCTTGAATGCCAACATGTTGTATGTCAGCCAATTTCAAGAAATAAATTAAGTCCCTAATAGGTAGACTTTTTCAGTAAACTGTATGTACATGATTTTTAAAGGAACTTTCAAATCTACTCTCATCTCTTATAAAAATCTTGGAAAATTGGGACAGAAGCTATTTGACCTTAGAGATAATAAATGCTGCAAATACTAAGAAGTAACTTGGACATCTAATTCCAAAAAATGATTCTTTATGAAGGAATACAATCCATTCTGGAATAACCACTTACATAAAACAATTGAGGCATTCTTGCCGTGTTTAAAGAAAAAAAAAAACTCCTAACTATAATACGTTTCTCAAATAGTCAAAAATCATTAACGTTTCCACAATATTATGCTGAATTCCAAGAGCAAAAATACTGTCATTTCCCTTCCCTACATCAACTTTTCAATTTCATTTCAACCACCCATTATGAAAAAGACATCTAAAATTTTTTCTAAACCGATGAGTTTTCCGTAAAATTAACATCTGACTTCCAAAAGGTAATTGAGAATACACTTCATTCTTGTTACTAATAATCCTATTTGAAACAAGTATATTCATAAAAAAAAAAGTGTTACTAACAGAAACATAAGAACTTTAATACAGGAGCCTGGAGAAAGGTTTTTATTGAAAAACTTAAAGGGCAAAAAATTAGTGTATCACCACCCACAACTCTACACAATGAGAGCCTACAGTAACTATGGTCCAGAGTTCACATACACTGACTCAGCTGGCTTTGTTTTTATCTAGATCCTAACAGACATATTCCTTAATAATATAACTGAGCTGAGCACTTACTCATGTTTTATCATGTAATGGATTTAGACAAATTGAGAGATTCAATTAACTTTTGCTGACCACTTGAGTTTCTGTAACTCATTAAGATGGCTAAACACCTGATCTTTTACCCCCAAAGTATCAGTTTTTGGTTTTACCATTATGATATACTTAACCTACTTAAAGTGACTTAAATACGTGATCCCTATTTTAACTTTGATCTTTCTCCTATAAATATTGGTTGAAATGACATTTTCTCAAGCCAGTCTTTTAATCAGAAATATTAATATGAATAAATTATTCTAGAATTCAAAAGGTTTCCCAATTGATGCTTTCTCATCAGAATTATCCAAAAATAGATTCCATACAAACTTGCTGGGGGTAAAAAAAAAAAAAAAAACAACCAGAAGCATTACATTATATCCACTGGAGGGCACTCAACATGACCAAAGAATGCAATGAAAACATGCCCTAACACTACTCTCACTCTGCTGCAGCATCAGGTTTGAGGGAGACTCTGGGGGTGGGAATGTCTCTCTTAAGAGATGTCCACAATTAAATTTTAAAAAGGCAGTTAAACTCTAAAACAGGGTTCCTAATTTAACTTCCTTTTCTCTGTTAAGAGCATCTTTTTCTTCAGAGAAAGTAGGTTTTATACATACTTTTAAGGACAGCAGGGTTCAAGCCTCAACAGATGGGTCTAAGTTTCCAATTGAGTCAAGCTCAGTCTTGCATGAAACGCAAAAGCAGCATTCTTAAGTCAACAGAAGAAATCACCTTCTCCTGAGTTTAAATGATGAAAAGCCATGGAGTTAATTCCTACTCATTTTCAAGCAACATAAATCACACATTCTCCCTTTGTGGAACCTGAGAAGCATATACTTATTTTAGCCTATTAGCCAGTTATCTAATCACACAATTAGAACAGCATCACATTAACAATGGTCTGTTGAAAACTGAGAACTGATTCTGCAAATCAGTATCCTCTATATTAGGGTACTGGAGGCAGTAGCTACATGCTCTGGAATCCTCAGAAGCAGTCCCTAGTCTTTGTTTACTATTTACTTTTATGGTATAAAAATGTTTTCAGTCAAGCTATTTCAACAGAAGATATCACATTCCCAACAAAAAGAGAGTTACAAGAAAACGAAGTTAATACAACTCATGTTTTCAAAAACAATGTCACAAGTCTATATGCACTACACAACAGTTGCTGATACTGAAAAAGTGTGTCCTACTCTAAAAGGCATTCACCCCTTCCGTCCTGGGTTAGCAATCAAGCACACTTCCCACCAAGCTCTAAGTACAAACTTAAAATTCACCACCTACTCATCTGCAATTCCTGATTATCAGCAACTAGTAAACCATGAAAGAGAAACAAAATCTTGTTGTAACTGAACAGATACATTCTCTCATTTCAATAACACAAAAGTTTCACTTGGCTAAATACACTCAGTCCATTTCTGGAGTTTTAATTTCACCGCTTCTTAAAACTATAAAAAAGATACTCAAACTTCTGAATTACCCACCTCCCTAGTTTCAATATTTACGCTCTTCTTCCCACCCTCCAAACAATAAAGACGGGTATCTGCAGCCAGTTTTCCTAAGTGCTCCACCTTCAAATACCCTTAGAGAAATTGGCCTACTTCATTCATGTCTTCCCTTCTATTTGGGCAGTATCTCTCTGAAAACAAGCACACAAAACTTTATTTACATGAAGAATTTTTACTCTAGGCCTGACTAGTAATCATAGGAAGCTCAATTCAGTTTGAGAAGTTTAATACTTACTCTACACTCTACATAATACTCTTGGCAAAGAAAGTAGTCAGATAACAACAATTGGTTCAAAAAAAGAAAACTTTTGAATGCTTCTTGACACTTTAACAGTGGTAAAAAACAGTGGTTTTACTTTTTCATTAACCACCTTATTCTTAAAACTTCATTTTCCCTGGAAACTATTTAAAACGACTGGTCCCCAACCTCTGGGAGAAGAATCTCAAGCCTAGGACTCCACAAGGACTCTAAGTTGCACGCTATACTAAACTTCCTAGTGCATTTCATTTCCCCCTCAAGGACTTCAGACTTGAATAGTCTCAGCATTCCTTTAATCCTATAGAACAGTCTTCTGCAAGTTTTTCAAGTTACTGTTGCAATCACTTTAGGGCCTTGTCCTTGTACATGGCCTTCAGAACAAAGACTAGGTCAAAGTAATGAATACTGGTGCAAATTGAGCAAATTTTGTGAAATGATATTCTCAAGTAACCATAATGGTACTTTTTTTTTTTTTTTAAATCCAGAGATTTCTGTGGGTTCAACTGGGAACGTAAAATAAATACTGCAGCAGCCTGTTTAGACCCAAAACAAAGCCTCCAAAGTAGTTTAGGTCACTAATCTAAGCGGATACTTAACAGTAGCATTATGTAAATACATTTCAAGGCACGTCGACTATTTTGTAGGACGCAGACAAGTTCACATGAAGAATATCTGAAGGTACTGAATGTTCAACTCACAGTAACGAAATGACTTCCTAAATTCCACACAAAATGCTTTATAACTCCAACGATCTGAAAAACAGTAGCCTAGACTTTATCAAAGGATAGCCGTCTCTTCAAGTTGATGTCTAGTCTAAGCCACCACTATTCACGACACAAAGCTCTCATTTCACTAAAACCACTCCTCGATTTCCTTTTGCCGACCTCTGCATACCAGCAGGCCAGTCTCTCTTCATTCACCACTCACAAACTCAGGGGGGAGGGGAGACCACAGATGTCTGGAAGATACAAAGTATGGAGACAATGCTCCCTCCGAAAGGGAACAGAAAACCAAGGAAACAACTACACCCAACTGCCAAAGCTTTTAAGTTTCGCGGATTCAGAAGCTGGCTTTGAGAACTTCGAAAGTCTCTGTTCAAAATCCTCTCCCGAGACAAAACACTGAAAGAAGTTGCAACACTTTGAATTTCATTTGGTCAATTTTGTAGCGAGGGAAAAATTCACTCCGCTGAAAAGAAAAACGTGCTCCAAAAATCACGTTTAGCTGCCATAAAAGTATCTGAATACATCATTTCTACCAAGATTCTCCTCCAAGCAGTCAGAAGCTGAATCCCGCGGTTCGCTTGATAAGAAACAGTAAAAGCCAGTCGCCCTGGCCCCCGCCCCTATTTTTACAAGGGTCTCACACCCACCGCCGTAAATCCAAGACTCTCAGCACATTGCACGCCGTTTCCACTCACCTGCACACGGTACAAGAAAACGTAGGTGCAGGACATGGGTTTATTTGTGCAAGCCCTACTGACGCATCGCACCGTCTGCACTAGGAGTTTGGTTCCTCTAAGGTTTAAAGTTGCTCGGATCCAAACAAGAACCAGTGCCAAACTCACAGAAGCAGGGCATTAAAAATAAATAAAAAAAAAAAAAAAATACTAACAATTCTCTTTAAGGATTCTCTTAATTCGTTCTCGAGAAACGGAAAGAGAGAATTGGAACAGAAAGTCTCCTGGCCCTATCGGCCCTGCAGATGGGACCTAGGCTGGCGTCCCAGGCCCAGCACCCGTACCCCAACTCCCCGATGGGGCTGGGAAGGCGGAGCACCCCCACCCTCCGTCCCCACCCCGCCCCCCACCCCGGCCCGGAGCATCCCGAGGCGCAGGGTCCCTCCCCCAAACTCGGCCGCGGCCGGAGCCCCGGACGGAAACCACAGCCTCCCCCCCGCCCGCCCGCCCCCGCCGGCCATCGAGCTCCTGGACGCGCCCTCGCGTCGCCCCCTCCCCTCCAGCGGCGCCCCGGGGGCCCCCGAGGAACAGCGCTACCGGAACCCGGGCCCGGCCGCCGCCCTCCGCCCCCCGGGCGCGGCCCGCCCCCGCCGCCTCCTCGGCGCCCCCAGCCCGCGCCCCCCGCTCCCCACCCCGGGCCTCCGCGCCGCGCCGGGCCCGGTTCCCAGCCGCCGCCGGGACCGCGCGCCCGCGACGAAGTTTGGCTCCGAAGACGGAGCGGGAGCAGCCCCGGAAGGGTAAGGAAAGGAGCGCCCAAGCACCTCAGGGGAACAGGCTCCTCCCGCCGCTGGAGTCCGACCGTCCTCGGCCTGCTGTTGCGGCTCGGCGGGGACCGGAGCTGCTCCTCGGACCTTCCTCCGTCTCCGCCTCCCCTCGCTCTCCGCTCCTAGGGCCGGGCTAGCGCGGCTGCCACAGACCGAGAGGCTTAAAATGGCGCCGCACAAGGAGCTCTTATAAGTCGCGCAGTGGCCGCTGTATCCTGCCGCCACCGGCGCAGCGCGGAGCGTTCCGCCGCGCGAGGACAAGGGGCGGGGCGCGAGAGAGCGGCGGAAAGTAGTCCCCGCGCCGCCCAGCGCCCGCCGTCGTCCGACCGCCCGGGGCCGGGGCGGGGCGCCCGCGCACTCCCCTGTCGCTCCCCGGAGAGGGACCCGAGGCTGGTCCGCGGTGCGGGTCTGGGGGGCGGCTCGCTAGGGCGCTATGGTCCGAGGCGGGGAGGCCCGGGGACGGAGGGAGGGCGGCACCCGGAGCCTCTACTGTCCGGAGCCCGGCGTCCCCGCCCCCGCTCGGGCCCCGACCGGGAGAGCCGACGCGGGCTTGCCGCAAGCTTCCCGCTGCCCGCGGAAGGCGGCCTCTGGGCTCCGGCCCTCGGGGGGAGGTGGGGGGCGGGTGGCGGCGCGGGCCCTGAGGTCGCGGCCCGCCAGCTCCCGGAGCTGCTGGCCGCCGCCGCAGCCGCCCCGCTGTCGAGTCGAGGAACTCCAGCGGTTTAGGGCTTCCGTGGTCTTTGCGGTCTGGGCCTCATTCTCCCCGCAGGACTCGGCTCGTCTGCGAGCCTCACATCGCCCCAAAGCCCACCCCTCCCCCCCCCGTCCGGGTCGCGGATCCCGCGTCCCGACCGGTTGCTCAGCCTGAATTTGGAAGTGAAACACCGGCCGGGCCGCCTGCGATCCCTCCTCCCGAAGGCTGTGAACTCTTAGGATGGGCGCCCAGTCCGCAATTCAACAAGTCTTTAGGAGTAAGCGCTGTGAACAAATGACTGATGGAAATGGATTAGCTCTAGAACCCTGTCAATTAGGTTAATTCTGATGGATTCCATTTTTATCTGGTTCCACAGTACTACTACTATCAATAGATTTGTTTGTGAGCGTGTTTCTTTGGAGGAAATGCATTTCTAAGGTATTACTTTTTTGAGAAATCAAGTGTGTTGTTTATGGAAGGAGTAATCAATTAGGCAGCTTGTGATTTTTGAAAACTAATTTTCGATTCCTCAAAAACATTTTCTAATTCGTATCAGCAGGCTAAAATTGGGTCTTCCTTTCCCTTGGAAATGTCTCGATTGTCACCCAGCAAGATAGGCATTTATCAAAGCTGAAACAATTATGATTGATTCAGTTTCTCTGCTCTATTATTTTATGCTTATTTTTCCTCCAAAACAATGGAGAGTGCAAAAAGCAACAGTGAAAGTTGTCTTGGGTCTTTTATCCCTGTAATTAATGAATGCAAACAATAGGTCTTTATACGTAGGTATGGGCAGGAAACCTACTTATTCACTCATGGAGTAGGATATGTAGTTTTAGGCAAGCTAATGCTCAGGGCCAACATGTTCTTTAAATAATTCTTTTTCTCCCCCGTCTTAAAGGTATTTTACTACATACAGCGGTAACGTTTAACTGCCATGACCATACCGGTGGAAAGAGTACACACACTAAGACGATGTTCGGTGAGATCCATTGTCTAGAATTACTTTCTCATTTTTATCTGCGCAAGTAATTCTATAGAATTAAATATAGCCGATGGTGGTGATTAACTCGGCCAGTCAGAATTCAAACAAATTAAACTAAAAAAGGTATTTCATCAAAACAGTGCTTCTCATGTAAACTCAGAGTGTAAATAGCGTTTCTAGGCACTGACCCCCAATTTTAATCCTCATAAAAAGTATTAAAGAATATACAGTTGATTCGATTAGAGTCATACATTTAAAATCAGATAACTGATTAATCAACATTTGAGCAATTTTTCATGGATGTTTCCTTTTTGTATATTCCCTTTGGAGGGGGATTGGTTTTTTGTTGTTTTTTTTTTTTTCCTCAATAAGGCACTCTGTTAAAACTGGTTTAGAGATATTTGCACCATTAGGACCTCTAAAGGATAAAAACTCTTCTATGTTTGTATTTCTTTATTCAGGTACCAAAACAATTGAAACATTTTCTATAATTTAGATATCTTAATCCAAATTTGGAATTAAGATTTTTAAATCCCTGCTAATATTTTAGGTAAACACCATGTCATTAAAGGAAATGTAAAATTTGCAACAATGCAGTAAGCTGTGTTTCCTATCAAATTTAAGTGTACTGAAGAATTACTGTGTGACTAGCATTTAAAAATATTAGTTGAATTTAACAGATTGCTCAGCATTTTTATTTTCTTCTCTCAAAAAACAGAAATTGTTCCAATTTCTCACCGAACATATGAGTTGAATAACTTCTGTGCAATAAAGACAAATGCTACCATTAAACCAATAAGAAATACAAGCATCAAAATACCTGATGAGTTGGTGAAATAATTGTAAACATATTTGTAAAAATAATTGTAAAAATAATTGTAAAAATGATTTTTCAAAATTGGCCTTGGGCAATATGTTTCATAAAAAACATTTGGTTATCTTTTTACACCTTCTTCTAGAGCCAGCCATTTGGGTTTGACATGAATTAATCCATTTTAATGCAAAAGACTGCATTAAACGGAAAAAAAAAAAAAGCTGCAAAAGACAAATGGTTCCAAATTTCAGGCTCTGTGCCTAGAAACCAAAAGTGTCTCCAGCTGGTTTAACAGAGGAAGTATTGCTTGTCATGATATTAGACCATTGGCACATCAAGCAGTGATTACATGGATTCTGAATGGAAAGCATCCCTTCACTAAAACACATGATTCTGAATCACCTTAGGCAAAGAAAGAAATGCCCAGCGTGTTTGTGCACTTCCAACAGAAACATTAATCAAGGCAGCACTGTAAAGAAGGCCCATTCACTTTTTGGATAGTTAACTATCAAATCCATTAATTAAACATTTATTGAGCACTATGACAATGAGTTTCCTTTAGAGAGAGGGAAATGAGTGGCCGTCTTCTTTTGATTAGGTCCCTTAAATTAATGTATAATTATAGCTGTTAATCAGTCCTACTTACAAGTAAGCAGAAACAGTAGAAAATAAGAACTGTGTAATGAGGGTGTGGTCTCCTCTGGACTCGATATCCGAACCTCCTTGAGAAGAAACCTCTCCCAGCAGAAAGGTAAGACTAAATAATACTCCCTGCATTTATAAACAGTCCCAATTCTCTAAGAAGGTGTGTTAAAAATATTTCTTTCTGAACAACGTGAAAACGTTGGGCAATAATCAGATCAGGTTTTCATTTAGCAGCTCATCAAGTGCGCTATTTATGGATTGGGACTTTTGATTCGCAATACATCATCTCAGGGTTCAGTGTTATCTTTTGATTTCTTTCCAGCTGAACAGGCTAAGTAGTTGTAAATACCTCTTGTCAGGCTACATGGTTGGCTATTCTCGCACACAGAAGTAATCTAGGAACCCACTGGGCAAATTCGGCGGAGAGCCACCGTGGAAAGCTTGCATCTGGTGCGCTGCAGCATGAGGGAGGGGGCTGTGAAGGTGGTGGGAGGCGATGGCCATGGTGGTGGCCGTGGCAGCAGCAGAGTGGTAGCTACGATCATGGCGGCTTCAGTTATGCCAGGAACACGGTTCCTGCTTGGAGTTAGCGTTCTCGAGGCCTTCCTTGGTTTGACACAACAGTCCTTGCCATACTAAGGATGTACATACGTTCAATGGCTACCATAGAAAGTGTGAAGGAAAAGCAATGGAGATATCATCCATGATATTCAAAGAACACAAAGGTGTATGTTTCTAAGAATTAAGACAAATACCTACCGCTGCGTTGCAAAGAAATCACGCTTTGGAGACATAACCCCCCCCCCAACATAGACACACACACACACACACACACACACACACACACACACACTTCTGTATTAAAAATTTCAAAATGGTTGCAGATATTTCATTCACAAGAAGGTTAAAGGCGTTTCCCATCGCAAGAAGGATTAACTTACCGGAGGATTCTGGGACTGCAGATGTATACTGCGGCAAAATCCTAAATTCATCGAAAAAAATCATTTCTGGACTCCAGCTGCTAAAAATAATAGAATTATAGTAAATCATGGATAAGATTAAAATAAGCCATTTTCACATTCCAAAGTGTTCAGGAAAAAATGATTCTTTTCTTTTAACTCATTTCTTAAACAATGCAAATTTTAAAGTAGCTTTTCTTTCCAGAGCACGCAGCGCCATGAAATCGATAATTTTTGATCTTTCGGTTAGTAGGCAACATGGTGAGCTATTGCAGGGACTGCAGGCAGCAGACATGTTCTTGTCAGCTAAAAATTTTCATATTGTTTTTGAATCCATTGAGATTTGTAGATGTGATATCACCGTTTTTTTTTTTTGTTTTAGCCTGCACTGGGCTATTGGGGACGCAAACTCTCAGTTTATCGACACATACATGTCTATTGCTTTATATATATTAAAAACAGGGAGTCTTACTGGATCTTAAACAAAAAATTATGTAAAAGGAGTGGCTGGTGTGATTATAATCCCATCATGCAGGGTCCACGGTTCCCATTTAGTGAAATTTCGCAGAGGGCAACTTCTTAAGAACATCCCTGCTGTGCAGAGTGAAAAGCATGAACAAACCAAAGACAGAATTCATCTGTGTTTATATTTTACAAACAATGAAAAACCTACTCTTTGTATGCCTCTTTTCCCCCACCTTATTATTTCATGAAAACTGCAGCATTTTCCCCGCCCCCATCCAAACACTCACCACCCCAGCACTGCAGTGTTCCGTCCCTCTTTTGCTTCTCCTTCGTCTTCTTTTTCGCTTTCACAAATTCTGCACGCGCCATCTTTGTGTGGGGTGATTCTTTGCTAATTTCAGTTACCCATTCTCTTACAAATCGGTTCAGAAATAGAAAATTATAGTGCGCTTTGGGGCTTAATTTGCCTAAATTTCTTTCAGTCTTTCCTTCTGACATAGAAAAATGGAAACGACAAGGGGGGAAGCCAAAAAGAGAGATATTTCTATTATTTCCATAACCTGTTGTATACAGTGGTGATAAAAAATATTATTAACATAATAGCAACAGCTGCAGCCTAAATAGAAGCTATGAGATAATTAATGTGCTACAACAAATTAATTTGCTGCAGGTGCCTCTGCTGTGAACTGAGTAACCCATGCCATATAAAGTCTAAATACAATTATGATTCCCCCCACACACTAAAGCAAAAGACAGAGCAAAATGTCTTGTTCAGTAAATATTTTGCATGCCTATTGTAAAAAATAAAATCCTCTCCAGCCTCTTCCCCCCGCCCCCCACCGTCCCCCATCAAGCCATCTCAGATGGTTTAGTCATCAGTGGATAAGTGTGGAGTTGGATCGGGTGTGTACGTGTATTAGTGTCTATGTACAGAGATGGAGGTTTTATGCTGTGTCTTAGTTGGAAAACGTATGGACCGGCTATAAATTTCTTTTTAAGAATTAGAGATCGTTTATAATATTTAAGAGCCCTATTGGTTTTAAAACAAAAATTAGATGGATTAATGTGCATAGCCAGAAGAAAAATAACTGTGTTGAGGAGTTGCCCATCCGAATTAATCTTTCTAAAAAATCATGTATCTTTTAAAAGAGAGAAATGTGTTTGTAGTAGTGTAACACGCTTCACTGATGCAAAAGAGACTTTTTTTTTCCTCTCACTTGCTGTCAAGTTGAACATTTATGGAGAATGGTGGCAGATTATATCACAAGTATATGCCAGAAATACACTGCATCGGGGCAGCTCGGACAGGGGCCTGGAGAAGGTCACAATGCCAGAAGCAAATGTCCATTTTCTGTTTTGCACCACTCAGCAAAAAATAACTTTGGGCCTAGAAAAGTGGAGGAACAGAGAGATTGATTTTTTTTTTTTTTTAACTACCTGACTAAAAAAATTCTCTTTGAGTAAGGCTATAGTCCTTTCTGACTTTTCTTCCAGTTATGCCACTGAATAAAATGACATTCTTGTTTTCACTGTAGCCTTGGTTCGTTGTTTGTTAAAAGTATACATTTTATCGTGGTCTAAATACCCAAGGTTATTGGTCATTAAAATGTATTGTGTTAAATTTCAATTCTAAATCCTATTACAAATTAGATTATTTCTTAAATATCGGATAGCATTCTACAGCATTTTGATTTAACCTTGCAGACATTTTAGTGCTAGGTTAAGATACGAAATTATTCTAACAGAACACTGTTTCAGCTGTACCCAGAAGGGACGGTACACATGCACAAGTTTTCTTTAAAATGGATTTTATTTCCTATATTTCTTTCGGGTGGACAAGTGGTACCTGTCACTAACATCTGATGCAGAGGTTCCGCACATTTGTCATACCACTTCTCATGCGGTGACGGACGTGCGTTTTACTTCATCTTTCTTTTGTTTATACCAAGGCTTCATTCTTCATAATCCATCTTCAAATCTGCTCGTATTTTGAATTTACAATTGGAGAATTTGAGTTGGTGGGGGAAAGAAAAAGAAACAAAGACCATGGGTTCTCTTTAAAAATGAGGAGCAGGAAATGGCCAATTTCTTGGTAAAAATGAGAAAAGTCGACAAGTGTGTAATGTATACATCTCCTCCAGGATTTTCCAGTTATTTTGAAGTCAGCTGACTGTGTCGTTCACACAAATGTAACTCTCTGAAATCATGTAGTTCTATAAAATCGTCATCTTGAGATCAATTAGGGAAAAGAAAAAAAAATGCTTTAATTTCTGTTGCTTCAACCAGTTGTCCATTCAAAATATTTTTCTTTCCACTATAAATTGTATTCAAATCTAAGCCATAAGAAATCAAGATAGTAAATGTCTAACACACATATTTCTCTTTCCTATTCATGTTCTTTTTTCATAGCATAATAATCCCTGGTCTTCCAGCCCTTCCTCATAGGACTCTTAGTTTTTGGAACCCATATTCTTAGATTGCAGTGCGAGTGAGACTCTGCAGGTTCAGAACAATAAAAAAATGGTTGTTGCTGAAAGCCAACTCGTTTTGGGGTGTTTTGTTACATAGGAAAAGCTAGCTAAGATTCGATTTTTGGCTTGTTTTTACCAATCAGTAATTGATCATCAGTATTGATTAACTAGCGTGATCCTGAGCTGATTGTCTTCTAAAACAAACATTTTGAAAGATTTTGCATTGTGTAGTCTTCTTAGTAAAATAATTTAGAGTATGCACCCTCTAGATGTGTATTTATTTAAATTATACATATGTACTGCTCTCAATGCTTGTATGAAATATCAGTGAAACTTGGCTTCTTTTTTTTTTTTTTTTTAAGAAAGAAAGTAAATATAGAAGTTGAAGTATTTTATTTTTTCATCCCAACGGGTCCTCATGTGCATCTTCTGGGTTATATTCATCCACTCAGGACCAGTCATTAAAAGTCTGAAATCTTTCTCATAATTGGCTTTAAAGCATTATTTCACCCCACTTGAATGGGTGCAATTCATTTTTGAAAACTAAACTCAGAGCTTTATTTATTATAGTTGCTGATGATTGCAGAGTCCTTTAGGGAATTACTCATTGATCTTTTCTATTAACTGACTTTAAATAAACCCTCTTTGGTAAAAACTGCCATTCATGTTTCTAGCACAAGTACCGGGGAATATATACTGGTTGACGGAATCTCTTGCATCACCCTTTTCTCTTGATACTTAACTCTTTTGTGTGCGCATCTCCTGTATCTTTCCATTCTTTAACTCTTGTTTTAACAAGGTGTTAACCTTTGCAACAAAGAGGATGAGGATGCCTTTTCAATGTCCAAAGATCCTGATGTACCTCACATGATAATAGTTGTACTTTTAGTATGTGTTGAGACACTGCACAATGACAAGACGCTCCTATAAAGTCAGTAATGCTTTCAAACAAATTTCTGTTTTATTAATCCCGGCGGAATCGACATGAATGTGAATACTAATCACAAACATATAGGGAAGACATTTTTCAACCCACAGACAATTCTTACTGCCCAAACGGGTTTTGGAGCTCTTGTTTAAGCTGGTAGTGAGGAAGCCACCGTGGTAGGGAAAACAGGAGATGCAAACCCTAGTCTGCGGCGAATTTGCCATGTAACCTGAACAAAGCTCTCTAATCCCCCTGAGTCTTGGCATCTCCTCTGCGGTGGCAGTCAGGAATCTAAATGGTGGCTTCCATTTGTTGAGTTTCTGCCGGCTATGAAGCTTTGCCTTTTGCAGCCTAGTGAACTCCACCTTTTCACATATAAGACTTCCTTTAACCATCACGAACGGTTAAGTAGGGGACCACTATTTTCCCGGTTTCACATTTGGACAAACTGTGATTTAGGGAAACTAAAGAGTTTGCTCAGATTACAAGCGAGATAAACAGAACTGGAATTAGAACTCTAGACCCGTGTTGTCTGGTACAGTAGCCATTAGATGCCTGTGGCCATTTTAATTGACGTTGAAATAAATTATAATTAAAGACAATTAACATTCAATTCCCCGGTCTCATTGGCACATTTCGAGCGCTCAGTAAGCGTATCTGGCTACCATACTGCACAGCGGAAAGAGCCACATCCATGGTAGGTTCCATCGGACAGGGCTGAACTAGACTGACCAACTGCAAAGCCTGTACTTTGTACACTGGGTTTAACTCTTCCTTGCCCAACTCGTTCCTTTGCTCATTCATTTAACAAACATTTACCGATTACTTACCACTTGCCAGGCACCACCACGTTGGGCCTTAGAGAGTTTTCTCATTGTGTTGTCAAGAACAAATGCAACACACATTAAAGCGCTTCTTAAACCGCAAGGTTCTAGATGAAAGGGAGATACGTTTGTGTCATAGTTGCTATAATGTAGTGGGACTCTACTTCACTGAGGGAAGGGTCTCTTTTACTCTTCTTGGAATCCCGTCCTCCCTCCTCCTCTGGCACTTAGCAGGGTGTAATACCCATCAAAAGTGAATGCAGAACCTCCCATTAGAGTGCACGTATATCAACCCCATCCACCTTTCCTAAACTTGTCCAATTCATTGAGTAGAGTATTCTGAGCAACATGGCAGCATGTTGCACATGGGAGCATGTGCACAAGGTCTCAGCCAATCAGTTACTTCTGCTTGGGACTTTGAAATGGGAGCAGGTGAAATGTAGCTACAGAAGATTTACTGTTTTCTACACTACTGTCACTGCACGGGCAGGCACTCCTACAAGCAACTTTATTGCTGTCCACCCCACCCAACACCCCCTTAAGTCTCCTCCACGGGAGTGGTTTTGCCATTACCACTCGAAGGCACGTGAAATGAATGCCCATGACCTTCTAGGACTTCTCCAGGCAGCAGAGTCCTACGGTCACTAACTTGCAAAACACAATCTCAGTTTGTCCATACTTCTACCTTCAGTGGAAGGTAAAAATTATCCTCCCTATCCCAGGTAGGACTATGAAGAGAATAGGTTGACTTGTTCCTCTCCCCATTACGTCCTCCCCACAGCCTAGCTGCTTATTTTGACCCTTCTGGTGTTAGGGCTAAGAGGAATGTGGCATCTCCTCATAGACAGGTTACTGTCATGAACTGGCTTTTGTTGTCTGGGTCTGGCCAATGTTTCAAGGTGACACTGTTATGGGCATTTTTGTGGGTTTGTTGACAGCTCTCCCACCAGAATGCTGTATCACTCTCTTGGGCATGGTGGGACTCCACAACCTTAGGGTCCTCTTCAAGAGTCTGCCTCTGATCTCAGTCTCTCCTCCCTTTGACGTCCTCACTGTGTCCAGTTCTGGGCCATCTGCTTTGGCATTTCTGCCTGGTGACCTGCCTCACGCCTTGCTCTGACATCTACAAGCTGTCATATCTTGGTGCCTCTGGTTGAAACCTCTGGTCTGACTTCCTGTTCCCCTAAGGACGGCAGAGGGAACCCAGTCCGGTGGGGGCATGGCCACAGTCTGTTCCTCTGATGGTTCTGCTTTTATTTTGAGCCCATTGCTTCTACCTTTCTGGTGATTCTATGAAATATCCCACACCCTTCCAGTAAATTGTTTTCCTCCTTTAGCCACAGCCAGTCAACTTTTATTCTGTACCTAGTCCAATAAATTTTTCCATTTTATTTTTGACCACTGTCCATCTCCTTAGTTTCACATAGTCATTATATCTCTGCTATTTTTTCATATTGCCAAGTAATGCACGCGCCGTGTAGAACATGGAAAGAAATCAGAAATATAGAACATAGGATGGAAAAGTGCCACATAATTCCATATCCCCCAGATACCCACATCCAGAGGCACTTCTAATTTAATTTTCAAATGAAATAATGTATTCACAGTTTTATCTCTATTTCACCCGATTCACCAGTTACCACCTCCACAACCCTCACCTTTGCATTACTATTAATTTCTTCTGTATCCAGCCAGTTTCTCTGTGCATATATGAGTCAATATGAGTTTGGCTTACTTACCCTCCACCTCCCTTCTTACAGAAAAGAGAGTATAATCTTCTTGCCCTTTACTTTTGTTACTTCCCAACCTATCTTGGAAATCTCACCACATCAGTACTCAGAGTACTGCCTCATTTTTTTTTTTTTTAAGTAGGCTTCATGCCCAGCGTGGAGCCCAACACGGGACTTGAACTCAACAACCCTGAGATCAAGACCTGGCTGAGATCAAGACTCAGATGCTTAACCAACAGAGCCACCTGCCTCATTTGTTTTTATAGCTGCGTGGCATTCCATGGCACCTTAATTTAGTTAACTAGCCCCTTCCCACTGATGGACATTAGGTGGTTTCCAAGAGTTTGTCATTGCAAATAGTGCCGCATGAATAATCTTCTATGTATGTTATTTGCTTCATGTGCAAGTCTTAGCTGTAGGATAAATTCCCGGAAGTGGGACTGCTGAGTCAAAGGGTACATGCACCAAGAGACAAGAATCAGTATTAGGTATTGCCAGGCAGCCAACAACTCACTGACACTGTCAGTTACCATAGGTGTTGTAACAATTTCCATTCTCACCAGCAACGTACAAGAGTGCCTGTTCCCTAGCAGCAGCATCAAAGGAGGAGGATGCTACTGAACCCCATCCGTGCCTTCTAGACCATCACCGCTATTCTACAGCTGCAACTCTCTGCCCCAGGGCTTTTTTCTGGCTTCAGGAAGCCAGCTTGGCCCCCGTGTGAGTGTGGGAGACAAGGCAGAAATGCCTGAGAGTTAATTCCCCACAAACCGCCATCAAAAATGGTGGCCAGGCAGTTGGTGGAGAAACACCCCAGCTTTGTCACTTATTGAGGGGATAGCTCTGAAGTGCGTTCTGCAGTGTCTCCCACAGTTTCCCGGCTGAGGTCCAGATACCCATCCCGGTAATTGGCCTAATAACACACCCTATCATATCTCCTTTCCCTTCTCCTCACTTCCCTGCTGACATTTCCTGCAATCACCTCCCAAGTAAACTACTTACACTAAACTATTTGTCCTAAAATCTCTTTCTGGGAAAACCCAGTCTCACAGCTGGTCATCAAACATTTGGAATTTTAGAAATGATATCTCAGTGTAATGTGAATTTGCATTTCTCTTGTACATGAAGTTGGATCATATTTTCATACATCTGAGCTGTTTTTATTTCTACTTCTATGAACTGATGGTCATATCAATTGCCTATTGGTCTCTTCAATTTCTATAAAATCGATAGGAAGATTAGTTCTTTGTCTGTGGTGTGAATAGTTTTTCCAGTTTGTTGTTTGTCTTTATGGGGTTTGTAAAATGTTTGGTTTTTTTTTTTCTTCTCTCTTCCTCTTCCTTCTCCTCTTCTTTTTTTTTTTTTTTTTTTTTTTTTTTTCCATTCGGAAGTTTTTATTTTTATGTAGACAAATTAATCACTCTTTATTTTGTGTCTACTGAATCTTTGGTCATGGAAAAATGCTTTCCTCCATCTTAAATTATAGAGGAAGAATTCCATGTTTTCTAATAACACAAGTTGTTTTAGTTTTAATTATATCTTTAATCCATTTGGAATTTATCCTAGTGAACATTCATCAACTTTTACCTTTGTTGTGCTTTTCTGCACTCTGATCTCTCCCAGGATCACCCACTGCTCTGAAACTGCCCTTGGGTTACTTTGAGCAAAGTGTCATATTTCACTGCCCCAACCTATTTCCTCTTGCAGATGATTATGGGTCTCTTGTCTTTCCTCTTCACTTGGCCTTTACTACCCTTATTAGCAGAAGAGTTTCCCGCTGCAGTATTTCTCTGTCTGGAATAGCCTTCCTGTATCTCTCATTTTCCTGAGCCCGTATTTTATGTCTGCAAAAAGCACATATTTTCTTCCTTTCCCACAACTCTGCAGTTTTTCTTTAGTTCTGTTCAAAATTGCAGAGCAACTCATGTGCCATTTTCATATGCCATTGGATCCCGTCTCTCCTAAGATTGCAGCATGATTTTAATTGCAAGTTCAAAAAAATAATGAAAAAGATTGAGAGGGCCACTAGCAGTTTTCTAAATCTGCAGGATCCTTCTGCAACTCAGCACATTGTGGTGTACATTTAAAATTACTTTGTCTTGGCAGTTCACTCTTAGGGAGAAAAATACAAACAAAACAAAACAAACAAACAACAACAAAAACAACACAAAAAACAAACAAAAAAACCCCAGATGGACAGATAGATAGATGAATAGACCTGATCTGTATTCATCTGTAGAATGCTAAACAAGTCATGCAAATCATATCTGCACATGAACTTGATTGAATTCTGTTGTTTTGGCCAAAGCAGACAAACTGGAAGAATTAAACCTTTTCTGATTTATTGCTGCCCTACCTGTCTGGCCGTTTCTTAGATGTACTTCTAAAAATATTGGTCTTGCACTTCGGATGCCTTTTTTGATATTGCAGGCTAATTCTACCCTCCAAATGTGGGTGAATCATACACCCTGATCTCCCGGACCTTCTTTTGGTTGAGTAACACCCGTGGAGGCACATTCTCTTCTTAGAATGAAAGAAACTCATCATGTCCTATTGGTCTGGTTAACTGTCCTACCATTGAGTCAGACGCTCTATGGAATGTGAGAAAAGGAAACCAGCTTTCATTCCTTCCTCCCGTGGGTGTGTTAAGCTCCCTTTGCTCACATATGATACAAAGAAAATACATCACCTCGACCTGTTTACTCAACTGTGTACGATTCTGCTTGTTTACCTGGGGAGAGAATAATGCAACTAGAATAACACAAGATCCCCTTTCGTGGATACTCCGGGCCTTTTTGACTTTTCTTGTAGGAGACCAGGGGAGGGGAACTGGGTAGTGAAATGCCCATCTCCCTACCAGTCCTCCATTCTCTCTGCGAGTTTTCAGTGTAGCCTCTGTGGAAACTTCCATCACAGACGTCTTCCCCGGGCACCCCCACCCTCCTCATCAGAATACTCCTCCCCTGAGTGTCACTAGCTGTGGGATTGTAAGACTCCATTATAATAAAGGTGACAATGACAGATCTCAAGGAAGTAGAGCTCCAAAGTGAGGGAGGGAGGCACATCAGAGAGAACGGGCTCTGGGAGCCTGATAATGAGCATGGAAAGGACTTTTTCTGCTTATGGGTGAAAAAGACAGGGAAGTCTCTGTTTGAAGACAAAGCACATAATAATGTGATCACAGAGCTCTCCTAATGGGGCCGATGTGATGTTCAGAAAATGTATTCTTTTCACTGACTTATTCTCACGTTCCAGTGGAAAAGGTCTTCAAATGAGTGTTTACTTAATGTACCTAACTCAATAACACCACACTGTAGCCAAGATTTTTCTACGGCAAAGTTACGCAGGCATATATGTTTAATTGATTTAATGACCTTGGGTCTTGTAGATGATTTTTTTCGAAACCTCAGGTGGAAGAATAAAAAAAAATGTTTGGTCAGACAGAAATCTCTTAGTAGTGTTGTCAATGTATTTCTAAAGGATTTTCTAACATGCTTAGCTGGGTGTTCCCTTGCCTTTCTCTTCTCCTGAAAGGTAAGGTGGCTTTTTTTTTTTTTTTTACAGAAAGTGTATAAATTGGTTCAACCAGCATCGCCAGCTTCCCATGTAGGGAATGCTCTGTTTTCCCCACGCTTGAATTTGGAGAAACAGGGCCCGTGTAAGGAGTGACCTGACATCGCCTTGGTGTTCAGGAAGGAAACAGGCCACACCTCTGCCTCGTGTGCCCGAGGCCACTGCTGCCCTCAGGATAGCTGCGTAGGCAAACGCTCACATTTCTCTTGGACTGGGACACCGGGCCAGATTCATTAGCTTGGCTCGATTGAATTGGTATGGCCTCTCCTTTTCTTTCTTGATTTGCCAGTCGCTGAGCCTGGGGATCAGAAAGGCACTCTAAACTCTTGACCCCCAAGCATATGTAGATACGGGGGGACTTTCCAGAGCTAATTCTTTCCCATAGGACTTTCTGGATGGTTCCTGAGATCAGGAACAAGAGGGATGGTCCACCAGCCCTGTCTACTCTTTTGCTTAGCACTAGGGGCTTGAGGTGGGGATCAGGAATGATTGCTAATGGGTGTGGG
The DNA here is from genome assembly GCF_018350155.1 of Leopardus geoffroyi. Lineage (NCBI taxonomy): Eukaryota > Metazoa > Chordata > Mammalia > Carnivora > Felidae > Leopardus > Leopardus geoffroyi. The sequence goes on from NC_059333.1 coordinate 150,238,011, forward strand.
GTGTCTTTTTGGAGTGACGAAAATCTCCTAAAATGGACTGTCGTGATGGGTGCACTGCTTTGTCGACTATCCCAAAAAATAATGAAATGTGCAGTCTCACTAGGGAAATTGTACGGTGCGTGAATTATACTTCAACAGAACTGTAATGAAAATGTATTCATATACCTTACTGTTAATAATTGACCTAGTCTTCTAGGATCCTATCCTCAGCGAAGCTAATGATATGCATCTCTCAAGAGCAACATGTCGTCACCCATGACTAAGTGCAGGTGTCAAAAGATATGAGCAGACATGGTACAAAGTTTGTTCTTGTGACAGACTCAGCAGCTCATACAGCTCGTGCAAACATTGTCATGCAATTCACTCGGTTCCAAACAGGGAACATGAGCTTTGTTTTATATGCTTAGATAGCCTAAGATTAATTTTTAAAATGTTAGGTAAATAAAAGCTCTGCCATAGATACAACCTTACAGTCGCTACGCGCCTGTCACCTCGTACTTCCCGATTCATTGGCTGCACAAGAACATGCCCAGTGGAACTACAGGTTCTTGTTCTTCAGCATTTCATGAGAGCTGCTACAGGTAGAGCCAGTATGCTAGGATGTCACAGAACCAGGGTCTAGGTTCTGCCCACATCTCAGAAAGGCTGTACCATTTGGGGACCCGTTCCTCCACACTCTGGTGTTCATCTCCAAGAGGTAACATCTGCATTTCTTTTTAAAGACTGTCCTCAGTCTACTGGGGCACAGATTGTCTACCTGCACAGAGAGCCAGAAGCACTTGGGAATTTATGTGCCTGTGTACATAGGGAGCAGCTTTAATCAATGACTAAGGGATACAGATGGGGATTGTTGAAATGCCAGCTTCCTTGTCTCAGGCCAAGATAACTGTGAGATGCAGCTTATATTCCAGAGTTCCTCATGGGATCAGGTGGGACTTGGAACCAAGAGCTAAAGGAGAAAGACACCAGGGGCCTGGTGACATTGTTTGAGCCCCTGGCAGGGCCAGCACTATGGGCATGCAGTCTGTGCAGTCCCATAGGGCTCTGGGCTTAGAGGGACCCTGTATGTAGTTGAATGCTCTCACATTGTCATCATTGTTATCTTGAAATTCTCAATACGTTTTGAAAAAGGTCCCTGTACTTTCGTTTTGTGCTGAGCCCTGCAAATTGTGTAGCTGACCATGGTCCCTGGATCTAACCATACCTGAAGCTACATTCTCCTGAATTATTTCGATTTGGCAACCCAGCAAATTTCCTGTGGGCTTCTGTCATTGGCAGCTTATAGAGCTATGGTCACAGTCTGGGCTCCCACTTGCAAATGTCAGAAAGTCATTCTAGCCAGTTTAAGCAGGAAAAGAATTTGTTCAAGAACATCAGGTAACTCACGGAATCTCTGAGAGGTCTAGAGGAACAAACCTAAAGGCCCACGATAACCACGGCCAGATTCTATCACGAACAGAATATACCCCTCAGCACAGATAGCATGTCTGTGCCCCTAACCCTGGTGCTTGAGAGCTACTTGGGACCTCTGTCGCTGGGAGCTACAGACTCTGCTGCTCTGGTCAGCAGCATGGACTCTGTGTGCCCCCACATCCCTCAGGACCCTAGCCTCCCAGTCAGAGTCTCGTGGGGGTGTGTCAGATCGGTGAAGCCCAGATCTGCTGCCCGTACCTTAGGGTCAAGAGCAGTGGAGCAAGAGAAATCCCAGCTTCTATCTTGAGGAGGCATGGGGTCATAAACCAGGGAATTGCCCTCAAAATAAGAAAGGGATTTAAAGACGCCGGGAAGCATCCAATACCCTCTACTTACATACATCTGACTTCTGCTGAGGACTGTGCACAGAGCAAGTACAGTAAAACCTTGTTTTGCGAGCGTGATTCATTCCGGAAACATGCTTGTAAGCCAAAGCACTTGTATATCCAAGCAAATTTCAAGAACCATTGGCTCAGTCGTGATCACGTGACATTCGGCGTCACCTACTACTCGTATTGCAAGACATCGCTCGTTTCTCAAGTTAAAATTTATTAGAAATGTTTGCTCGTCTCGTGGAACACTCACAGAACAAGTTACTCTCAATCCAAGGTTTTACTGTCCATATATGATCGATGCACTCACTTTCTGCTTCTCTCAGTGATTCTGGGGTCCCCCAGGGTGCAACCCCAACCGATTCTTAGGAGATCCTTCCCCTTCCTTCTTGCCCTTTTAGGGGCTGCCCTGGGTCCAGTTTTTGACCCCACCTCCCTGGTGATCTGCAATTATCCGCCCACCCGGAATCACAACCAGGACAAGATGGGTATGTTTCTGCAAGGCAAAATATAACCCCAAACCAGCCCTTAGGTTAACAAGGTGTTCGTTTACCTGGAGGCAGACGGAAAGGTGCCTGCCAGATTTTGTTGGCTGCCACAAAGCAACTCCCACACACTTACTGCAGCTGGCAGGTATTAAATCTATTTCTATGCAAAAAGATCTCTTTATTGCTAATAATTTTTATGTCAGCTTCCAGCCTGTTCAGAAGGAATATTTTTTTTTTTGGAATCGGGTGTTAACAAAATCGTGAACAAAATAAAATGTACAGTTAGTAATTATCAGCTTCCTTTGATGAATCAGCCCTAGCGTTTGTTATCACCAATCTGATGTAAAAATTAAATAGAAGAACAAAAGAGCGCCTTCGGGAGGGGCATGAAATCAGCATTTGAAAACAACTTTCATCCGTTTTGTACCTTTGTACCGAATACATTTATTTCAAGTGTTTGGAGTACAGAAATGGGCAGAGGGGCTGTTGTGGACACCATGCTCCTCAAGGTTCCTGGCTGTTTTGCAAGAGGCTCTAGACGGTCTGGGGCGAGAATGCATTGGTATCAGAGAGGTCAGGTTGGGCAGACATCAGCAGGGCCAGATTCACGTCTGATGGGAGTGTCACTGCGCCGGGGGCTTGAGGACGTACAGGATTTAGCACTGAGAAAGTTTGTACCTCTGTACCTCTGCCCTGGGTCCGTTCGTGGACTCTTTTTCAGAGCCTGTACAGCTGGTTGGGGACGGTTGGTATGAACTGGGCCCCCTCTGAGGTGCCATTCTCTGTCCCATGGCTGGAAGAATTGACCACAGACCTTCATTCTCCCAGAGAGTCTGGGCATTGCAGGATCCTTCAGAGTGTCTGAAGGGGTGGCGTGGCCCTGAACTCTGTGTATCTGGAATCAGCCAGCGGTGTGTAATAGGTGCTCAGTAAACATTTGCTAACTTGTAAACTTTCATCTCGGGGTGGCTCGGTTGGTTAAGCATCCGACTTTGTCTCAGGTCGTGATCTCGGGGTTCGTGAGGTCAAGCCCTGTGCCGGGCTCTGTGCTGACAGCTCAGAGCCTGGAGCCTGCTTCGGGTTCCGTGTGTCCCTCTCTCTCTGTCCCTCCCCTGCTCACACTCTATCTATCTGTCTCTCTCTCAAAAATAAATAAACATTAAAAAAAAACATGAAACCATCATCTCTGGTATTTCCACTACCTGAAGTATTCCCTCCCTTTCCTTGCTTCCCGTTAGTCACTACAGCATCTTGGAATTTTGACAGAAAGCATAAAATAAAGTCATAAATCTTAAGGGAGCAGTGGTCTCCTGAATGGCAGGAGTACATAGGCACCCAGCGGACATCCTCCATGCGGTTACCTCCAGATCCTTCTCGAGCATGGTTCCCGTGTACTGCGCGCGGAGCGTGGGTAACCCGCGTCGAATTCCGTGTTACCTCTTGGAAGGAAGCTGCCACATGAGCTAGTTCCCGAATAACCTGTGCTGTCTGTGTTCACGGACCTTGAAACCAAAACAGAATAGATGAAAAACAGCCACAAGGATGAGAAAGGCAGGTTGAGCCTTCACTTTTTAAGGAATCCATCACATCTGGGAAGTCTCATCCCTACTCCCAGGTACAGGTCTTCACATCTGATACGACTCTTCTTATGCAATTCTGCCTGAGGCCCTCCCTGTCTGGCATCTTTGGGGCGGTGGTCTCACCTCCTGTGACCCGCGGGAGGTGGCAAGGCTTTCTCTACATTGGAGGGGAGACACAGAACCCACATAACTCAGCTATCATTTCTGAGATAACCTGAGCACCCTCTCTCCCATCCCTAGTGGGGCCCTTACTGTGAGTCTAAGTTCATCATCAAACTCATTCCTGGGCCTTTTGGGGTGGGAGGTCGCCTCCTGAACTGAGATTCCCTGCCTACAGCCCCTGGGATCAGAGGGACCACGTAGAGTTTCCTGCTCTTTCCCCCCAAAGTTGGCCAAGAAAAGTTCTTCCAGGATTGGTTGGCCAAGCGGCAACTCACCACCAGGGTGCTTCTGAATCCTTCCTATTAAGAAGGATGCATAAATTCTCAAAGGTGGCAAAAACGTATTTTCAGAAGAGATGCCAGCTCATGCTGGAGGAACACACACAAAAATAAACAATGTGCTGTAGAGTGCCCTCCCCATTCTGGACTCTGAAGCCACCCCGGCTTCCTCAAAAACAGTACAGCCTAAGTGGTGTGGGGCGTGCCTACGGTTATGCACCCCGGCTCTGCCACTTTCCATCTGTGGGATCTTGGGCAAACGACTTGACCTCTGGGTCTCAAGTTGGTCATCCGCAAAATGGGGATAATAATTGTAGCGCCTCACAGGAATGCTGTGAAGATTAATGAGATGGGCAGGTGGCGGACTCAGCATGGTACCTGGAACACACAGTAGGAGCTCAGTGAACATCAATCATTACCTGTCCCTTGGCTGTGATTGGAGGCGCATGGCCTGACGGGAGTCTGGAATACAGAAAGATGCTCTCTTGAGGGGCACAGGAGCAGGACCAGGGGCTTGGGGCCAGCACCGGATGCTGTTGCTCTGTAGACTCTGAATCAGAACCTTCAACTCTGGCCTCCGTGGTCTGGACGGCTGCCTCTGCCTGGATGACCTTTAAAATGGGCAAGCCCTGAGGCCAGAAAATTGTACTCTTTCTGTGATTGACTTGTCTAATTATCACTCCCTGGGGTTCGACCGGCCAGAGATGAGCTCAAGAGAAGAAAAGGGGCCAGATTCCAATAGGACTTCTGTCCGGCACAAAGGAATTTAGAGTTTTCTGGAAACTAGAGCAAGCCTTCCAAGTATTTTAAGCAACAGGGTGGTAGGGTCAGAATTACGGTTCTGAAAAAAGCTACGAGGGAAGATGCTGCACCCCCACAAGTGTCCACAGAAGGCCATGCATGCAGGTAGGAGGTAGGACGTGAGGGACATCAGGTGGGGACTCCCCACGTCACTCAAGTGAGAGATGAGCCATGTAGACAAAGATGGGGCAGTGGGAATAGAGGGGAGTGAGGAGAGAATGGACAGGAGCGAGCGAGAGCAAGGGGTAGACTTAGCAGGGTGTGGAGAGTGGGTGGGTGGGTGCAGGGCCGGGGGAGGGTGGAACCCGGCTGTCAAGTTTCCGGCCTGGACGCATGGCCTGGGGCGGGATGCAGGGCAGGTTTGGGGAAAGAAGAGCGTGCAGACTTGCTGCGTTCTGGGTCATTGGGGGAGGTCCAGTGGGCTCCCCGCAGATGCAGGCCCGGAGCTCGGTGGGTGAAACTGACCCAGCAACAGCTTTAGGGTCAGCCCCGCCCCCGGCCGCGTAGCCAATCAGCGCGACCTCCGCGCAGCCGCAAGCCACCGGCTACCCCAAGGCGTGCAGGCTACACCTCCCGAGGCCGCAGCCTCTGGAGAACTTGGAGGGGGAAGCAATAGGGAGACTCCCTGCAGGGCCAGAGGCTGGGGAGACACGCAGTCCCAGAGGAGGGTTAGCCCTCCCCTCTGGTCCCCCGGCCTTGCGTCAGGCTGCACGCGCCACCACCGAGTGGGAGGAAAAGCCTGCCCCTGGGAGAATTCTCCATCTACCCTGGATCCCTGGGGATGCCTGCCAGGGAGCAGTGGGACTCTGGGGAGCTTTGCTTTCTTGCCTCTGAGGCTCTGCAAAGGCCTAGCTGTCAGCAGGAAACAGGAGGGCCTAATCCCAGAGGTTTGAGGACGCGCGTTGGCTCCCGGAGCCTCCACTCCGGCAGAGGAGGATGCGAGAGTGGCACCGGTGCCTGGTGGCGCTTCACAGGTGAGTGATGAAAGGCGCAAGCCATAGCTGCCAAGGAAAGAAAGAAACACACCAGGCCGTGCCCCATAGAACCAAGTAAAGCAAAGACGGATAAAGCGACTCAGTCACCCTGAGAGCCTGCCTGAAGCCCCAAATTGACCCCTGGGTCCCCTGTAGTTAGGGATGTTGTTTATTTACTTATCATAGATCTTGTGGACGCACCCTGTCAAAAGAGCATCTCTTGACCGCATTTTTGAGTTCCACAGTGCTGACCCTCGGCGGTTTGATGTCAGGAATAGGCTTCTCCTAATTCCCAGGACTTGGCCTATGTGATATTAGACATATCTAATGTGTTCTAGAACCAGTGACCAAAGTCTCTTGAGAAGAGCCTCAGTGTTAAGGATGCATCTGATTCTAGCCTGCGGAAGTAGGGCTGAAATGTTTTCTTCTGGTGTGGAATGGAGGACAGGTGCAATCCGTGTTGCCAACTCCTTTCCTCGTGGCTTCAACTCAAGCCTCCAGTTTGGTGTTGTGATTAATTTTGCCCTAAAGCAGAGTTTCTCAGACTGGGTATCATGGACATCTTGGGGTCTGATAATCGTTTGTTGTTCGGGGATGTCCTGTGCGTTGTAGGATTTAGCAACATCCCTGGCCTCCAGAGGCCAGGTAGCGGTGCCTCGAGTTGTGACAACAAAAAAATGTCTCCAGACATCGCCAAATACATCTGGGTGGGCAAAATCACGCTTACTTGAAAATTACGGTTCAGAAGGAGGGTTTCTGGTTAGAAGTGGTCTCTGGCTGTTTAATATATTTGTGCCATGAGAGAAGCAAAGAGGATGTGAACATATGACTCTAAACATCATTCTTCATGATGGGATAGCCTCCTTATCACATCCATTGGGTGAGCCAGATTTTGAACCCTGGTATTTTGCTCACTGGGGATAAAGGATGGGATTTCGGGTGGATCACAGATGCAGTGTTAGAAAATATTGAACCAGGGGCGCCTGGGTGACTCAGTTAGGCATCGGACTCTTGATTTCTGCTCAGGTCATGATCTCACAGTTTACGAGATGGAAGGAGCCCTACGTCAGGCTCTGTGCTGACAGCACAGAGGCTGCTTGGGATTCTCTCTCTAACTCACTCTCTCTCTCTCTCTCTCTCTACCGCTGCCTTGCTCAGGTGTGCTCTCTCTCAAAAGAAAATTAACTTAAAAAAAAGAAAGAAAGAAAATGTTGAATCAAGAGCACAAAACTTGTTTCTTTCAGCCCTACCAAAATCTCAGGTTGGTGCTAGCCTCTTTCCTATCTCAATAATATGCCTTTGCTATTTTTCTTTTTTTCTCCCATTTTATCTCAGAGGACTCGCTTTTCTACTATGCTTCATAGTATCATTCTTTTGATTGTTACTCTAGACATTACAAAATGCATCTTTAATTTATTGCAGTCTATCTTAAATCAGTACTTTTACCCCATCCTGAACAATGAAAGACCCTTACGACAGTTTTTTTTTTTTTGAAAGGGGGAGGAGTAGAGAGAGACTGAGAGAGAGAGAGAGAGAGAGAGAGAGAGAGAGAGAATCCCAAGCAGACTCCACATTGCCAGCACAGAGCCTGATGTGGGGCTCGGACCCATGAACCTGAGCCGAAATCAAAAGTCAGATGCTTAGCTGAATGAGTCACCTGGGTGCCCCAACAACAGTTTGAACCATGTATCTCTCCCCTGCCTTTTTGCTCTCATTGTCCTATATTTTACTTCCACACATGTCATATGTTGTTATTACTCTTGGTCTAAACAGTCCGTAGTTTTTTATATTTTTTAGGTGCACTACCTTTCTTCCTGTACTTCCTTCCTTCTGTCTGGAATTAGTTTCCTTCCGCATGAAGAAGCCTCTAAAGCATTTCTTCTCTTTTAAACACAGGGAGAGCAGACCTCAGGCGAAGAACATTACTCAGACATTAACATCTGAATTTAGTCAAACCGGTTTTTGTTTCCGCGTGTTTATTGGAGTTCTCTGATATTTTAAAAAAGCGATCATTTTCCCCCATTTAATTTACCAAAGGAATCCACTGGGTTGATTTAAAGAAAAATATTAAGCGAATAATCATCCAGATGATACAGATCAAAACTGAGAAGGGGGGATGGAGATTTCCAAAGTTTGGTAGTGATAGTTCACGAGCTTCAAGTATTCATACAGCTCTAGGTTACTTACAATTATCTTACAGTTATTTTTTAATAGCTGCCATTTAAAGCATGAACTCTACGTGTCAGGCAATACACTAAAGACCCTATACAAACCAAAGGTCAGGGTGTTATTATCAACCGATACCCCATTTCTCTTTAATTAGCAAATTTCCCATGTGTGCTAGCTTTCTTCATTTACTCACTCCGTAAATGGTTATTGGGCATCTTCTCTGTCCTAGTCCTGGCTTTGGTGCTCAGCATACTGTAGTGACCAAAATCTCTGCTGTAGAGGTGCTTAACAGCAGACGGCAGACATTCATCTAAAAATCCCCAAAGTAAGTATGTAACTGCCAACGTGCAGAGGGCTGGAAAGAGAACAATGCTGTAAGGTGCTACCAGGGTTCCCGGAACTGTCTGGGCGATTAGGGGGAGCTTTCTGAGACCACTCAGCTGGGAGTCTCTCCTCTCACCCCTCCTCTCCTCACCTGGCCCCTCTCCCATACCCTTCGGGTCCCCACTTATGTCCCAAGAGCCTTTCTCAGATGCCCGCGTCCAGTTAGATAGTTGTACCTGCTGTTAGCCTGTACCCTAGAGAACACCCTAGACTTTTCCTTTTCTACAATGTCACCTCATATAACTACAGCTGACCCTTGAATAACATGGGTTTGAACTGCATGGGTCCATTTGTATGTGGATTGTTTTTTTGTTTTTTTTGTTTTTTTTTTTACAATATAGTCCTGTAAATGTACTTTCTCTGTCTTAGGATCTTCTTAATAACTTTTTCCTCTAGCTTACTTTCTGGTAGGCATACAGTATGTGATACATATAACACACAAAATCTGTGTTAATCAACTATTTATGTTATCAGTAAGGCTTCCTGTCAACAGGTTAGTTTTGGGAGGAGTCAAAAATTATACGCAGATTTTTGACCGTGCAGAAGGTTGGTGCCCCTAACCCCTGTGTTGTTCAAGGGTCAACTGTACATAATTATTTGGGTAATCATTTTTTCAGTATCTGAGAGCGCACTGGACTAAGTTTCACGAAGGCTGAGAAAATGTGTGACATGTTCACTACCATGTAACCTGTGCCTGGCACACGGTAGGCTCTCAGCAATGTGGATGAATCAAAGCAGACCTCTCCTGACCTTAGGTTCCTCATCTGTAAAGTAAATCCGATGATCTTGAACTCACTAGCATATGTTTTTGTTATTGTCTTTTTTCAAAAACAAAATAAATGTGTCAAGTACAAGGCACATAGGTAGTTTTACATATTATTCCCTGCCCCATTTTTTTGCTCACCTACCAGAGGTGGCTGTTTCCTTGGTGTTTCTTTTCTTTTTCTTTTTTTAAAAATTTCTTGCCTGTAATTCTATGACCTCCCGCATTAGCCCATTCTCAGAGTTCCACGTTCTTCTCCCTTCTCCCTCCAGAAATACATCACCCAGGCAGGTTTCCAGTTTTTCTTTGTGGTTAGGGAAGACTTCTCCCCACCCTGTGGTCTCTGACAAACACTTGCTTAATCATGAACAGATTTACAACTTAATTACAGGTCACTTAAGCTGGCCCTAGCTGGACTGGGGGTGCTCCAAAACTCACCTTTGAGGAGGGAGAGGGATGCATTAAATCCTTTAATAAAATCCCTTATCCCCACCAAAAGGAAAGCAGAAATATTTTTCATGCACTTTTAGGAAAAGCAAACACATGTGTTCTAGATCAAAGAAGCAATGGTCAGTTGTCACCAAGCTGGGCAGGCCATGAAGCACATCAGGACAAGTCCCTCCGTTTTACGGATAAGGGAACTGAGGCCCAAGGAGCATGGTTAGTTACTGGCAGAGCTCAAACCAATGTTGGGACCAAGACTTTTGTCGTTGTTCGGCAGTAGCCACTGGCTTAAATGATGTATCTTTTCCCTTTTTGCCCACATGTAACGGATGAACATTTTCCTGGGCAACTAGACTGTTTCCTTATATCACTGAAAGGGGACCAATTAAGTAATTTAACAACATTTTCTGAATACCTGGGTCGGATATACTTTGCCAGGGTCTGGGTAAGCAAACATAATAGGACAAACTCACTGTGCCTCATCCAGAATGGTTGAATTCTGGGACATGTATACACAGGAGTATTCTGGGTTGGAGGTTCAAGTTGAAATCCTTCGAGATCTTTATTCTGGGCTTCATCCTGATCAGAGATTTCATAAAGGGAGAGAAAAAAAGATTAAGGGCCTGCCAGAAAGAATAGCTTAAGTGGCTTTGCTTTTCTTTATCTCTGCTTCTCCCTTGACAAATTTGGATCCAAAATTGTGAGGGTTCCCCTGGAAAAGGGAATGTGTAAGGTGAATCTGTGCTTGTTCTCAGCAGCTATACTCCTCACTTTGGCTAGCTCTTCCTGTTTACCTCCTTCTACTGGCTGGACTTTGGTTCTTGCCTGGGGAAAGGCAGCCAGCCCTGCAGGAACTAAAGTGTGGTCCCCAAAACTGTGACCTCATTTGTCCCCCAGAAGTTTCTGTAGGAATTCTGATCTCTGCTGGCTGGCCTTGCCCTCTGGTGTTCGGTCCTTTCTGCTTCTTATTTGCCTTGCTTTGATTACTAACATCCTCTTGGTTCAGGAAGCTTGTGCTTTTGGCCTCTATTAAACTGCCCAATAGAATGTCTTACGGTGATGGAAATGCTCTATAATCTGTGCCATCCAGACAGTAATCACTAGCCACATGTGGCTGGCGAGCACTTGAAACATGGCTAATGTGACTGAGGAAATGAATTTTCTAACTTTGTCTACCTTTAATTCATTTAAATTTTAAAAACCACAAAGAGTGGCTACCAGAACCAGACAGTACAGGTCTAGATAGAGACTTTCCCTGGCCTGGATCACTAGCAAATCTTTGGGCTTTCACACTCGTGGAACACCTACACTCTTGACATCATCCATCCATCCATCCATCCATCCATCCACCCATCCATCCATCCACCCATCCACTCATCCCAGAGATTGCCACTTGTCCCATACTCTCAGATGTGTGTTGAGAATACAAAGGTGAATCAGACATGAACGCTACCCTTAAGAAATCCACAGCCTGGAGGAGGGAGACAGATAAACAAACATGGCCACCATTACCTCCAACATTATATCCTTCTTGGTATGATTAATAGACTTCAGAACAGGGGTGCTTGGGTGGCTTAGTCAGTTAAGCATCAGACTTCAGCTCAGGGCATGATCTCACAGTTTGTGGGTTCGAGCCGTGCTTTGGGTGAGCCCAGAGCCTGGAGCCTGCTTCAGATTCTGTGTCTCCCTCTCTCTCTGCCCCTTCCCCATTCACATTCTCTCTCTCTCTCTCTCTCTCTCTTTCTCTCTCTCTCTCTCTCTCTCTCTCAAATATAAATAAACATTACAAAAAAAATAGACTTCAGAATAATAGTAGGGACATAAAAGGGGGCATGGTCAGTTACACTTAGGTTTGGGTGGGTGGCTAGTCAGAGAGGACATAGTTTTTGTGATCAGTCTTGCAAAACAGCAAGAGGAATATTTAGCCATATGCTATTCTGTGCATCTTTAACACCTTCCTGAAGTTCTAGTAGTTAATCTTTGGTACCTTGAACTAAAGACCAAACTGGAGGTTTCTGGGGATGGGGGGTGGATTGAAGAGCAATTGATTCTTTTTAATGTCCTGCTTAGATATTTGGATATTGCTTATGTTTATTTCCAAATATTTCAAAATATGAATAAATAGACTATATCCCATTGAAAAGAAAATTAGTTTTTTCTAAGCTCTGGTTGTTGTCCAAAGAAAAGGGATGGTCAAAGAGATTTTTCTTTTTTTTTCTTTTTCCTTACAAATGGGCCTTTATGGGGCGCCTGGGTGGTGCAGTTGGTTAAGCGTCCGACTTCAGCCAGGTCACGATCTCGCGGTCCGTGAGTTCGAGCCCCGCGTCGGGCTCTGGGCTGATGGCTCGGAGCCTGGAGCCTGCTTCCGATTCTGTGTCTCCCTCTCTCTCTGACCCTCCCCCGTTCATGCTCTGTCTCTCTCTGTCTCAAAAATAAATAAAAACGTTAAAAAAAAATTTACAAATGGGCCTTTATAACTTTTAAGGAAGAGGAAACTGAAATATGGAAATTGTTATCATTCATTTTTATTCTGTTTCATAATTACTTGAGTCTGTTAAAAAGAGTTTTTAAAAACCCCTCATGAATTAAACTATCTTTCAGAAATGTCTAGAGAGACAAGAATTCCAAGATATCAGAAGACTGAAAGAGCCCCTACTTCCTGAAGAGTCATGTTTGTGTTACATGGCCCATCAGTAGTATTTTGTCTGTTCCAACATGCTCCTTCCTTGCATTGGGGAGCTGTGCGTCCCCAACTTCAAGCATGATGGGTGGGGGTGGGCAGTCACAAGACCCTGATCCCTTCCCGGGAGTCATGTGACCCAAGTAAGGCCAATCAGGGTCCCTCTCAGATTTTTCAGTTGGTGTTGGAGAAGGGCCCTGTCCCTGGGATTATGGATCAGGAAGGAGTTTGAAGTTGGAGAATGGTGGCCTTGTTCCTAGTCGCCCAGAGAAAGCATGTCTGCTGTAGGAGAACATAAGCCAAGCAGATATAAGCAAAGAAAAGAGAAAGAGAGAGCTCTGGTCTTATTTCTCACCCCTAAGAGGGCACATAAAAATGAGCTCTGAATGGCTCAACAGGATTAGGGAAAATATGTCGGTTAAGAGAAGCTAAATGTAGGTGGTTCACTGAGAACTTTCAGTGTGGTAGAGATATAAACACAAGATTTTTTTCCTACTCATTGCTGTTCTTTGCAATAGATGCCTTTTTTTTTTTATTTTTAATTGTTCTTGGCAGATTTCATAACTTTCTGGCCACCTCCAATGATTAAACGTAGCCAGGTCCCATTAGAAGCACCAATCTTCTGTCCAATGCCATGATTTCTCCTCTGCCGCTGCTGTCTAGACTTGTGACTCAGAGGACTTGTATACGGGAAAAACATAGTCTTCCTTTCCCTTATTCCCCCTCCCTCTTGTTTCTAGCTTGTCTACACTGAGGCAGTGGGGGAGGGATGGGAAGAAGGGATCAACTTACATGACTCTTATGTGGTGAAGTGGTCTTGATTTCTCTCTGGTTCGATCTGGTTCTGTTTGAAACTTGAGGTCATTTTGGATGTGGCCATCACTGTGTACACAGTTTTCCTGGGGCAGTTTTGTTCCACCTCTTCCTATTGCTAAAGATTTGTTAGAGGTGACCGTGTCTCCCCGCAGGCAGTTCAGTTTCCAGCACCGTGTCTCCTCTCTTGGCTGGGGGACATCTGGGCAGCCCCACACTTCCTGCCTCCCCCTCTACCTCTGCGTTCCTTCTGTCGAGGTGGAGGTGCCTCTCCCTATTTCTTCCTGGGCACCTTTATGAGTTTTTTCTCCAGGTAAGAAGAGGATGTCCACATGTGTCCTTCACCTTCAGGAGACATTTACAAATTCCCCAGCCACTCTCCAAACATGTTCCTCCCTGACTGTTGCCAGCACTAGAGAAAGCCGGAGGGACATGAAATCTTCTCTTCTTGTAGATGTCCCAAACATCCATGAGTGATTTTCCTGATCCTTTCTGCCCATGGTGTGAAGAGGAGAAATCCCTCTTATCTCCCCATCATTAATGGAGAGGTATGGAATTGACTCTTGCCAGGAACCCCGTGCTCACCGAAAAGCCACACAGAACTCTCCACTCATCTCCACTTCCTTTCTTCTCCTCAGTGCTATCTTTATAAGTACCATCCAGGGACAGCGTTGGTGATTGATAGCAGAACGGACACTGCTGCTCCCTCTTAGTAAGCCCGGTAGGAGATGCCATCTTTTTCAAATGTGGAGGTTATTAGCACCAAGGGTACCAGTTGTCAATTCCATGTAGACAAGGAGGCCCGGTCAGAGTATGTTACAATCATTTGTAAAGGGTCTTTCCACCTCTAAACCAAAAGACACAAAGAAGAGTACATCACTCAATGGCTTGGGTCATTTTTCCTGATGGGTTTGGATTTCAGACAGGCCATGGATATGGATATAGACTGTATACAGTCTATGCGGATATCCCTAGGTGGGCAGGAGGAGAAGCCTGAAAAATGCTGAATAGAATTTGTACCTTACCTTGAGGCCAGTGTACAAGTATTCTTGGAGAGAGATTCCATAGGTTGGAAGACATATCCTCACCTGTAAAACTGCTACCAGTATGAAAAGATGCCTGCTATCTCCATTTACTACCTATGTGACCCAAGGCAATCACTTTTGCTTCTCTGAAACCTCATTTTCCTCATCTGCAAGGTGGGGCACTACTATTGACCTTGCTGTGTGGATTAGAGATGTATCATGAGTTCCTATTCCCTGTAACAAAGATGACATCCCTGCTTTACTTCTCAAAATGAGTAAGTTTCGTAGATTGTTCCTACCAAGAGGTATGGGAGTTGGACTGGTGATGGGGACATATCTTGGAGCTGATGTAGATACTTCTGGTGTAGCTGCCCAGGTTCCAGCAGTGACCGTAAGTTATGTCCTTGCTATATCCCCATTCTCCTCAGGGAATGACGCCTAAAGCTGCGTGAGGTTTTAGTAAAGGCTGCCATTCCTAGGAAACCACATTCTTGACTTGATGGGGTCAATCATAGTGCTTCAGCTCCTGACACCAGTGATCGGTCTTGGGATGGGAAAATATATAGATGACACCTTGACCCCCTAGGTTAGATACTCTATGAGAAATTCTAATTCTTAAAAGTCCATCTGGGGTCCTTGAAGCTTCTTTAGCCGGCTCCACCCTATGGAAATGCTTGGTTCCTTTACCTCATCTCTTGGCTGAGCTCTGGGGCCTAAGCTTACGGGGACGATGTGGCCTCAATGGCAGCTTCCCGTCCCTGTCTGCAGCACCTCTACTCTACTGCTGTTCTGTTCCCTGTCATTTCCAATGAAGAACAGGGATCTTAGAATCACAAAGAACTGGGTCTGAACCCTGGCCCTATTATTTTCTAGCTGGGTGAATCTGGGCACAAACTTCATCTTGCTGAACTTCAGGTTATTCATTCACAGAATGGGAATATTAATAGTACCTCCCTCTTGGGGCCACTGAGCCTGTAACCAAGTCCCCCTCCCTCCAATTGTATGTTTGAGATAGGAAAGGTAAACTTCCCATAGGAAAGGTACAGAGTGCTGGACAGATGAGGCACTGATGTCCTTGTGACCCCAATGTCCTTACTAATGGGAAGGCTCATGACACATTTTTAATGGAACATGCTGTCATCTATTACTACTTTAACATGCAATCACTCAGACCCATATCTGAGCCAACACCTGAGCCTCTGCTGCCTTTTCCCTAGAAAGAGACATACATCATTGGTGGTTTCTAGAGGACTGAAGGCCATGTTCATCCATGAAGGTTGTAATACATCATTGTTTTTTTAAGCACCAAAAATTCACTCTGGTCAGTCTGTAGAATACCTTCAACCATTTGTGCCAATCCAATGCCTTTGGGGACAAAAGCTATGCATTTTAGGGTTGTAACTCCCCCAAAGAGGGCCTAGTTTCACCCAAGAATGACTTCCCCCGTTAATAATTCTGAATATTCTATCTATTTGAGATGACGGACATTAACTACACGTATTGCTGTAATCATTTCATGACATATGTAAACCAAGCCATCAAGCTATATATACCTTAAACGTACACAGTGCTGTATGTAATTTTTTAAAAAAAGAAATCGTCAAGCTCAGGATGGGTAGAGGAGATGTTGCTGGTGAACCTCAACAGAGGACATGTTGAAGAAATGAGAAAGTAAAACGTAAAAAAAAAAAAAAATCTGAAGCTATTCCCCGATATCCATATGCATTTTAATTTGCAAGCAAATGCACCCTTTGAACGAAACCTTTCTGTGATTTGATCTGTGTTTTCCCAAGTTTGAGATGGAGAATAATGATGACTTTAGTTTGAGGAACGATACTGAGCACAGACAACAGATCAAGTACTGAGTGGCACCAGGGACACAAAAATGATCAAAAGACACCGTCCTTACCCTTGACAACTTTGCAAATCATTGTAGTATCATATGGTAAATGCAGTGCTAGAGATGCGCACGGGATGAGGGGTGGCTTGGCCAACTCAGAAGGGATTGTGGGTGGATCTCGCTGTGAAATCAATCATGAGCTGGGTGTATACTACGCACTTCCTGCTGTTTTCTGAACACACTCAGCATGCTTTGACCACAGAGCCTTTGAACATTTGATTTTTTTTTTTCCGAGATTACTTTTCTCCAAATATCCTTATGGATCACTCCCTCACTATCCAACATCCACGTTCAAATGCTATTTAATAGAGTAGACCTTTACATCCCACGTAGAAGACTACCCTCAACACATTTAGTTTCTATTCCATACCTGGCTCTATTTTTCTTCATTATATCTATCACCACTGACATAGTATATGTTTATTTGTTTGTTTTTATTTGTCATCTTTTGACACACACACACACACACACACACACACACACACACACACACAACTGTTAAAATTAGGAAAACAGGGGCCTAGTTTTTTTTTTTTTTTTTTTACTTCTGTGTCCCCAGTACATGGAACAGTATTTGCCACAGAGTAGGTGCTCACTAAATACAAATTATAAACGAGTGAATGTACTATAGGATACCTGGATCGTTCAAACTTGATCTCTTCGTTGATACTGCACCGTTTGGGAAGAAGACTAGTCCAACAAGACAGAAGAAAACGTGGTCGCTGGCTTAATTGAAGGGTGTGTGAAGTGCTAATGGGACTTGGGAGAGAAACCTATTCATTTCTACTCTGTGGAGAGACAGTGAGGAAGGAGGTGATATCTCAGAAGAGGTCACATTTCCCCTGGGTCTTGAAAGATAACTGAGTCCGCCAGGCCAAATGGGGATTAAGAGGAGTAGCAGTGTCTCCGGGGGCGCGGCCCATGTCCCTCAGCCCACTGTCCGGGATCTGGTACCAGCTGCTTCCTGCACACACAGCCCTTGGCCTGAGGCTTTCTCCCGGAAGTGTGCTAGGCAGGCCGGAAGTGCGCTAGGCAGGCCGGAAGTGCCGGTGAGCAGGCGCCTAAAGGAGCAGCCCTCAGCCAGTGGTGGGTGGGCGTTGGAGGAGAGGGGCCCCAACTTCTTTGCCCCTCAGGTGGGACGACTTGGAGGTGTGCTTCATGCTGTTTGCTTGAAGTCTCCAAGGCGTCCGGGTCTCTCTCATCCACAGCGGTCTGCTTGATAACACATTCTTTATGAACTTTCTTTCCTTCCCTGCCTCACTTCCTCACTTCGCTTCAGTTGTTTCCTGAGGTCACTTCCCAAACAATTCCCAAAGGCCAGCGTTGGGAGAACCATCTAAGGGCAGTCACGGTCCCCGAAGCAGCAGGAACGTGGACAAAGGGGGCTGGACTGCACCCTGCAAGCGGCGGAGATGGAGGCATCAGAGCAAGAACTGCAACTGTGGCTGGGCTGCAGCTCGACTGTGAGATGTGTCTACACATCAGATTTAATAGCCGCGAGATTATGCTGACAAGCGCATAGAGCATCAGCTTGGAGCCAGCATTTCCTCCGTCCTCAGCCGCAGCTTTTAGATGCTGACTTAGACTTCTGGTTTTTCGGCATTCTGTTTGCTGCCCTTTCATTCCAGATTTTTCCTCCTCTGTCAGTCATTGGAAGAGAAATGCTACCCCTGCTGTGAGAGCCAGTCTCTCTTGTGTGGAGTGGGCCTTGGGAAGTTTCACTGGGGCTGCTCTCCGAGCAGAGAGTGTCTAACATAGAAATGCCAGCTGGTAGCACATCATGGCCCCAGAGCAGATACTAGCTAGTTGGCGGGTACCACTAGTGGGTGGTCTAGGCAAAGGGAAGAAAGATAGGCACAGGAAATGGGGGAAATGGGTGTGGGACTATTTGTTCCCTGGGAGTCGCACATTCACATCAGACATCATTGTCATTTCAGTGAAGTCTCCTTGTCTGAGCGGCCAATTGTCTGAGAGGTCATTAAACAGTACCCAAAGCAGGGACAATCAATAGAAAGGTTGCTTCTGAATAGGCAGGACAAGAGTAGCCAGCGTTTTGAGATATAAATCCATTCCCGGGACGGCTGTAAATCTTGCAAAGAGGGGGATACTGAGATCTGGGGCTGGAGGTTCTCGGGGCCCCCAGTGTGCTTTCCCTAGATAAGTGACCGCTGGACCTTTGTCTCATCCAGTGGGCCGAGAGGAAATTGAGCCGCCAAGCCACATGAAGTTCCCGCTAGAGATTTGGAGGAAGATGAATGGTACTTAAGTAACAAGAAGACCGTGAAATCAAACCATTAAAAAACAATTTCAAGTCCGGTCAACTTCCCTCACATTTTCACTGTGATAAAGCCCCCCAAAGTCCCTGGATGGTTCCTTTGATCTTGCTTAAGTTGGTGTGTTGGCTTTCTCATCACTTTCCACTGGAGCGTACGGGTGTTCCTTGCTTTGGGGAAATGCTGCCTCTGGGAGAGGATGGGGAGATGAGAAGCTCCACTCCCTTCCCCCCATTTCTCTTGTTTTCCAGCCTGGAGACAAAGCTGGGGTTCTTGGGGTTGAAGTCACCAAGGTTATCTGCAGGCATACCCAGGGGAGGGTCTCACTAGGCTTACTGTTCTCTGATTTTAAAAAGGTCTTTCATCGCATCTGAGATCTCTTGTCACTTTCTACCCCAGGAAATGAGATCAAAACAGAGGTCTGGAATGGACTTGTGTGGGTTTTTGGCCCACACGGTACAGGGTGCCTTTAAATCTGGCGTTGGCGGTAGTGGTGGTGGGTGTAACCTAGGATGACACAAATCCCTCCTTCTGCCCCGAAGGCCCAACTTCCTGATTCTCAGCTTTTAATTTTAAAAATAATTCTACAAATGATAGAGAAATGAGTCCTCCTTGTGAAAAATTAAATCAAAACCCTTTGGATAAGATTAAAGGCCCCTTTGACCCACAGTGCCCCCCTCCCCAGAGAGGTAACAGCCATTGCAGGAAGATGTATACCCCTCTTGTCTTTTTTCTGTTTGTTAACATGCACATTATATATTTATATCTTTACAGAACATATAAAGAATGCGTGTTTAAATATATTAAAGACATCATATTTTATAGACTATACTGCAACTTATTTTTCCATTTGACATGGTCCTTCAGTTTGGTAGGACTGAACTCAGAAGCCGCCTCTCTGGTCACAGAACCGGGGGGGGCATGAGGGAGGCTGAAACTCAGCCCATCTGTGCTAACTTAGCCCAAAGGGAGGGTTGCTTTTTTCTAACTGGTTTACCCAGAGGGGGCTATCTTTCTCTAATTCATACAAAGATACGGTGTGTGATGTGGTGGCCCTGGGTGGGTCTTCTAGGCTCTATTTAATTTCTTAGTGGTGTTCCATAGAGTGGATAGATGGCGTTTTATGTACCCCTCCCCATGGTTAGACATTTAGTTTGTTTCTAATTTCTCCTGATTGTGGGCGACGCTGCCACTGACAATCTTGTGTATGTCCCTGTGTGCACACGTGTGACTGTTTCTCTAGAGAAGTATTGGGATTTCTGAGTCATAGGGATGCACATTTTAAATTCTATGAGACAACGCTAACTTGTCCTCTGAAGGGCCCCACCGATATGCAGTCCCACGGACAGTGCACAAGAGTGCCCGCTTCCTTCATCCTCCCCAACATTCGGTGCTGCCAGACTTGGATATTTCCTAATTTTTTTCTCCTTCTTAATGTGCATCTACTCAACCCTACTGCTCGGAGGTTGTTCTGAATCTATTGTTTTATTCTGCCCCGAGCTTCTTCATCAGCTTGATTTCAATCTTCGTTCTCTGGCCAACCTGAGCTTCCTGCTCGCTGGTCCATCTACTCTGACAAGGAGCATGTGTCTCATTCTGGCCTGAATTCCAGGTGGCAAATGGGCACAACAGGTCTGCCTCAGCCTAGCTGTGTGATCATGGGCCAGCTGCTTGCCTGGGCCTCAGTTTCCCCATCTGCACCACAAAGGAACTGAGTTACAGGAACTCCAGTGTCCTAGCTCTCAAATTCTGGCCTGAATAGGGCTAAAAAATTTCACTTTGAAAAGGCACTCTTGCCCCCATCGGAGTTAACCACTGTTTGGTCCAGCTGAAATGCTTTACTGTGAGTGCACGCAGTCGGACACGAATCATTTGAGAAGATAATAGGTAGGTATGTATTTTATTGCTCCAATAATTTGTATTGCCATTCATTTGTGTGTTTTCATGGATGGGGATGGGTGATGGAGAAAGAACCTTTCGTTCTGTACAAGCCCTCAACCAGGTAGTGAACATTTCTTTTTTTTTTTTTTTTAATTTTGTATAGAAACATTAATTAATTAATTAATTAATTAATTATTTGTTTTGTTTTTTTAACGTAAGAGAGTGCATTTATGTTTTTATTTTGTTTTGTTATATTTTATTTTATTTATTTATTTTTTAAAATGAAATTTATTGTCAAATTGGTTTCCATACAACACCCAGTGCTCATCCCAAAAGGTGCCCTCCTCAATACCCATCACCCACCGTCTCCTCCCTCCCACCCCCCATCAACCCTCAGTTTATTCTCAGTTTTTAAGAGTCTCTTATGGTTTGGTTCTATCCCTCTCTTTTTTTTCCCCCTTCCCCTCCCCCATGGTCTTCTGTTAAGTTTCTCAGATAAATCAGTTCTATTTTCACCTCTATAGCCACCTCCTTCTTGTTCTTCTGGCCACACCTCCCTCATTCATTCAACAAATATTTATTGAGTACCTACAGTGTCCCCTGCTCCTTGGTCACTTTTGGAAGGAGTGAGAGTGGAAGATGTAAGGTAGTGGAAAGTGCTTTTATGAGCTCTCATGGTTTCGTCCAGCATTATTTAGTAGAATTGTTGGCGATGATAGAAAAGTTCTGCAAGATCTGTGCTGTCCAATATAATATTGGACTCCAAGTGCCTTGGAGGAAGGAATACAGTGCTGGGGACTTTGCAGCAAATACTCCAGAACTCGGTCTTCTTGATCTTTCCTTTGATGCTTCAGTCTCTTAGTTTGTAAAGGATCGTTTTGAGGATCAAAAGGCGTAGAGTGTAAATGCCTTGCATAGGGCCTGGCCCACTGTAGATTCCAATTCCCTTCCCTGCGTCATCTTGGTTCTCAGAATTCCTGCATGCTTCAGACAAGTAAAAGTTTCCACCTTGAGGAGGCAGGACTCAGGGAGCAGAGTCTATGCCCCTGGGAGGGGCAGACTGAAGAGGCCACCTCCCCCTCCGAAGGTTTCCCGAGCCACAACCTCTGATTCACCCAGGTGAGTTGCACAACTTTATGGGTACCACAAATCACATCACTCTCATTGTGGGGATTTTCAAGGGTGGGAACTTACCGCCCCCACGACTGCCTACCTAGACAGGTGCTAGAACATAATAGATGCTCAGTAAACAACTGTGGGCAGGTTAATCACCCAAAGTCCTCCTAGCTGAGTGGAAGCCAGGAGCTAGGACTTTTAGACAGCCCTGCCCCCCAGCCCACCACTGCCTCTCCAGGAAAATGCAAGGACTCCCGGGTAGCAAGCCACAGTCTGACTCTCAGCTTTGCTGCTGCCTGGCTCTGTGATCTTGGCAAGTGCTGCATCTGCTTGGTGGCTTGGTTTCCCTATTTGTCCCTGGGTGCCCTCGAGTTCTGTGACCTGAATGCATACGGGCTGCTTTTGCTGGTCAGATCCTGAGGCTGGCATAGGGGTTCAATACACATTTCTCCTCGGATCGGGGTTTGTCCCGGCTGGTCACTATCCTGCTACCCCTTCCATCCCCCCTGCCCCTCGCCATACAGTGGGAGCTTGCAGCTGGCTTCCTGCCACTCCAACAGCAGGCGGGCGGTGTTCTCCTTCCCTTCCCTGACCTCATCCAGCAAGCACTCCAGAGGCGGTCAAAGCAAACAGGACTTGCTCAACTTGGCCAGGAAATCCAGAACAAAAGAGGGCTTCTTTAATCAGCTGTTTCCTTTTGTCATAAGATAAATTGTGAGTAATAACCTTTAAAAAACTGGAACAGGAGAGAAAGTAAGTCACAGATACGTGGATGAAATTGAAGCATTCGCTTATTTTTCATTCTAACGAGCATGTGAATCTCATGACCAGTACGTGGAGCTGTGGCCGTGTCATGGTGCACTAGACAAAGAGTGTGACCTAGAAGGGGGCACGGTTCAGTGGAGATTAGAAGTAAGAACCAGAGCAGACTATCATATAGTAGGACTAGGGGTCACTGACTTTCCCTTTTTCATTACCGTACCCCCACTGTTTAGATTTTGGCTAGATTGCGATATGTATTCTTTATATATTGTGTTCACAAGCATGTATATGTATATAGTGATAAAGCATATTGGGTTCATGGTCAGCAAATATTCACTCTTTGGTATTTATGTGTGTGTAGACATATATAAACACATATGTATACAGTTGGTGCTTCATAATGATTTGTTGAATGAGTGAATACAGATGGGATGTCTGGGAATCCCCTAGGAGGGGGCCGTAATCCCATATCCAAGGCTGCTTGAAAGAAGTGACAAGAGGCTGAAAGGCTTCAAAGGGTAGAGGTGAGCAAGGAGAGGCAGTGGGGGTAGGGGTGGGGGGGGAAGGACAGGGATTGAGAAGGGGTTGGGGCTTGCAGGCCAATGGAGCAGCACACAGTCGTGGAAGAGGGCCTTGGGTAGGTTCAACCATACAAAGTTGCCAGTACTTGACCATTCTTGACTAAGAAAAGCAACAACTTCTTACAGTTCAACCAAATGCTTCAAATGTCACTAAATAGTTAGGGACAAGATCATGTGGGGCCTTATGAGTTATGTAAAGAGACTTAATTTTCTCCTGAGGGCATGGAGAGGCGAAGAGATTTTACCTTTTCTTCTCCTTAAAACCATTTATTTGAGGGGTATGGCAATGTAACTGTCATATCTTATTATTTTCAAAAATTCAGAGGCACCTGGGTGGCTCAGTCGGTTGAGCGTCCGACTTCAGCTCAGGTCATGATCTCACAGCTCGTGAGTTCGAGCCCCACATCAGGCTCTGTGCCTGGAGCCTGCTTCGGATTCTGCGTCTCATTCTCTCTCTGCCCTTCCCCCGCTTGTGCTCTCTCTCTCAAAAATAAATAAAAGTGTAAAAAAATTTTTTTTGAATTCATATTATAGCAGTAGTATAAAGAAATAGAATAATAATCCTATTTGCTCTCACCACCCAGATAACCATAGTCAGTTTGAACTGACATGTCAGTCATAACAATTTAGAATGTCTTTTCTGGACTGTTCTTTTTTTTTTTTTTTCCTCAAGTTGTATATATGAAGAGGAACGAGGCATGATGCTGCTATTTAAAAGCTGACAGTGGCCTCTGTGTCTAAGGGAGGAGGTTGTAGGTTGCCATGGAAAAATTCGTTTTTGTTTTGTGCGCAGAGTGGGAAAAAGATATAGCTGGACTTTTTGGGGTTTAGCTACTGTACCCTTCCATATATGCCTCTTGTGAAGCTGCTGGGGACAAGCTGGCCACATTTGTCCGAGGCTCAACGAGTTCCCTGGGACACAGGGCATGGCGGTCTCACACCTTCTCTAAGAAACTACACCAAACCCCAAAACATTGGAAATTTGAAAAACAGAGAAAAACCCGAAATTGAAAATGATGGGCTGTAATCCTCCCACGCAGAATCTCATCATTGACATTTTGGGTATATTTGCTCCCTCTCTTTCGTTTACATATTTTGTTCACATATATAGTGATAAATTGCATTAATGGTCAGTAAATATTCCCTTTTTGGTATTTGCGTATGTGTGTACATATATAAATATATACATATGAAACATGCATGATAAATATATGTATATGTATATATATAGGAACTTTTGTTATATATATATATATATATATATATATATATATATACATGTATAAATACACACACAAAATAAATGGTCATATTTTGTATTTCTCTCCCTCTTGCCACCTTATTTTAGAATTCCAGTTTAGAAATGCCCGAAAGGATCTTATTATCCTGAAATAATCCTTCACAACTCTTTGATGATATGCCCTTAACTCCAAGAAGGTCTTTCTTTCCCCAAAAGTGCTAGGCTGAAGCTAGTTTTGGTATCTGTTCAGAATCGGAGTCTCCTCCCTTTTGTGGTGTTCTGTTTCTTACCTAATTCACCAAGGGTAGACGTAACTGACGTCTGTCAAGTAACAAGTCAAGTCCCTCAGCTTTTAGAAATGGCAAGGGGGCCACAGACAGCTTCTCTCTGCCTCTGTGGCTTTCATGCGACATGGATGCAGGGCCAGGATGTCCACACAGAGCCCGGCCCTGCTGCCTAGAGTGGAGCGCGAACACCTGAAAATGACCACGTGGGTGTTTGTTCATTTGACACCCCTGCACTCCTCCCACCACCACCTCCCTCTTCCCTGAGCCCCCTCTACTATGTTCCAGCCTCACGGCCTCTCTGTCCTGGGGGGAAGCTTCTCCCACAGAATCCACCTTCCCAACCCAGCCAAATTCTGGGTGGGGCTCTGGGTTGGCCAGGAGAGCCAAAGCTCATGGAGACTTGTGACATTCCACTGATGCACCGAATCCATTTTATCTCAGCTTCCATGTTTCTCTTGGGGACAGGCTTCAGCCACTGGAGACTATTTCAGTGCACGGTGGCAAAGCCCTTCTTTTAATCTCCTGCAGTTTTCTGACTTTCTCTAAGTGTCCTTAACTTTTGCAGCTGTGGAGAGGAAATTCTCTTTCTGAACCCACTCATTTTGCATATGCTCATCCCCCTCTTGGTGGCTTGCCCCTTTCCCGGCATGTCCCCAGGACTGTTATAGGGGCTGCATCTGCAGTTTGAGGGCTCACCGCCCGGCCACCAGGGTTCGAGCAGGTTTCCTTGAAGTCCTCTCAGTTGCTGTCCTCTCAGTCCTTTTGCATTGTCTTGGGATTCGACCATTTCCACTGTGTCTTCTCACATACGTTTTACTAACTGGATGAAATTAAGGATTCCCTGTGGTTCAGGACTCAGAACTCAACCCTTGATAATGGCGCCTTCTTTGTTTATTGTTCTCTTATCTATTGCTTTCCACATATGCTGTCCAGGCTCATGACAAAGACCTTTGGCTCTTCTTGTATAATACTAATAATACTCAGAATCAAAATAAAACAACAATAATACTAGTCCATGTTTATGTATCAGGTACGATTCCATGTGCTTTACAGATATGATCTCTTTTGACCCTGATGACAATCCCTACTGTACAGATGAGAAAAAATTAGGCACAGAAAATTTAAGTAACTTACTAAAATGCTAGAACCAATGTGTGAGCCCTGTTAATATCCCAGATTAAGAGCCATGGGAATATCTCGTGTGTGGAAATATCTGCATATCCTGTAGGCCCCCTTCCCAAAGCCTGCTCAAGTGGTCTTGGACATTCAGACGCTGTTACCGAAACACTGTTTGTCTTGAGGATGTGAGTTGTCACATATGTGCTCTTAAAGGCTCTGCATCTGGACCCTTCTTTTGGTTGTTACTGTCTACACTGGCTGCAGCTGTTCTTGTGGGGTCTCAGGGTCATGCTTTATTGGGATTCAGACATCCCCTCCCCAGGCCCTAGCAGCACTCTCTGAGACACATTTCTGATTGTAGCCTCCCCAGTTGTGTTCCTGATCCCTTTGCCTAGCCTTTGCATGTTTCTGTGACATGCCCCGGGCCTGGGCCGAAGGGAGGAAATTATGTGCATCAGCCATGGGTGACCCTCTGCTTCCAAGTCGCATCTGTGAGACAGGCATAGCCACCAACTTCCAGATACCTGGGGCAGCTGTGATGGTGCATCGTCCCTGGACATCAGTGTTATGTTCCTGTTGGTATATCTCACCCCTGGGTGTCTCCCCCCCCCCCCCAGGTGCTGGCTCCCTTGAGTCAGTGTGCCTGGGTTTCCTGCAGCCTTTTTGACCCCAGTGATTCCAAGTGGTGCGCTGGGGCCAGACTGCTAGGGTCAGTCTCCCTGAACGGCTATATCTATAATTTCATGGTCATTTTGACTGCTGTAAATGACAGTGGTAGAAAAAAGCCTACACGGAGGGTGGCTCCGGCAGGGTGGGTTGGCCTCCAGGGCAGAGGTGTGGGTTATGGTTGGTGTGAGTCTTCCCTAGAATCTACACTGACCCAGCACCCCCATCAGAGTCCCAGGCCTCCTGGAAACAAGATTTCCTAAAGTACTAGTATTACCAGGGGTCCTGTGTCTCTGTGGGACCCTGCTCCTCCTTCTCTCCATCCAGTACCTGGATGGGTTAGAAAAGAATGGTGTCCCCCCACTGTGGGAAGTGGGAACCAGAGGTGAGGAAGCAGAGGGCGAGAAGCTCCCACAGACAGTGGAGGAAGTGCTGATGTGAGAGTTTGGGCCAGTGGTCCCTGAAGGGGATGTGAAGACATGATCGACAGCAGGAAAGCGTCAGAGCCCAGAGACCCATGGCCTCACCAAGGGGAGCCAGGACCAAGGCGCTCAGACGGCAGCTGATAGGCTATTCCAGGGGGCATTCAAATGGCCAGATAACTGGAGAAAAGTGCCCCACCTAATTTAGGATTTTCAAAATTCAGATTAGCAAAGGTGAAAGCACTTATGAAAACGGCACTCTCATACTTTGCTTGGGGCAGCATGAATTAGCACTGGTCCACAGTCCTTCACTGGAAACCCATGGGGCCAGAAACGTGTTGGGATGTTGAATTTCTCAGATTTTTGAAAAACAATATGATGTATAAACTGTATATTATATAACACCCCCTGTAGGAATCAGGGCAATATCACACATTTATGTGTCTGCCTGAAATGTACAAATATTCATACTCAGTGGGATAAATAAAGACTGGAAATAGCCTTGTGTCCATTCAGGTCAGGGTCTGACAACAAATGAATTGAGATGTTAAACTTGTAAAGTGTTCTCAGTTTTCAGGGCTTTGTGGATAAGGGATTAGAGACCTTGCGACCTCTTTGCAAGGCACGTTGACAATATGTGTTAAGAATCTTAAAATATACACGACCTTTCACCCAACAGTTTTACTTCTAGGACTTAGTTCTAAGGAAATGATCATGATTACAAGCAAAAATCCAGCAATAAGGATGTTCATTACTGCATTGTTTTTGTTTGAAAAAGAATGAAAGAAAATGAGAAACAATCTAAATGTCTACCAACACGAGATTGTTTAAGTAAATATAGTACATCCATGCAATGGAATAGGAGATGGTCCTTAAAACTGTAATGTTTGCTTGTTGACTTGGAAAGATCTGCACGATATATTATTTAGAGACAAATTTCAGCTATGAGTACCGTCTTATTTGCGTAACAAAACCTGCAAGAGTAGACACCTCCCGACAGGGTTATCTCCAGGGTTTTGTATGGTGTTTATTTATTTATTGGTAATGTGAATTCTCTCATTTCTCAATTCAGAGTTAGGAAAGCAATACTTCCAAACTTGCAGAATTCAGATGTATCTAAGCTATAAAACCAGACTTCTGCTCCTTTCACCCTTTCCTATCGCCTTGGAAATAACCCATATCCATGGGTGGGTATCTTTCCAGGACCTTTTCTCTGTAAATGCATAAAAACTTTTAAAGTAACTCTTCCATCCATGGAGTTATACCGTGTCTATTGGTCTCTGCCTTCATCTTTCACTTGACTCTATCATTAACCTCTTTCCATGCTGCAAGGATGTATGTTTCTCTTTTATCGAAGTGGAGTGGGCACGCAACGTTACATTAGTTTCAGGTTTACAGCATAGTGATTCAAGAACTCTATACTTTACGCTGTGCCCACCACAAGCGTAGCTCCCATCTGTCACCATACAGCACTGTTACGATACCACTGACTGTGTTCCCTATGCTGTGCCTCTCATCCTGCAAGGTTGGACTTTACGCAACCCTTTCCACCTCGTTGGACATTTAAGCACTTTCTATTTATTTACCATCGCAAATAATATCACAAAGAATGTTCTTGTATGTGTGCTTTTGTGGACATGTGCGTGCGTTTATGTAGAAGCGTTCTTAGTTTTCGTTTTTCTGCAATGACCATGTGCTATTTCGATCATTAAAGATATTCACATATTAAAAGATTCCATTAGACTGTTTCTCATAGCCTGAAGGCACTCATTTGGACCATTTTTTCCCCCTCAGGATAAATGAGCTATTCACTAGCACCACCTTGTAAATAAACACCGCATATTTTTGGGTCACATAGTTTTTACAGATTCCTCCCCCCCCGGGAGTATCTGGTCCAGGGTAGCAGACAGGAATCAGGGGAGGTGGTTGCAGTTGCCAAACCTCAAGGGGACAGTGGGGGGGGGGTGGATTGTCCTTGGATGGCCCTGGATTTCCACTTTTCACAGACTGTCTGGTGGCCCAAAGACCTTTCCTTGGCTGTCGGTGGTCGCTGACCAGTCCGGAGAAGGCTCTGTTGCTGATCACAGGGGCTGATGGCCTCCTAGGAGGTGGGGTGGCCTCTCTGGAACTTAGGCCTGATGGATCTCCTGGAGGTGCAGGAGGCTGCTGGCTCCACAGGGGTATGTTTTGGGGGGAGAGAAAGCAGAATGGGTCCTCGTCCTGGACCCAAACCCTCCAGCCCTTGTCTTCTTGTGCTTGCAAAATAGACACCACATTTTCTCATTGTTCAGATACCCACTCTTCTTTTACATTGTAGTGCTCCTGCAGTGGCAGGTGGACGTCGAGTGTGGGAGTGTCCCTCCCCCTGGCCCTTTCTGGAGCCTATTATTAAATAGGGGGTGTGCCGTCCTACAGTTGGTGGGGTACCGGAGTCAGGGAACATACATGGCCCCTTTATATTCCCCTTCACATCCAGCCCCATGCAGCTCTGCTGGCCCACCAGATCAGGGGCTACAATCCTACTCCTTGCACATAGAGAATGAAGGAAAGGCAGTCAAAATTGTTCTGAAATTCAGACTGGACTCAAGTGCAAAGCAAAAGCCAAGCTCATCATCTCTCTCCTGGGTTGCTCAGGGCCCATCCCTTCCCATAATGCTGCCTGAATCCTTCTGTGTAATTAGTGGGGGCATAATTAATACGTGAGAAGAGGCTTTCCAACAGATCTGAGCCAATGTGTTCTCATAAAATGGGATGGGAGGCAGAACCATGCAGGCTCCGACATGTCCCCCCGAAATGTCCAGTCTGACAACCCCATCGTTGTCTCCAGCCGCATGCATTTATATGCTTCTGGGATAGACCAGCCTGTGGAGGAAATCATGGGGTGAGAAGAGGTTCTGGGTGACTGGAGACGGTTGGCTTTAGTAATGAGCTGGGAAAACCATGATAGTGTTACTCGTTCAATATGAGCATCTTTGAAAGGTGGGTAATTGGGCAGTGGGACTGACTGGGGAAAACACAAAGAAACCAGTATTTATGAAGCAGCTACTGTGTGCCAGGCACTGCGATGCTATTTCATTTAAGCCCCGAGATCAATGTCAAGAGCTCCTCATTTGCAAGTGGTAGCCGGGTTCCATAGTGGTGAGGTGCCAGCTGAAAGCCATGCTGGGAGACTCAGGTTCATCTGGCTCCTGAGGCTTAAAGGAAAATCATTCTTATCGCAATCTGAAACTCCCTGCCTCTTTTCTTCAGTCTCTCCCCACCAGTCCATCCAGCACAGCACTGCTAGGATAAAATTCTAGAGCCTTGATGTAGATCATTCCCTCCACAACCTGGCCCATCCCTATCTCTGCAACTTGATTCCCTGTGGATGGAAATGTGCTCCCCTTTCAAGGCTTAGCTCAGGTGACATGAAGATATTGGTCTCCATGCTCTTTGAAGTTGCTTCCAGGCCAGCTGGTCATGGTTTTATGGCTGGAAGGGCCGAGTCTTTCATAAATATATCTGACTGCCAATAGGCAGAAGGAAGCACCCTTGCCCCCAACCAAATTTGCTTTTCTTCTTCTCTTTTGCTTATCCCAGTGACCATCCTCCCCTCTGTTGACCAAGAAGGGCCTGGGTCTCAACACTGATGCTTCTTTTTCCCTCCTACCCTGCCTTGCCCCAGTCACTGATACCCAAATTGCCCCTAACCCACACCCAGCTCTCCAATTCCATGGTCACGACCCTAGTTTGTCGCTTGCTTGGAATTGCTTCCTGTCTGTCCTGCTACCCTTATTTTTACCCTCCACCCTTTCCAGCAACCCCTTGTTCACATGGCAGCCAAATGAGTATACTCTTCCTAGAATATAAAGCTGATCATGTCATTCTGCTATTTTAAACCCCTCCGATGGCTCCCTCATTCTCTCCAACTCCTTAACATAACTTACAAGGACTTTGTCATCTGGTCACTGATATCTCCCCGGCTGTGTCTCCCTCTTCCCTCTTCCTGCCTCTCCCATGGCCTTATTACACCCCAGTGGCATGGACCACTTCCGCTTCCACAAAAATACATAGGGGATGGGCATTTACATAGTCGCCGAGCTCAGCTGTGAGAGCAATGAAACTTTATTTTTCTGTAACTGAACTCAAATGATTACATGGCTCCTTTTCCGCTCAGGAGTAGAAAAAAGTAATCCTGCCAATTCAAGGTAACTTGACTCATGCTGCCTTTTTTAAATACTTTTTTTTACTGTGACAAAATATACATAACATAAAATGTACCATTTTAATCAGTTTTAAGTGTGCAGGGGCATTACCCTGTTCACATCATTGTACAGCCATCAATATTACCCGTCTTTAGACTTTTTCATTATCCCAAACAGAACCTCTATACCCATCAAATAACTCTCCCTGCCCCCAGTGTCTGATAACCGCCATTTCACTTCCTGTCTCTATGAATAGCCCTGGTTAATACTCAGTGTTTTGGTTACTACTTGGCAACTCCCCTCTCTCTGGGGTGATTTACGTTTCTAGGTGTCAAGGGAGATTCACGTCCTTGCTACTCCATTGGCATGAACCTTGTCTGTGGTTCGTGTCCTGGGTCCTGCTGTGGCTACTGGTTGACGGGGCCACATGCCATTCATGTGTCCACACGGACCTCACCAATCCACTGGCCCTCTCAGCCCTTCTGAAGACTGCCCCCAGCCCCAGGAGCTCCAGATGCACACCCGTTCCTCACCCCCTAGCCTCACTCCCAGGTGTAGGCCCCAGGTGCCTGAATCACCATTGCCTCTCTCTTGGGGCACTTGAATTTTCTGCAGAACTCTTCCAGCCACCCTGGGTTATACTTAGAAGGCCAAAAGTCAGTCCCACCTGCCCCTCGAGTGCCCTCTTCCTATTTGAGGAATCTATCACCCACCCCCCACCCCCCCCCACCCCCATTCTCAGAATTTCACCAGGGGTCAGGTAGCAGCTAGCTATGGTTTTGTCTCCCCTCATTCTCCTACCACTAGCTCTGAATTCTCTCCATTTGGGCATAAGAAAGCTATTTCCTTCCAACCTATGGCATAAATTTACTCCCTCTATTTCAGGGCTCATACCTTTTGGGAACTCAGAATTTTTTTCCCTCTAGTTCTTTTGATGGAGAACTTTGGCTCTCAAGACTGTCCCTGCTAAGGGTTTCTACATTCATTCATTTTTAGAACAACTATTTGTTGAGCATTTACTATGTTCAGGCAACTTTCTAATCATAGTGAACAAAAGAGACAAAGGTATCTGTCCTCTCCATATAGTCCGATGGGGAAAGATAAAGAATAAACAAGTAAAGTAAATGTCAGATGGTGATAAATGATAAGGAGAAAAAGCTGAGAAGAGGAGTGTGGAATTATAATTTTGGAGAAGGTTGTCAGAGAAGACCTCACTGAGAAGAGGTATCTGAGTAAAGCAAGGGCAGAGGTGAGGGAGACAACCCTGCAGATAATTGGGGGAAGAGCTTCCTAGGCTTCAGAGCACGGGAGGTGCAAAGGTCCTGAGCATTTAGTGGGGCTAATGCATTTGGGGTACAACAGCAAAGTCAGTGTGGTTGCCTTGGTGTAAGCAAATAGAAGGTGAAATCCAAGAGGCCCCTGGGGTTGGGGGGACGGATGCAGGTGATGCAGAACTCTCTAGGCCATTGTAAGGCTTAGGATTTTACTCAGAGTGAGAGGGAAAGCCTTTGGAGGGTATGAGTACAGGAGAGATGTGGTCTAACAATTCTTAGACGGAGGATTACCTACCATGCACACCCACACTTTCTCTTACCTGTAGACCTTTGCTTTCCTCTTGGCCTTGAACCCTCTTCTTCCCCTCCCCGTTGGTGGATTCCTACTCCTCTTTCAGGGGTCTCCCTTGGAAGCACCTCTTCCAAGATGCCTTGGAGTCATTTGACTCCCACGTGGGATTGGGGGTCCCTTGTATGCCTTCCACAGGGTCATTCTGTACCTTTCACGAGTTAACATATGTGAAGGTGGTTTTAATCTATAAAGTACCGTCCAAGCATATCTCCTGCTTTTGCCTCTCTTTGTTCTTCTTGCTGTTCTTTCTTATTGTCAATCTTCTTCTTCCTCCTTATTTAACGGAAGTCCTTCTTCTGAGGGCCAGGGGAAGGGAAGGCAGCATCTCTGGTATTTGGGTGCATGTGTATGTTCCTGGGGGCAGTCTCCAGTGCGTTCATCAGTGTCTCAGGAGTACTTGACCCAAAAAAGGTTAAGAATCATTATAAGTTTTCTCGGCACAAAGGGGGAGTAGGAGGCTTTATTCTTTAGCCCTTCGTCATTCTCTCTGCCCTGCTTTATCTTTCTAGAACACAGACACAACCTTAAAATGTTAAACCACACTTTCAAATCTAGATTTAGGCAATATCTGAAATCAAAAGTTCAACCTCAAAGCAATCTCTTCTCTCACAGTTGTTTGTCCCCAGGAAGGCAGCTGCAATACACAGAGCTTCCTCTAAGTGCTGGGCAGAGCGATGAGTAAAAGGCCAGGTTCCCTGTGGGGCTCCACTTTCCACGGAGAGCAATTGAGGCAAGAAGGTGCTGAGGAGGACTTGTACGAGGGACAAGAAGCACTGTCCCTAGGGCCCCTGAGAGAGTTGCTTCCCTGCCTTGTGGGCTGTTTGCCCATCATTGCCAACTGCTCTGTCCCAGTGTGGGCTGAGCCTCCTGTGAGACGTGACCACTATCATTCAGTCGAATTCCCATTTAATATAGCACCAAGATAAAAACTGAGGATTCATGAGTCCAGCCTGGAAGGTGCAGAGCAAATGTGTGAAAATAAAACATCTCCCACGTTGCCCTCGGAGATAGAGAGTTTATTTATTTTCTTGGGAGTGAAGTGTCTGGTGGGGTCACTTGGCCAACCCCCCCCCCCCTTTCTTTGGTTGTTGTTGTTGTTGTAGCTCAGCAGGGCATTACATTTAGGGAGCAGTCTGATCTGTCATAGTCGTAGCTGGTAGGAGTGTGGATGATGTGGCCCAGAGATACAGGCTTATGAGCTTTGTTATAAATTCTTTAGTCTGCAGCTGGGGCCCTGAGGGAGGGCTCCAGCCCTAGCCTGCTCTGAACAAGTGTGGAATCATAAAAGCAGCATCACAATAACACTTGCAGAGTGCATTTTGAGGCCTTGGTGGAGTTTGGGCACCCCCCCAAAGCAGTCTCAGGAAACTGTATAGGTTTAGGGAAGTGAGACAGGGAAGGAAAGGAAGTAGGTCCGTGTGAATTAACAAGCAGGTCTCCTCTGTGGGCATGCTGGGGTTCAGTCCACAGCGGTCCTTGAGAGACTGTTCCCGGGTGGAGGGAAGAAGATGGGATGTTTATATATAAACTCTTGCTCTTGCTATGGGGGGTTGTTCCCTGGGGTCAGTTTTTGGTTTCTGGGACCCACTGCTGTGTGACATCTCCATTGGTTTTCAGTCTACTTCTTGGGATCCTCCTACTGTATCCATCATTAAATGTAGATTTCCCTTAATTTTGGTCTCCCTGTTTCCTTAGTTACCTGCACCACCATCTTCTACTATCTTATTGGCTTCCTTGGCTTTCCTTCCACCTGTCCACTCGTGACTGTAATTGCTGGCTTGGGAAGGCCACCAGTTGCTCCCAGATCTGTTCTCCTTTCTTCCGTATTAATTCGCTTGCAACCAGGCCCTGGGCTTCCTTGCTAGACCCAACATTCTCTGCCTTTCTTGTGGCTAGCTGTGGCCAACTTTGAGGTTTGGCCAAGTTTGAGCCAATTGGTGGCGAGCTGAAGTGGTGGCAAATTTTGGTTAATTCCACTTTAAAAACAAGCCACTTGCCTTGGACCTCCCCTCTTCTCTCCTTCCCACAGGATGTGATCCAGACAGTAATAACCTAGCTTTGTCAGTCCCAGTGAAGACACACGTTGGGGGTGGATGGAAAAGCCTGAGCCCCTGAATTACCTCATGGAGCAGAGTAATACCACACTAAAATTTTACTTTATTGAACATCTGTATTTGCAGCTTTGTTATGTAATATCAGGTTAGCTTGTTAATTAAGTAATAAACTAGACCAGACTTCACTTCTGAGGTCCTGACCCACTTACCCAAATTCATCTCCACATTTCTACATGGATGACCTTGGGCCCTCAATCACAACTGAATACTTAGTTTTCACTCCCTTTTCCCCATAATGTCCTTCTCCAATATTCTCCTTTTCTATCAGCATCACGTAGGCTGAATTTCTATATTATCAGGATGTTGCTGTTTATTTTAATACCTACTTTTTTCTCACCTTCATTTCCAATCCATCACCAAATCCCTTTGATTCTATTTTCAAGGTCTGTCACATGTTTGTTCACATACTTATCCTATATCCTTTCTCCCTGTGGGCACCCATTCTGATGTATTTGGTATGTAGCTTGGAATAGATATATATCTTTGAAAAATACATAGCATTTGTGTATGCAAATGTTTTGGTTTATAATAGAGATCTTATTCTAACTCTTGTAACCAACACAAAGCTCTCTAAGATTTATCTATGTTACTATATGAACCTCTAGTTCATTATGTTTATTGCTTCTGTGCATTCCATATTGAGTTGGCATTATATTTTGCTTATCCATTCCCCTAATGATGTATGCCTCCCTTATCACCAAACCCCTGCTAGAAAAAAAAAAATGTGTTGCAAAAAAAAAAAAAAATCCTCACATATATTTCTTCACAGACCTGGGTGTGAGCTCTTCTTGGATGTGCACCTGAGTGAGATTTCTGGGTCACAGGCTATAAGCAGACGTAAGTCATGTTAGATTGCTTTCCAGTATGGCTGCACTCGGTCTTCTTCTCCACCTTTAGGGCATAAATGTTCCTTCCCCCAGATATTTGCCCATTATGCTCACAATATTGGTACTGCCTGACTTTTTAATTTTGCCAATTTCACGGATATAAAGTGGTATCTCCTAATTATTTTAATTCAGTTAATTAGACTGTTAAACAGTTAAGTAAGCCGAATCACTGATTCAGTCCATTGTGTCAGTGGGAGCATCAATTCTCATGCTTGGCGGCCATTCACCTTCCACTTCCTTGAATTGACTGTTCACATTTATTGCACATTTTTCCCTATTGGATTTCCTGTCTTGTTCTTACAGATTTGAAGGTAGGTGTTCCTTTTGTTATGGGAACTATCATAACCAAATACTGTCCCTGTTTCCATTTATGTTCATGAGCATGTTGGTAAAGCTCAAACAAACTATAGGAGCGAGGACTCATAGTAGTTCCTACAAAGAAAGGAGGTGGGGGGAATGAGTCATTTCCCCATCCCGGGTAGCACTGAGCGCACCACCCCAAGAGCCTGCACTGTGGCCATTAGTACCGTGCTCACGGCACAGGGCTGTGCTATACGGGCCACCTCTTTGTACAAACCAACCTTCAACAGTTCATTAACAATAAGGGTATTAGTAATTGTGCACTGAAGAAGTTTTCATTAAATGGTGCTTTAAAATTTTCAGCACTCTATTTGGGAATGCACCATTAAATTGATTGGCCCATTAAAAATCAGTGGTTAAAAATGAGTTCATTGTTAAAATGGAAAAGTAACGGTATTGATACTGACAGTGACTGAAACAATGGGCCATCCTGCTCAAAATCAAAAGAATCAAGCCATTAACATGTGAAATGTGAGATGTGCAAATGAATTTTCCCACTGTTGGGTCCAAGGGTTGGTGATTTACTTTGAACAAAACAACATCATTAATCATGCTAAAGAAATGTGGTTAGTTTCCATTTCATTCATTTTAGAGTTTTGCTTGTGTTTAATTTGCAAATTGGTTTTTATAGTTATTTTTTTTTTTAGATTTTGTAACCATGAGAATTTTGTAACTGTTTTTATGTTTCTACATTTTAAATAACGTTGTAATAAAAATAATTTTGACAAACACTGGGGGGTCTGTAATAATTTTCCCATTAAAATTTGAGAACTATTGCCTTAGTGTACTGAAATGTTTATATGCAGATTATAGACTATTAAGAGTTTGACACAGTTGGGGGAGTGGTGGTCACCAAAATGAATTAAAAAATATCAGGGACTGCAGACAATTCAACCGTGTGTGAATTTGAGGGGCAGATCAGAGGCAAGGTTAACATATCTATCAATTTCTGGCAGATATGATGGGTTGACCCTCAGCAGCCATTTCACCCTTTTTCTAGGGCCTTCTCTTCTTGTAGAGGCTGGAAAGCTAAGAACTATATTTCCCAGACTTCCTCGCAGGCCAAGTTCTAGGTAGGATTTAGACTTTGCCTGTCAGACGCACTTACATGAATGTATGGGGGCTAAAGTGAGCGGTTGACTAGCTTATGCTCTTTCTGTTGTCAGGCACACTTACAGAGCCATATGTATTGGTCTCGGGGTCCAGTCACTGTCTTTGAGGGTGTCAAAAGGCAGGGGGCAGGTGGGGCATGCTTCCAGTGGTGTGGATCATGGCAGGTGTGGCGATCTCTTGATTGTGAGACTGATGATGTAGCCAGTAGCTCCCTGACTGTGAGAGACACTGTAGCTCTTTCGGTGGCCCAGTTATTTCTGTGGTTTTGAGAGTCATTTGGGAAAGCTCAACCTGTTTGTTGAGTACTTCCAGTGATCTCGTAAGCTGTGAGTACCCTATAATAATTCATTCCTGCATAACCTGGCTAGAATAGCTTCTATTCTTTGGATAGAACACTAAGTGATATAAAATCAGGTCCTTGTAGAGTGAGATTTTTCTGACCATTAAAACCAATTTCTGCGCAGGATGCGATCACCTCTTGTATACAGAGGGAACAGTTTTGGTGTTTGCCTTGTCACTGGGTAGCCAAGGACAGGAGCGTTCAGTGGCACATGAAGAGCACAAGTGATGGTCCCTGAGTTCAGGGATGGCTGGGTGTGGCGGTGGGGGCAGGGGAGGGATGGGGAGAAGATAGCACTGTGTGTAGATGGCCAGGGAAGTCTCATCGAAAAGATGGCATCTGAATGGAACTTAATTCATGAGTTGAGTCTAGAGAGGAGGGGGGAAGGAGGAAAGGAGGCAGGAAGGAAGAGAGAGAGAGAGAGAGAGAGAGAAGGGGAAAACAGCAGATAGAGTATGCGGATATGGGAGGCCCAGTTTTGGCTAGATACGGGAAAACCTTGAATACTAGGAGAAGGATATAGTAGTGCTTCATTGTCTAAACATCGGTGAACCATTTCAGGTTTTGAGTAGAAGTAATGTGATTAAAGCCGTACTTCTCCGCACCATTCCTCCCCCCAGCCTTCTCTTGGGGATTAAGAAAGTAGTGTTTACATGATAAGCGTTTGGAGTGAATGGTGATATTTTATGGGGTGAGATTGGGACCGAGATA
This sequence comes from Leopardus geoffroyi, assembly GCF_018350155.1. Taxonomy (NCBI): domain Eukaryota; kingdom Metazoa; phylum Chordata; class Mammalia; order Carnivora; family Felidae; genus Leopardus; species Leopardus geoffroyi. The sequence goes on from NC_059333.1 coordinate 150,275,959, forward strand.
TTCTGATGTGACCCATGAGTTTGGAATTTCAGAAAGTGGGACCCCTGGGAGACTTAGCATTGGATAAATCTTACCTGGAAGACATTGGAAGGGCTACACCATTCCAAGCAAGCAGCCAGCCCACACTGTAGCTCCTGAAGATTCCATCCAGGTTCAGAAGAGCCATCTCTCAGTTTAGGGCTACGTGAAACAACAAAATTCTGCAAAGGAAGGATGTTGTGCTACTTTGATTTTTTTAAGTGGTAAAGTGGGGGAGATTTGATTTTAGGACTTTACTGTCTCTGAGACAACACCAGAAGGGTGATGGCATTGTTGGAAATAGAACTTCTGCGTGGAAACTTCATAATGGTCTTAATTTCCTTCTTACCTTGCCGGTTTGGGGTTAAGCGCCTTGCGTGACCTTCTTTGAGGAGTCAGGTTGGATGATGTAGCTGGGATACAGAATGGGGCAAATTCTTAGGTAGTAGACTTTGGAGTTGAATGAGTGGCCTTTCTTGACCCATTTCAGAAATTTCTGAGGGCAACGCAAACGAGGCACTGCTTATGGGTGAAAGTATTAGAAGAAGGACCACAAGAATGAAGGAAGAGGTATCCCTGACATTCTGTGGATTTTCTCCCCCGAGTCAGATAGTTCAGGTTTGACTGACAAGAGACCTGACAATTGAGCCTGATGCTTAGCAAAAGCAAAAAGCACAGGGAGGCTTCTAAAGGGAGAAATATACTCATGGCCTCATCTTTCACCCATTTTCATTCCTTCCCGGAGGGGGAAATGCCAGCCTACCTGGATGGGTGGACAGTGATTTCCTTGCTTCCTCTTGACTCCACTGAGTAGCTGTGCCACTCTGGATAGTCCCACTTCTAGGTTCAAACTAGACCTGTGTGTTCCCTTCCCGGCACCACCATATGATGATAATATAGGAAGAAGTTTGACTTCCCAGGGTACCTTGTTTAGTGTCTGTGCAGTCCTTGCTTGGTGACATCTTGATAGATGATTTTCTTTCGAGGTCTGTACAAACCACGTTAAGCTTCTGTGACCCAAACTGCATGGACTAGACTTAAACCTTCCATTTTTCTTTAGAGATGCCACTGATGTTCAACTAAATTACCTATTTTTTAATTGTCTTTGTCACTGTGGTCGTGTCTTTTTGGTGCCAGCCCATTTCGCCTCAGATCATTGTCTACTTGTTTCACAAATACCTTTTTAACCCAAGCGTACAGATGCATTTTATGGTCATCTTCTTCCTCCTCATTATCCTCTCCAACGTCCCGTTTGGAAGAAAGCTCTCTTCCTCTTGTTTTCTGGCATCTGGAAGAGTAACGGGACACATTTCTCTAATCTTCAGTCATGCGAATGTGGATACCATCCTGCCCTCAGTCTTGGGTGCCGGGCTGTGGAGTTTTGTCTTGAGCTGAGGGGGTGGACATCTTCCTTGTCCTTGGTACTCAGACATGCTCTCCAGTCTTTTGTTTTCTAGAAAGTCCTACATTAGGATTTTAAGTCTGCAAATAACAAAACAACACCTTGTTACTCACTTGCTCCTTTCGTACAGTGGTAAACTTATCTTAGAAGCTCACTGGGAGAAGGTAGGATTTGGCATTTCTGGGTTCCCTGCCCACATCCCATCTTGTGTCAGGTCGATGATATTCCTGGAGCTAAGCTGGGGATGGACTGTGGTGGCAAGGGGCAGGAGACTGCTGGCAATCCCTGAGGCATGTGGTAATGGGGTTTCCACTGAGGGTGGCAGTGTGGGAAGAAGAGAAGGTATGGGTGTGAGAGACAGTAGGGAAGGAGAATTCAAAGGGCTTCGAACTGGTGATAAAAATTGGTCCTAAGAAGGACGAGCAAGCAAAAATGTCAGGAATAGGGGCAAAGAGATAACTGAAAAGATGAGCGACATAGATAAGAGAGAAGGGAAAAGATGAAATGACAATATGTTTATAGGACAACAAAAATTTAAGAAAATACATAAAAAGATGTTGAAACAGTTTGTAAACAATGTCCTAGAGCTCTACGTGCTCACCCAATTTTTCTGCCCACTACCCACATCTACCTGGGGGCTGACACAGGTTCAGGGAAAGTCAACACTAGTTAGTCTAAATGGGAGAGGCCTTTAAAAGGAGCTGGGCCTTGTGTTTCCAAATGCCTTCACCACAGATCAGGTCAGTTACTCCAAGATTACTTTGGTTTCTGAGGTCTCTGTGCCCTCATTTATTCTGAAGCAACGTGCAGCTTGAACTTTGTCTTCTTGGTGGTAACTTTCCTAATTCCTCCTGTCTTGGTTTGTGTTCACCCAAAAGCAAAGCCTGAGATGAGGGCTCAGGGAGTGACTCCTGGAAGCAAGAATGAGGGGCAGGGAGGAGGAGAAGCTGATATACAAATGCTTTATGAAGGTCTTGCTCCCAGGACTGTGGAGAAGAAGGCCAGAAGGCCTCCCAGGACCATTCACTGAAGGAGAGGAGGAAGGTGTCTCTCTAGCATGACTCCTTCCTCCCCCACTGCTGGTTGAGGATTGACTCAGGGAGTGTGGTGCCCTTCCCTTCTGGGTTGAGCTACAGAATGTTGACGGCTCTGGGGCAAAAAATGGAAAGACAGTGGTGCTCGAGGTAGAACACTGTCAGCTTCTGGAATTAGCCACTGTAGCTGTGGTTGAAGTCATGGATGGGATAAAGGGACATGGCAGGGTGCCCACGCATCTGCCCAGCTAATAACCCCCTCTTCTGGGCCCACACCTGGCTTACACCAACCACACCGCACTGTACCGGTGGTGGTACTCTCTTCAGGTGTCCAAACACGGAACTAAGGACCCCATGTCCCCAACCCCATGCCAGCTCTTAGCTTTTCCTGAGACCTCTAGATGGTCTCATAATCTAGCATCTACAGGGTTAATTCCTGGCCAGGCAGGTCCCTGCTCCACTCTGATTTGTCAGAGGTCTGTGCCCCATTGGTTGTAAAATACTGTGAATATCGCCCCTTGATTGTAATCATATGCCCACATGTCTGTCTCTTTCACTAGATTGTGTGCCTTCCGGCAAGGACTGTTGTGTTTATTTTTATATTCTCATCAGCCAGTAAAGGGCATGCCACATTTGGCGACTCAATACTAGAAACACAAATGGTATCAGAATACAAATATCTATTTAATACCAAGGTTACCCAAAGCTTAGCTTAAGTCAGATGCTGACTATTGTGCACATTGTTTATGACCGAATTGAACAGTGAATATTTCAAGTCTTACTTTAACCTTGGGCATAATCTTATTCTCAACCGTAACCTAAATCCATTATAAAGCTGGGTTTTAAAGATAATATCTTGTAAACTTTGGTTCTTTGAGAGTGGATTTGATGTGTAGAAATGACCCAGATCTGCTCAGAGATAAGTCTGGCAAATTCTGGTAGTGTTTCAAAGTGAGAAAGGCTGTTTTGGATTATAAATAAGGTATATGACTCTGAAGTAATCAGTTTTGTTTTGTTTTTTCGTTTGTTGCTCTAAGCTTCACTGGAATGCATTTCTAAAGGCTGAAGTCCAAAAATACCTTCAACAATGGCAGATTGGTTAAAAATAAATGCATAGCCATAATGAGATACCACCTTAAACCCATTAGGATGGCGAATTTAAAAAACAACAACAATAACAACGATGGGAAGTGACAAGTGGTGAAGATGTTGAGAATTTGGAATCCTTGTACGCTGTTGGTGGGAATGCAAACTGGTACAGCCACTGTGGAAAACAGTCTGGGGTTTCCTGAGAAAATTAAAAATAGAGCTACCCTATGATTCAGCAATTCCCCTTCTGAGTACAGACTCAAAGGAATTGAAAGCAGGAACTCAAAGAGATATTTGTACGCCATGTTCATAGTAGCATGATTCACAATAGTCAAAAGATAGAAAATAAACCCAACTGCCCATTGATAGATGAATGGATAAACAAAATGTGATAAATACAGACAATGGAATAAAGTGGGGGGGGGGGAATTATGGCACCTACTACAACATAGGTAAACATTGAGGACATTATTCTAAGTGAAATAGTCATCAAGGGACAGATGCTGCATGGTTCCACTTATATGGGATATCTAAAGTAGCCAGGTTCATAGGGACAGAAAGTCATCTAAAATTCAGTTTTCACTGTTGATTGGCCTTTGGGTCACATGAAAGTAGGCAGAGTCCCTAGTCCTCCAGCCTCCATTCTCTTGGGCATTCAGCTTGGTTGGAGACTCTTATTCCTTTATTTTCTTAAAAAATTATTTTTTCACTTTATTCTAGAGAGAGAGAGCACACAAAATAGGGAGAGGGGCAGAGGGAGGGAGGGAGAGAGAGAGAAAGAGAGAGAGAGAGAGAGAGAGAGAGAGAGAGAATCTTAAGCAGGCTCCATGTTCAGCAGGGAGCCTGCTGTGGGGCTCGATCCCACGACTCTGGGATCGTGACCTGAGCTGAAATCAAGAGTTGGATGCTCAACCTACGGAGGCACCTAGCAGCCCTGACTCTTATCCCTTTAAATCGAGATTTCTCAAGCTCAGCACTGTTGACATTTCGGGTTGGATAATTATTAGAGCGGGCTGTCCTGTGCATTGTAGGATTTTCAGCAGCGTCCCTGGCCTCTACTTGTTAGATGCCTGTAGCAACGTCCCCACCTCCCATCCCTGTGACAAAAATGTCTCTAGACATTGCTAAATGTCCCCTGAGGAGCAACCCCGCTCCCACCCACGTTGAGAACCACTGCCTTAAACGGAGGACAAACCACTCAGCACCTCTCTGAGAATAACATGACTTAAATGGCAGAGAACTTTGCCACGTCTACCGTGGTGGTGGTGCAGAGCATTCTGCAAATGGTGTGGTTTTGTCAGATGCCGGAGGGAAACCCGGGCTTTTTACCCCAAGGCCATCCATGCCTATTGTGGTGAGAGGCAGCTGTTAGCTGACGTTTCCTGCTCTTCTGTGACTTTAGTGTGGTTTAAGGACAGAGCACGGCCTTCAGGGCCATATGGTTCTGGGCTCAGGTCCTGCTCTGTGGATACATTACCCAATCCATCTGAGTGTGGGTTTTCTCTGTGTAAATGGGGATTTCAGGCCCCACCTCGTGGAAGAGCTGAGGGCAAAATGGTGCATGCAGATGTTCTAACGACAAATCCTTACTTCCCCGTCTTCTCCCCAAACTGTCTGAGTCAGTTGTAGCAGACAGATCTGGTCCTCTGCTCAGGCCCCTTTGAGCCTCTTTCACAGTTCCGTGCACCCCTTCCCCAACATCTGTGTTCCTCACTTTTCCCGGCAGCTCAGGTGCCTCTTCAGAGGACTGCCCTCAGGCTACTGGAGCCCCTTTGTGCCATGTCCAGAGAGGGAAGTGTCTGGGTGTTCACACCCCCTGTGTCTCCCTGTAGGCACCAGCCAGTTACTCACGGGTGTAGAAATATGGAAGGCTCCATTCCTTCTCTCAAGTTGGATCAAACTTTCAGGCATAAACTCCAGCACTCATCTCTGCATTCAGGGTGAGGCTAGAACTTTGCCCCAAACCACCCCTGCTTGGCTTCTTCCTGTTCCCTGGCATGCTTCCCTAATCTCTTACCATTTCTCCCAGGAACACTTCTTCCATCACTCGCCTGCACACGAATCATCCACTCAAGGTCTGCTTTGGGGGAACCGTGTCGTCTCCAAAAATGGCCTCCATCCGTTCCTTCCTTCACCACACATGCGTGTCGTTCCTTGCATTAAGAGGTGGATTCTAATATTCCTTCCCTGAATCGGGGCAGGACTTGGCGAGCTGCTCATCTAGTGGAAAGCAGCAGAAGGATGTTTTGAGAGTGCTGAGGCTAGGTCAGAAGAAGCCAAGCAGCTGCCACCTGGGTCTCTTGCTTCCTCTTGGACGCCAGCCACCATGCTGTGAAAACCCAAGCCACACGGAGAGGTTGAGCTTCCAACCTGTAGCCACTGTTGGCCACCAGCCACGAGGGAGATATCTCGGATGTCCAGCCCAGTTGAGCCTTCAGACAGCTTCAGCTGCCATCTGACTGTCACTCCATGATGGACACCAAGTGAGAGCTGCCCGACTGAGCCCAGCTAACCCAGACTCATAAGAGATCGTAACAAATTGCTTTAAGCCATTCTGTTTTTGGATGTTTGTTTCACAGCAGTAGATAACTTATAACAGGAATTGGACTAAAGACTCCAATTACAAGGGGATTCTCCCAGAGGACATAACGGGGAGCCGAGATGTGCACACCTGCCCCCATGTGCTAAGAAGAACATTCTCAGGGCAGCTTTCCGTGGGTGAAAGGTGGTGGCAAAACTGCCAGCTAATCTCAGGGATGTTGTAATTTGCAGGTAGGATGGGCCCTGGTCTAGTGTTTACCTCCTGCAGAAAGGACTGGGGAGTGAGCTCTTGTATTCCTTGTATGTTTCTCTCTGCTGAGTCTTCCAGCAAGATGTTTATGTGTTGTTCCTTCCACAGCTCACCTAATTAGCAGCTATGTCTGATTAACTGCTTGCCTTCTAAAAATGGGTCCGTGAAAATGACACTTCCCCGATCGGGAGTTTTATTGGCTTCCTGCGGGGTGCTGGCACTTTATGCCAATCTCAGGCCCAAACCCCAATGATATGAAGATAAACATTCCCCCCCCCCCCAAACGAGGTGTTGTTAGCTGTGCTGGACAATCAATCTGCACAAGCCACCTGCTCAAGCTGCTGTCTGTCTCCCTGTCTCCTGGGTTGATGTAAAGTGAGCTAAGTTTTCAATTGCTGTCTATAGTGTACTCAAAGATCTGATCGGAGAGTAGGCCCGTGGGGTTCTAGAAGGAGTGGGTATGAGAGAGATCCCAAGTGAGGTTTTGGGGACCAAGGAAGATGACTCACTTGACCTGACTCATCTCCAGTATGTGTGTGTGTTTGCGGGGGGTGGGGTGGGGTGGGTGTGTAAGCAAAACAATAAGAAGTAAGGAAAGGAAAGTGTAACAAAAAAGAGGCTCTCTTCCTCTCTCACGCTTGTTAAAGGCAAGACCTATGCCAGAGGCCGGGAGGTGAGGGGAGGAGAATTGCAGGCTCATTGTTTCTCTGCCCAGTCCAAGGAGCCAAGGAGTCAGCTTTGTCACTGGTAGAGGCCATGCTGGCTCATGCCTTGTCCTCTGGCTTCTGAAATTACAGGCTTTGGGAAGAAGATAATGAGTGAGGAGATTTGTAGATCAGAATCAACTTCCGGTTCATTCTGGTGGAATGCTGGTGGTCCTCCATCAATGCCCCTTTCAACCCCCAGACCAACCTTGTCACAACCTCGTAAGGAAAGTGAGGACTGGAGTCAGAAGTTGTTAGCTTTGTTTACACATACCAGGAAGAGATTAGGCATGGATATGAGGCGATGTAGTCACTATACTTCACAACTCGGGGGTATTATAATAGCTTATGTGAACTGTAGTTAGGCAGTGCACAACTTGTGCAGCTGTGCTTAGTGACCCTGGTGGAAAGGGAGGCAGTTTAGACTTCTGTAAATACCACTGAGCCGGGGCCTAGAAGATGGTTTCTAATATCCCTGAAAGCCACCCTAATCGTGCTACTCTTCTACTCAACAGCTTCTTAGAGAAAGTCCCTAATAGCACCCCATGACCTGGCTTGTTTTCATCCCTAGTCTTGTCCCCTCACTTACTCTGCTCCAGCCACACTGGCCTTCTTGCTGCTTTTCAAATACACCAAGTGTGTTTATTTCTTGGGGCTGTTTCCCTTCAACCCAGAATGCTCTTCCCACAGGTGTCTGCATCGCACTCTTTATTCTGGTCCTGTGCTCAAATATCAGCCCCTCAGAGAGGCTCTTTCTCTACCTGGTCCAAAACACTGTCCTAGCACTCTCCACCTCCACCCCCGCTGGGCTTATATCGTAGCATTTTTCACCTCCAGAGAGTATCTCTTTGTCTGTGGAGGGCAGAGACTTGTCTCTATCTCTGTGCTTAGAGATATACTGTGCTTAGAATATAATAGAGGTCCTCAAAGCATATTGGATGAAATCAGTGAGAGAATGCTCCTTAGGTCTGCTGATTGTGTACTGTATGATCTCAGGCAAGTCACTTGGTCCCTTTGAGTAGCCCATCTGTCCCATGAGGAGATGACAGGACCCCCCCTGGTCTCTGCAGTCATGGCTGGGCACTTTGCTTCTCCCCTCTTTGGGGCAAATACGAAGATACTGGGCCCTGCATGGGATGTGTGGAGGGATCCATAAGGAAGCAGAGGAAATACAGAGATGGAGAGTGAGGAATGATGTCGAAAATGCTGTAGGTGCTCAGGGCACCTGGGTGGCTCAGTCACTTGAACGTCTGACTTCGGCTCAGGTCATGATCTCACGGTTCATGAATTCAAGCTCTGCGTCAGGCTCTGTGCTGGCAGCTCAGAGCCTGGAGCCTGCTTTGGATTCTGTGTCTCCCTCTCTCTCTGCCCCTTCCCCACTCGCGCCCTGTCTGTCTCTCTCTCAAAAATAAATAAACATTAAGAAAAAAAAAAGAAAAAAGAAAATACTGGCTCAAGATGACTTCCAGGGTAGACGGCCTAAACACGTCTTCCACGTTGGCTGTGTCAGAAGCAGGCAGAAAAATCTCACCAAGGAGTGTGGAATCCAGCTTGGGCATGAAGGGAGGTTCAAAGGCTCCTGAGTGAGTGGCCAAGGTGGTGGACAGTTGTACGTGGGGTCCACAGATCCAATACTGAATAACACTGAATCACCTTATGATAGTTACGTCCTCATCAACGCTCCCCCTGTTATGTGAAGGAAAGAGTCTTTATCAGACATTGGCAAACTTTGCTCTCTTTCTAATCTCCCTTTGCAGTAAAGAGGCCGTAGGCCTTAGGCTTAGAGCCTGACACAGGCAACATTTCCAGATGGAATGTCGTAGTGTTGTTTTCCTTGTAGATACTTTTTTGTGATGACCGTCCATCTATGGCAAATGATCCTGAATTCCGACTTCTCTCGGAAAGCTGAAAGGTCTGGCAAGCCCAGACCTTCTTTCCCTAATGGTCACAATTTACTAGGGTGAGGGCTGGCCCCTCACTTTAGGGGGGTATTTCTCCAGAATT